>NC_073377.1:107621663-107991711 GCF_028641065.1 Leucoraja erinaceus | reverse complement strand
ACCATGTTCCACTTCCAACATTCTTACTGCACTCTACTGAGCACCTCGACTTGTCCTCACCTTTAATCTCACCAGTCTTTTTCCCGTACAGCTGATCATTCTCTGCCATTGATGACAATACCAAGCTAGTCTCACATAAACACACATCTGCCTCTCTCCTCCTACAAAGGGTTATTGTGAAGGGACCATTCCCCCACAATCTCATTCCGAAACAGCTACTGATACCTATCCTCATCATCTCCCATCACTGCCCCATGCAATCACACAAACTCTTTAAATCTACCATCTAATTTAACTGATTCTGAATCAG
Organism: Leucoraja erinaceus; assembly: GCF_028641065.1. Lineage (NCBI taxonomy): Eukaryota > Metazoa > Chordata > Chondrichthyes > Rajiformes > Rajidae > Leucoraja > Leucoraja erinaceus. The sequence continues at coordinate 107,991,401 of NC_073377.1, read as the reverse complement.
TTTTCTGCCTCTGCACTGTTGCAACATTTTCTCCAATGGTTGCTGGAGGCTTGGTTGGGGCAGACTCGATAGTGGCATTTAGGTGACTTTTTAATAGGCAGATGGATATGATCTGCCTATTAGATCTCCTGCCCATCAATGACTCCTCATTACACAATATCTCATTCAAACCTTCTCTCATCGACAACATATCAACAATGGGATAGACTGGGGATTAGGAAAGTAGGGGATATGTATGAAGTGGGCAAACTGTTATCATTTCAACAACTAAAATTAAAATTGAAGGATAATTAATATTTTAAATATATACAGGTATGTGACTTTATGAAGAAATATACACATAGATTTCAAACTATATTTTAGACGCTTTAGAAGAAGCAATGAATATTACGTCTGATTCACAAAAATTAATATCATACTTTTATAATAATATATTAAATAGAGAATCACCCTCAACAGAAGTTAAGGCAACTTGGGAACATGAGCTAATGATAAAATTTCGAAGGATTCTGGGAAAAGATTGAATACCTAACTGTTCTATTAAAAGACCTCCATTCAAATTTTACACCTATCTATCACTTGACATTTTATCCAAACGTCTCTCCCAGATGATAAATGTTTGTTTCGACCTCATTTGTAGGTGACCAAGTTGAATACATTTGGATATTTTGTTACAAAGTTTTTCAAGTCAAGAATAGAACCCAAAACTAATGGAATCCGAATAATAGGAGAAGATACCAGTTAATAAAGACCCATTATGGGTTAATAATTGGGAAAAAGAAATTGCATAAATGTTGGAAAAATTTCACAAGGTAAAATGTTTAGCAATATTTGTACTCCATAGGGCCTTGGGTTCCCGCTAATAGATAAATATGATCAATTCTTATGGGTTTCTCCCATCGACTTTTCCAATCATCTCCAAACACGTACCATTGCTGATTTCAGTTCCACGCTAGATCCATCACCGAATACAGATTTGCCCAATTCTTTTTAAGGTGCCTTCCCCTTTTTTCGCACCTTTCTTTTTTTTTGTTACACACTGCGCTACCCTTTTCCAAATCTATTGTTTTCTTTTACCCTCATAACATAAAACTCGAGGTTTTCTGTTTCCAGCTGCACTAATAAAATTCAAAAAAAAAAAAAAAATTATTTTCAAATTACTACCAGGTGGTCCACCTTAAAAAAATTCCATGTTGTTACTAACAGCAACATAACATCAATTTTATTTTCTTGAGGCCGGAAACTATTAAAAATTCCTCCCTGGTCCCATCCCTCCTTATGACTGCAAAATGACTTGAACTAAAAATTCTGAGAACTGTCTATCACTTGACATTGCTTTGGAGTTATTTTGAAAACTCTAATAATCCGTTATCCAACCAGTTAGTAATCCCAATGAAAAGGTGATGGACCTGGGTTCCTGCACTCCCCTATCAAATTCCAGCTCTTGGTACCAGTGCCACTCCTCCATCCACCTACTGCAGCCCAAAAGTGAAATCCCACTGGGTTTGTTAAATCCCTTTAAGAAGTTTCCAGCTCTGGGAATATGGTAGGCAACTAACTCTTTTAAAAACAAAATGAGGGAACTAAAACTGCCTGGATTTGTAGGGCATAAAAGGGTACTAAATGCGTAGTTTCGATTAAAGGAAATCTCACATTAAATACAAGAAGGTAACCAGGGAATAGGTAGGACTGCTCGTATAAAGGAGGGACTTCAAGCCTGGATTGTAGGCAAGGTACTAAATGCGTACTTTCGAAGAGGAGGAGTTGAGGCTCTTGAAGAACATTAATCCCCAGGACCTGATGGGATCTATCCTGGGTTATTGAGGTAGACAAAATTGTGGGAGTCTTGAGAAAAATCCTCGTGTCTTCTCTAGCCGTAGGTGAGGTCTCGGAGGACTGGAGAGTAACTAATGTTATTTCTTTATTTATGAAGGGAAGTACTGGGAATCTGGGGAATTGTAGGCAAGTGAGCCTCATGTCAGTGGTAGGGAACTTATGGTATTGGAGATGAATCTATGGGTAGGATTCACACCCCTTTGGAAGAGAATGGGTTGATTAGGGACAGTTAGCATGTACACGTGGCTGGTTGTGTCTAACTAACTTGATCACGATTTTTGAGGTGATGATAAAGGTGATCAATGTGAGGAGGGCAGGGGGGATGCTGTCTATATGTATTTTAGTAAGGCATTTGGTAACATTCCCCATGGTAGACTGATCCGGATCACCAGTGATTTGTTCGAATGGATTTCTCACCTTCTCCCCTCTCCTCTCTACCCGTCACAGGGGACGACCTCCTCTCCGTCCAGGGCTCGATCATCTGTAACACTGGCAGAAGCTTTTGCCAGTCCTCAGCAAAGAACCTATAGCTCGCAATAGGATCTTTGGTCCTTGGATCGCTCCGGGCTCACTCCGGGGGTCCCCCGCGACCTGCCGCACCGCCCCACTCCTCTCTCTCTCACCCCTCTCCCTCTCTCTCTCCCTCCCCCCCCCCCCTCCCTCCCTCCTCTAAACCCCCCCTTCTCCCCCCCCCCCTTCCCCTCCCCCCTCTCTCTCTCTCTCCCCCCTCCCCTCCTCCTCCCCCTCCACCCCCCTCACCCTGTCTCTTGCTCTTCTGTCTCTGCCCCTCTCTCTCTGTCTCTCCCCATTCTCTCTCTCTGCCCTCACTCTCTACCCCCCCCCCCCCCATACAGACACGCCTGCGAGTTTGGGGCTATGCGTCTGTGGATAGGGTGGTTATGCTGCAAAAGGAGCTAATTAATAATATTCATATACCAAGGGGGGTAGTTAGCATGTGCAGGGGTGGTTAGTGCGTGTGATGCCGCATGCCGCCCCCCCCCCCCCCCCCCCCCCCCCGCAACCTCACGTTGGAGGAACAGACCCAACGGGTCTGCACTTGGTCTAGTTTCTCTCTAAACCTGTCTTATCCGTGCACTTGTCTAATTGTTCCATAAACATTGCGATTGACCCTGCCTCAACTACCTCCTCGGGCAGCTTGTTCTATACAAACACCACCCTTTGTGTGAAGATGTTACCCCTCAGATTCCTATAAAATCTTTTCTCCTTCACCTTAAACCTATGTCCTCTGGTCTCGATTCCCCTACTCTCAGCAAGAGACTGAGCGTCTACCCGATCTATTCCTCTCATGACCTCATCAGAATATCTTACATTCACTTTGAATGCCTGAGCACAAGCTCTGTTACGATATACTTTATTTTGTATTTTTGCTTTTTAAAAAAAAACACACTTTAGAGAGAAAAAGCAATCAGGAGAAATAATCACAAATTTATTTTATTTTAACAGATCAATCATTTACCATTATGGCAAGAATCCTGTACACTGTGTCCCATGATAAACAGCAGCTTTTCAGAGTGATAGAACCCAAGTATTATTTCAATTGTGGTGGAAAATAACAATCACCGCTCGTCAGAACTGGTGTGGAAGACAGACTTGCTCTTGATGTGGTTTTAAAATGTCAAGATAATACATATAGATTTTTATACTGCAATGTTATTACAGCCAGTCACCAAGAAAATAAAGGTTTTCCCTATTTTTCCATAGAATTTATTGGCAGATTAATATGGCGCATAAACATACATGCTCATTTATACACAACTTCTGAATCCATGGGTAATGGGTACACTTTATTGCCATCTATTTTACCAGCAACAGCAGCTAAGCATATCAATTTTTGGGATGATGAATGAACACACACAGGAAATAATACAAATAAGTTAATTCTGCCTGGAATTAATCACTAAATGCGAATCATGTCTGTCAAAAATCACAGAAAACACCAATTGAGATAACATGCATTATTGTATAATCCTCTAAATATAGAAGCAGCAACGAAATGAGAAGGATGTGCCCTTCCAAAAAGGCAATATATATTTGGTAAATGGAATCCTTACAAGAACATCTTACAAGAATACGGAAGCAGAAGCAAAATTCCATTTCACGAACTATCAATAATCACAGATGACCTCAAAAGAACAATTCCTGTGTCCTTAGGAGAAAATGAATAAAAAATTGATCTGTTTGTTGATCAGCTGCCGAGGCGAGAAGATTCTTATATAAATGATGCATGTTAATCACAGAGGTCCACTAATGATGCATGTTAATCACAGAGGTCCACTATATTTGATGATTAAATTCAATGGACCTGCGTTTTTATTATTAAATCTGATACTATGTAACTACCAATAGCAGATTAACATAGTTCACAAAATTCTAATGCTATTTCCACCTAAGCAATAAGCATTTGACTCGAATCACGACCTGCACATCACCATAGTAAAGCAAGCTTGATTGTTTGAAATGTATTGCACCCAAAGTGATTAAAAATTAAGTGTCAACTTGAAAATGATCCTAAATACTGACACTGATGAAATACAACAAATAAAAGGTTAGTTATAGAACCAGCACATTAAAATTTAATTTTTTGTAAGATAATCTTCCATATGTTTCAGCTGGTAAAAAACTATGAATAAAATGGCTGTTCAGCAACTTCAGTCGGTGTTCCTTCAGGCTGATGCAGCCAGCCCTGACTGGATGAATCCAGCTTGGAAAAACAAATTTTGGAAGTATATACGTGCCCTGCCACCTTAAGGACATCCCCTTCTATATTTATTATAAAAGTATTTCTACAGTAAGAGAATAAGACTATGTGCCACTTACACTGTTTTTATAACGATTAAGGGGTACAGTAGTTTTTAAAATACTTGAAATCCAGAAAAAAATAAGTTTTCATTTAGACGTTTACAATTATATCAAGTTAGGAAACCTGGCATAAATAAAGGGTTAAAAAGTACTCTCAACATTTTTCCTTCCTTTGGTTTCACTCTGTTTGTAACATTTCTTACTATGAAGTGCAAACAAAAATTTACAGAATTAACAGAAAAGGACATGTCACTAGAGCATCATGCATTCAGAAACATGCGTTAAAATAGACTAGAAGTGCTGATAGTATGATTGTAATCTTCCAGTCCAGAATCAATGCTGAGAATCCAGCCGTGGCACCATTTCTCTTAGCTGGAACAAAGCACAGAAATGAAATTCAATTTCATCCCATTCCAAAACAAGGCCAAGAACTTAGATTAAAAAATGTTCACTTAGAAAACTCATAACATCACAACCAATCGGTGCAAACCCCAACACCACTTTCACATTCACAGCCAGCAAATATACTTTTCAATATCCCTTACAACAAGGGTGGCATGGTAGCGCAGCGGTAGTTGCTACCTTACAGAGAATGCAGCGCCGGAGTCCCGGGTTCGATCCCGACTATGGGTGCTATCCGTACGGAGTTTGTACATTCTCCCTGTGACCTTCTTGGGTTTTCTTTGAGATCTTCACTTTCCTCCCACACTCCAAAGACGTACAGGTTTGTAGGTTAATTTTTTTGTAAAAATTATCCTTATGGGCCTGTCCCACTTAGGCGACTCTTTAGGTGACTGCCAGGGACTAGTTTCAATGGAATTCACCTACAATACCTGGCGACAACCTACGATAACTTACGATAACACCTACGTCAACCTACGACAACAAAAATTGTCACCCATTTTTCAACATGTTGAAAATGTTGCGGCAGTCGCCTGTAGTCGCCAAAACAAATTGTCTACGTGGGACAGGCCCATTACTGTGTGTAGGATAGCATTAATGCGCGGGGATCGCTGGTCGGCATGGACCCGATGGGCCAAAGGGCCTGTTTCCGCACTGTATCTATCCTTTCCATTAATGGGAGAATTTTGCAGTCATCCTTTCAGCCCAATAAGTTACCAGTAAATATTTTGTTTTTTTTAATTTTACTTTAAATACTCCTTGCTTTCGTCATACAGGTGCACAACCTTTTATCCGGTGTTCCAGAAACCGAAAAACTCCGAAAACCGGCCATTTTTTCCAGGATGTCGTCTGCACACCAAAGCTCGCGTTTGGCGCCAAATTTGACCCGAAACGACCCACGGTCAACCCAGGTCTGTACTACTGTAGCGGCTGCCTCCTCCCCGGAGACCGGGAGACACTTAAACATCTGTAAATCATTGCTTAAATGTTAGTCAGTTAGTTTGGAGGGCTTTTATGTGAAGGGGGGGGTTGAAGGGGTAAACTTTAATTCTTAGTCCCCTACCTGGTCGGAGAGGCGGGGAGCAGTCAATGCGTTACCGGGTCGCCGTGCAGTAAGCTCCGCAGCGCTGTGGCCGCAAACTCCCAGCTGGGGCTGCGGGCGGCGCCGGTTGTAGCTCCGACCCCGGCAACTCTACCCCTGGCTGCGAGGCGCTCCAAATCCAGCTCCGCAAATGTTGGGAGTCGGCGGCGTCGCAGCGCTGGGATACCAGCGGGAAGCGGGCAATGCCTTACCGGGTCGCTGTGTGGTAAGCTCCAGGGTGCTGAGGCCGCCTTCTCCCAACATTCGCGGAGCTGGGGCTGCGGGCGTCCGACCGCGGGCGGCGCTGGATTTGGACTGCCTCGCAGCCAGGGGTCGAGTTGCCGGGGTCGGAGCTACAACCGGCGCCGCCCGCGGCCGGACGAAGCCCCCAGCTCCGCGATGTTGGGAGTCGCCGACCAGGTAGGGGACTAAGAATTAAAGTTTCCCCCTTCACCCACCCACCCACCCCACCACATAAAATCCCATCAAACTAACTGACTAACATTTATGCAATGATTTACAATGATTCCCCGGTCTCCGGGGAGGAGGCAGTCGCTCCAGACTTTTCAAGCCGCCCGCGCTACCTACCTAATCTACGCTAAAAATCTTCCATTCGGAAATCCGAAAATGTACGAAATCCGACAAGTGTCTGGTCCCAAGGCTTTCGGATAAAAGGTTGTGCACCTGTATTACAAAATAACTGTTATTTTAATTTTTAAATTGGAGGAAATACATTCTCTGCCTTATCTTTAAGAAAGAACTGCAGATGCTGGAAAAATCGAAGGTAGACAAAATTCTGGAGAAACTCAGCTGGTGAGGCAGAATCTATGAAGCGAAGGAATAGGTGACGTTTCAGGTCAAGACCCTTCTTCAGTCTGAAGAAGGGTCTCGTCCCAAAACGTCACCTATTCTTTCGCTACATAGATGCTGCTTCACCCGCTGAGTTTCTCCAGCATTTTGTCTACCCTGCCTTATCTTGCATTCTTTAACAGCTTCTCTGGAGAAAAGGAATAGGTGATATTTCTTCAGAAGGGTCTCAACCCAAAACATCACCTATTCCTTTTCTCCAGAGATGCTGCCTGACCCACTGTGTTAAACTAGGTCACATTGGACTTGACATATTGATTTTTCAATTTAAGAATTTGAATAAAGACGAGGGCTATACATCTGAGCCAAGCTACGTGTGCAAATATGAGAGGTCAACTTTCCAAAATTAAATCCAATTTACTAGTTTTGAAATTTGTCTTTAAATTTCTCACTGTTTCAATACTTTGTACAAACTATATAATATGATCTTATTCAAATTTAATCTGACAAGTCTAAAACAAATCAAAAATTAACTTGCAGAATTTGAACATTTTCCATGTTAGTGTTGCAGAATCAACTCTTTGCATGTTTTGCCAATTTAGAAAGGTACCTTACTTGATAGGTATAGTTGGGGACCCTGAGCGATGGAAATGGACATTTTGCCACTTCCCATCCCGGCGATGCCATACTCTGGTTTCCTCAGTCTGCATGGTTTTTGGCATGCTGCTGCCATCAATGTACTGAGTGAGGCGGATATACGCTATGCAGGCTGCATCATCGCCAATCAGGTGCACGTGGGGGTTCAATATGATGGTGTGAATGGGCTTCTGATTCTTAGACAATGCTGCAAAAAAAAAAAAAAAACAAAATGTAGATTTAATTTATGAAAATCATACCACAGCTTAATCCTTTAGAAAATCAGAAATAACTTTCATGCTGCGTACCATTTTCAAAGTAGAATCTATGAAAGTCCATTCCTTCAACCAAGTTACCAAGTGCTTCAGGCTCAAATGCTGTGAGTCCCGGATCACAAATTTTCCTGCAAACAAAAATAATTTGAAAATGTTAAAATATATAAAGAAGATCTCATTCAGTGCATTTGATATACTTGGGAGAATACTAAACTGTAATGCCTAAAAGTCAAGTACCAGGAGGCTGCCTGGATCAGAGGGTACTGGATATAGAAACATAGACACAGAAAATAGGTGCAGGAGTAGGCCATTCAGCCCTTCGAGCCAGCAATACGATCATGGCTGATCATCCAAAATAAATTGGACAAACAAAAATAAATTGGACAAACCTGCATTGTTTTCTCTGGAGCATCAGAGGCTTAGGTGCATCTATAAAGTTATGAGAGGCATAGATAGGGTGAACAGGCAGGACCTTCCCCCCCCCCCCCCAAGGTAGAAATATCAAAGACTAGAGGACACAATTTTAAGTTAATTGAAGGAAACTTTAAAGGAAATGTGCGTGGCTATTTTATTTTTACACACAGAGTGGTGCGTGCATGGTGCATGGAATGTGCTGCCGTTGGTGGTGAAAGCAGATATGATAGTGGCAAATAATTAATGAGTTTGTGGATGACACAAGAATTGGAGCATCCTCGACAGCGACGGAAGGTTGACTGTGGTCATATCAGTAAACGGATCAGTTGAAAAGTTGATCAGAGTGGTGGCAGATGGAATTTAATCCTGACCAACGTGAGATGATCCATTTTGCGAAGTATTTATGAAACATAAGAGGATTGTGTGCAGTTCTGGTTGCCACCCCATACAAAGGATGTGATGGTGCTGCAGAGACTGCAGAGGAGATGTTGCTTGTATCATGAGACCAGAGTCCTACATAGGGGATAGATGGGATAGACTTTGCTTGTTTTCCCGAAATGAAGGTGGCTGTGGTGAGACCTGATAGACCTATATAAAATCTTTGGAGGCATTGATAGGGAAAATAGTCAAAATCTATTCTCATGATAGAGGTATCAAAACAAAAGGGCATGGGTTTAAGGTGAGTGTAGGAAATGTAAAGGGGATCGGAAGGGTAACTTTCCCTTAAAAGGCATGAAATCAAACACATTCACATTTAAGGCAGGCACTGGAATAGGTAAGGCATAGAAGGATATATTCCAATGGGATTAGTGTAGATAGACAAAAAGCTTTTCATGGAAATCTTGGGCAGAAGGGTCTATTCTGTGCCGTACCACTCGATTATTCCATGCTTATTAAACAATCTGTGGTTTACAAACTATCTAGATCTAAATAGTTTGTGGCTGGATGGCAGCTAGTTTCTAGTATGTGATTATCTACTTGTGCATTATTTGGACAATAATTTAGTGAAGATTTAACCAGTAGAACTTGCAGCCTTTTACATAGTTCCATTCTACCTTACCCAAATTAATTATTATAGATGTTCACTTAGAAGTGTGTTTTATGCCAACTCTACAGATCTACAAGATCATGTGTTAAGCTTCCGATGCTGAATATTTTGATTTCATTTTTGTAAATAAAGATTCTCAATTCCTTATTAAAATTTTTGAATCTAGAAAATCGAATGGCTTGCTGGTGCATTGGGCTGCTCATTATAAGGTGCTGGCTTGTGCCTTAGGAATGTCAAACATAAATAGATTGAAAGCCTTTCATCAATGTCTAATCTCTTGCATGGAGTTTAGTGCAGAATAGAAAACATAGAAGTAGGTTATTATGCTATCAGTTTATTAGGAAAAACATGCACGAAAGAATGGGCTAGGTGGAGAAATAAAAACCTATGTCAGATAGTCTTTCACATCACTGGAAGATACTTATAACAACAATCATTTAAGATCTCATTAAGATGTCACAGCCAACAAGTTCAAGTTCAAATTTATTTGTCACATGCACCAATTAAGGTACGGTGAAATGAGTTACCATGCAGCCATACAATCAAAAAGAGTACAATACACAATAGAATTTAACATAAACATCCACCACTTTGGAATCAACTTTCTTCACTGTGATGGAAGGCAATAACGTTCAATCTTCCTTATTTGTTCACCCGTGGTCGGGGCCATGAACCCTCTGCAATCGCTGCTACAAACGGCCTGATGTACATGCCCTCTTGTTGGGATAAACAAAACTCCAACATCGGGATGGATCGGAACACACACTCCGCGGCTTGAGGTTTCCGAATTGGCCACTTTCTTACCGGAGACCGCGTCTTCACGATGTTATAGTCCGCAGGCCGGTGGTCGGAGCACTTTTTCTGGCGATCCCTGGTAAGGGATCACCCCGCTCTGCGATGGTACGTCCGCCGCGCCTGCTACTGAAGCTCTTAGCTGGTCTTTGAGAAAGACCGCACCACTCCAGTTGTTAGGTCGCGAGGGGGGGTCCGGGGGGACGAAGATGCGACAAAGAGAAAAGCCTCATCTTCGTCGAGGTAATATTCGCCCCCACCACTCCCCACATTAAAACATACATTTAGACACTTGCTCCCTTTGATCCCACTGTGTCTTAATTTTAAATTTCCAGCTTATGGAGAATGTGTCGTTCTTAGCAACATGCAGACTAGGACCAGGCGATATCAAATATGTTCTAGGCTTCACAAAAAAGCTTTGGACTCCTTTCCTCTTGGCCAGATAACTACAGCCAAAGATTACTTCACCAACTACAATTAGATTTCCCAAAATTATGAATGACTATTCAACACCAGAGTTCTTCTTTGCCTCCGGAGATCCTGCCTGGAGCCGAAGGCAATTTCCATTAAACTCCAGTAATTAATTCCTGCTTTCACACCATCATCTTCTAGCTCAGACTTGGAAAATGAGGTCTGCCTTCGTGTTCTCTCAATCTTAGGACTTGCCATCCACTTGGGGGATCAAATGTTCTGTTCCCAGCTAGTTTCAATAAATGGGGCCACAGTAACATGAAACATGGACTAATTTTGAGAATGAGAATCAATGGACCAACATATTATAATGAATATATGAGAAAAGAGATTTCATTACAAAATAATTTTCTTTCTCTGGATTGTTGTTGGATTTAGTCAAAATTCAGATTATGTAATTTTCATGAAACTGAACATTAAAGGAATAATCTTATGAGCATGTTACTGCAGGAATATTTGGATACATTTCAAAGAGCTTAACAATCAATTTGCTATTCTGCATCGGTGGAGGAGACTGCCTTAGGAATGAAAATTTAAAAAAATCAACATTCCAAAAACAATAAAGCATAATTTCACAAAAGAAATTGAACAGTATTTCAAAATCAGCTCAAAATGAATTATTTAACTTAATGTGACAAAAGAAAGCAAATGACTGCTTACGTGTAGCCTTCAAAATCTCCATTGTTAATGGCTTCAATCAGCTGCTCTGTAACTTTAATAATTTCTTGCTTGCGAGCTAAGAATAAACAAAGCAAATAGTTATGAAAAACACTCACAGGTACTAAATGAAGCACTAACATTTCCACTCTAACAATCAATTCACAGACCATTTCCTCTACTATTTTTACTTCATCCTTGTCTTGTCTCTCCGTCATGGACACTTTCTTGTAAACAGCAAGTAGTATTTGCAGGAATATTTTTTGTTTCTGATTTTAATGTTAGAGATACCGCATCAAAACAGGTAATTCAACCCATTCAATCCACACTGACCATTGATCACACGTTCACACTTGTTCAATGTTCTCCCACTTTCTTGTCCATTCCCTATACATTCGGAGTAACTTTTGAGAGGCAAATTAACCTACAAACCCTGCACGTCATTGGGATGTGGTAGAAAACTAGAGCACCCAGAGGAAACCTGCACTGTCACAGGGTGAATGTGCAATCTTCACACAGATACAGGTTCGAACCAGAGTCTCTGGCGCTGTGGGGCAACAGTTCTACCAGTTGCGCCACTGTCCCGTCCCATAGATTTAAGCAGAATGGTTGACTAGGAATAAGATCTGTAAACAACTGAGAAAAAAAGCTGTGCAATATATAACTGTGCATAAAACCCAATTAAATGCAATATAATTAAGTATTAAAAGAGCTTGTACACCAAAAAAAATCTTGCAAAAGTGGCCATCTTTGTCAAATTGTGATTTTTAAAGCACAAGTTATTCACAATGCAGAACTTTTATTTTCAAAATGCACTGAATACAAATAAAATATGTAATATTAAAATGAAAGAACGGAGTCATACATATACATTAATGTAGTCATTGAGTGCTACGACTGCTAATTTCTTATAATTAACCTTGCAACACAATTTCCTACCTTTAAGGCTGTTCATCACTTCCACAACTATTTTATCAGCAGAATTATTTTATCGCAAGTGGACTCAGTAACAAAATTACAATCATTCACATTAGCTCAAAGCTCAGCAAAGCAACATGTCGTTTTTGTCAAACTACATTGGTATAGCGATTACTTTATATGTAGCAGTCACATCTCGCTGCCAGCAATAGCAAACCTGCGTTTATCAGCGACACAGTTAGAAAAAGTGTGTTGCATCCAGCACTGCGCCACTCACACAAACAAATGACAGACTACGGCAAGCAGACACACCTGTTCAATGCAAAGCATTGTAATTTGGTAGTGAAATGTAGTGAAGCAATGGTTGAATTACATGGAAATATATATCACATGCAATGCTGATTATTGAGCTGAATCTGCTATAAGTGGATGTCCAACTATTAACAAGTACAAATGAAGCTGGGGCATAGTTTTTTCTGGCAGACTCAGTGAAATCCCACTGAGGGGTGATAATAGTACAAAATTAGTAAGCCAAACTCGTAACATAGAACACTGTTCTATGCTCTCACCCCAACCATGGACTGTTTACCCTCCTACCATCCGGGAGGCGCTACAGGTCTCTCCGTTGCCGGTCCAGCAGGTCCAGGAACAGCTTCTTCCCTGCGGCTGTCACACTACTCAACAATGTACCTCGGTGACTGCCAATCACCCCCCCCCACCGGACACTACTCCCACAGGAAAAACACTATGACTGTATGCATGTAAATAGATTTATTTATTGAAATCATATTCTATGTCGCTCTTCCAGGGAGATGCTAACTGCATTTCGTTGTCTCTGTACTGTACACTGACAATGACAATTAAAGTTGAATCTGAATCTTAATGTGACTGTCTTCTAACATAACAGCGCAAACCTTCTGAACCTCTTGCGGAGAGCAGACTGCTAAAGAGTTCCCAGAATTTAGGCCAGGAAATTCATCCATTGATCCTGGACGATGTTGGTCAGTACAAAACCTTTCTGCAGATTGATGGAGAATGGGGGAGAAAACTGGAAAAGGGAAGTGTGGGACAAAGGCTGGCAAGTATTAGGTGGTATAGGGAGCGGGGGGGGAGATTGGCAGATGGGTGCGGTGAGTGGCAAAGGAGTAAAAATGCCGCCAAATAATAAGAGGAGGGATAGCCGGAGGGAGCGATAGGGGTGGAAGAGGATAGTGGGGAGGGGAAAGTGTCCAGATAAAAGGGAGATGGAGGTGAAACGTTGATATGGGAAAGGGAATTACAATGGTTACTAATTAGAAGCGCCAACAGGCCTCAGTGCAATTGTTCAGTGAAGTAGTCACCTAGTGATTGATCTTGGTCCTATGCTTGGTCTTGCCTTTGTAGAAGGGACCGTAAGAGGAGCATCGAATGTAATAGCTGAGGGTGTAAATGTGCAAATGAACCTTTTCACACCTAGAAGGGCCGCTGGAGTGGAAACAAGAAAGGAGATATACGGACAGGTGTCATACCTGCTGCAGTTGCAGGGGAAAGTACCTGGGGAGGAGTGGCAGTGGAAAATGAGCAGGTGGGATAAAAAGGGGTGAGCAGGGAGAATGGCTCCTACAAGAGCAGGAAGGAGTAAAGATGGTAAGATGTGTCTGGTTTGAGATTACGTTGAAGTGCGTTATGGTTGGATTAGTGTACAAATGGATGTTGGATGCTCGGCATGGACTCTGTGCATTGAAGGGCCCATTTCCATCCTGTCCGACTGAGTAGAAATGCAAACAAAGATCAAAATTCAAGGAACTGGAGGCAAATTTTTGAGTTGATTCAGCTCAGAGATTGATTGAGAAACAGAAAAGCGATTAAGGATTGTAGGCAGATATGCAAATTGATGTCATATGATGAGTGATGTTCTGCAAGGATCTGTGTTGCAGCCACAAATATTTGCTTTAATTTAAATTACTTAGTTGAAAGGATATAAAACCACAATATCAATGTGGTAAATATAGTCCCAGCACAAGATATTAATAAATTAAGTTAATGCCCAAATCAGGCTGCATCAGGGGGGCTGTGGGTAATTCCAGTACCACATCTGAGCAATATTATACTGGCCCTGGAAAGGACTGCAGTACAAATTTACCAGAATGGTTCTGGGACTCCAAGGGCTAAATTCTGATCGTGATGAGAAATTATATGAACCAGTCATAGTCCATGGAATTCAGAACACTGCAGCATGATACGAGTGAACTTTGCAGTGTAGTAATGCTATAATCCTGACAGAGAAACGATTTCCCTGTTTAGGAAACTAGGAGCACAGGAATGTATTACTTTATTATAATATATTATATTTTTTTATTACTTTCTATAAACATGATTATTGCATGTGAGGATTTATTAACCAAGTACATGTAAATAATTGTTCCATTTTCAAACATTAATTTGCAGACAAATCATTAATAAATACGAGGAGGCAGCGCAGAGAACATTTACATTGATTTTGCCAACACTCAATGATCTGAGCTGTACGGACCGTTTGGCCAACCTTTCTTGGAGTGCAGTAAGGTGTGATCAAATAGAGATGTACCGTATGTCCCGGCAATTAATACGTACCTGTGTCGAAGACGCATCGCCTTTTTGAGCCCGGGACAGAGCAGCCAGCCTTCTGCCCAGTAGCTACCCGCCAACCAATACCTCCACCGGTTGCGCCTGTGCCGAAGGACACCGTGGCTGGCGGGCGGGCCAGCAGAAGGCGCTGAAGTGGCGGCCGGTTCCGTTGTCGGGTCCTGGTGGCCGCTTGCAGCCACCCGAGCTATTTCCCTCCCTGGCCACAATGTGGCCTCCGCGCCTGGAGCACCGCGGCGGTGAGTGAGTTGCTGGCATGCTCTCCGACCCCCTCCTTCTCAATGCTCCTGCCCTCCCCGCAACTTTACACCTGGCGGCCCAGCCAAGGTTACTACTTTGTGCAGCCGGGCCAGACTCCCCACACGCTGTGGAAAGGAAAGCAACAAAATGGCGATGCGTCTTCGACACAGGTAAAATAGCGTCTTGGACGCCGGGAAATACGGTATATATTGTAATCATGAGGGGAATAAAGAGGGTGAATGCACAGAGTCTTATTCCCAGGGTAGTGGAATCAAGGACTAGAGGGCAAGGTGAAAGGGGAAAGCTTTCATAGGAACCTGATGGATAACAAAGGGTGGTGGGTATAGACCCAAAAAAAAAAATCACAGAAATAGACACTTAGGCCCACTGAGTCCATGCTCATCAACCACCGATTTACATGGATTCCACTTTAATCTCACCGCGTTCGCATCAACTCCACCCAGATTCTAACCCTCAGATACATCAGAGGCTGCTTTATAGCAGTTGATTAACACACCAACCCTGCTAGTCTTTGGGACATGGGGGCGTCCAGCGCAACCAACACGAACACAAGGAGAACGTACAAACTCCACACACAAGAGACAGTGCCAGAGTTCGGAATCAGCCCCAGGTCACTGTGAGCGCTGGCTCTGCCCACTGGGCTACCTTAGAGAAATCAGTTAAAGTACTTTGTACAGTTCTCATTTCCACAGTTAAAATAAAAACCCAGAAGCTATTGAAATGTTACAAAAGATAGAAACCAAAAGTGGCATTAGATTTTGTGATGCAATTGTGTAAACTAGGCCTGTTCTCATTGGAAAAATGGTTGAGAGGTGATGCAATTACTGATTTCATGATTCTAAACAGGTGAGACAATGTTTGACCTTGGTGCAGAACATCACAAACAAAGAATAAAATATCTATTCAAAAGGGCATATTCAAAAACTAATTTGCAGTAATCCGTTAAAGCTATCGAATATCTTTCTTTAGGGAACACTTAAATACAAATTAGTTGGTACGAAAATAATATTTTGGGATAATATCTTGGGACGAACAGGCGACTTTATTCCCCAAACTTTACACCGCTGGTTTAATGGTTTTAAACAAAATCTCCAACAGAACAGAAAAAGTGATCTGTAGCTGTGCAGCAAAGAAATAAGCCTTTGGTCCAACATCTTCTTGCCAACCATTTAGTCCATCTTCACCAAACCCAGCTTCCACTCTAGGTCCATATCCTCTTATGCCTTGCCAATTTAAATTACTATCTAAATACCTCATGCATAACGGTTGTAAGTAATCTCACCACCCCCTCCTTGGTCCTGTATGATCCAGATAGCATTCATTCACTGAATAAAATGACTTACCCTTCAATAGACACAGAACGCTGGAGTAATTCAGTGGGTCAGACAGCATCTTTGGAGTAAAGGAATACGTGACATTTCGGGTCGAGACCCTTCTTCAGATTCTGAACCGTCTATTCCTTTTCTCCAGAGATGCTGCCTGCCCAACTGAGTTACTCCAACTTTTTGTGCCTATCTTCGGTTTAGACCAGCACGTCGGTGGCTCGCAAAGATTTTGAAAATCACAAAATCCTGGGGCATCGCTCGCTACTACCTACGCCACCACGTCTCACTGCGGGCGTAATGCACGCCTTGCATGCGTGACGTGTAAATGATCCCCGTGGCCCTTTACCCTTCAGATCTCCTTCAAAATTCTTCCCTTTCACCTTAAGCTTATGCCTCTTGTTTTTGATGGGGAAAAAATCCAACTCCCTTACCTGCCTAAATATATACCTCTCATAAATATATATACTTCTATCATGACGCACTTCTATCATGTGCTTAACATTACTAGAGAAATAGATCGGGATCCAGTAGGGGAATCGAGAACCAGAGGGCATAGGTTTAAGGTGAAGGGGGAAAGATTTCATAGGAATCTGAGCAGTAACTTTTTCACACAAAGGGTGGTGGGTGTATGGAACGAGCTGCCGGAGGAGGTAGTTGAGGCAGGGACTATTGCAACATTTAAGAAGCAATTAGACAGGCACATGAACGGTACAGGTTTAGAGGGATATGGGCCAAATGCAGGCGAGTGGGAATACTGCAGATGGGACATGTTGGTCGGTGTGGGCAAGTGGGCCACATGGCCCGTTTCCACACTGTACGACTCTATGACTCCAGGTCACTTCTCAGCCTTCTATACACCAGGGAAAACAAGCCCAATCTCTCCAATTGCTCTCCATAACTAAATTCGTCCAATCAAGTAAACACCCAGGTGAATCTCTTGTGCACCCTATCCGGCACAATCGCATCCTTCTTATATTTTGGAAACTAGAAGGCACACAATACTCCTAGTGTAGTCTAATCAGTGTTTTGTAAAGTTGCAAGATTAGGATCAAACCTGGGCCACTGCAGCACTGTCATATAGTAGTTTCTAGCATGTAAAATTAATGCAATGATCTTTACATTTTACAGGATAAACTTAAATTTATCTCCAGGAAATGGAGCTTAAATGATAAAATAATTAAATTTGAAATAATAAAGTGGAAATTCTGAATGCTTATTCTCCTTCAGCAAAATCCCTCTCTTCGTTGGTTTCAGATCATATGACTGCATTTTATGACGCCAATGCTTCGGACCAGAACTCCAAGAAAGCATAGATAAAAGACAACACAGCTATAATAAGGCATTATCATAACAAGAGTATATAAACATAAATATAGTTAGCCAGAAAGCAGAATTAACACCTAGGATATTACTGCTGTTACAATCAAATGAATACCAGTGGATAGGAAGGGTTCAGAGGACTGTTGGTCAAACGCAGGCAAATTGGACTAGTCCAGTATGCCAACTTTGTTGCAAAGGACAAGGTGAGCTGAAGGATCTGTATCCATGTTGTATCGCTCAGTGCTTTATAACATGCTATTAGTGTTTTACTTTTAAAATTCATTTACAGGATTTGGGTGTTACTCATGAGACCAACCCATGTTAAGTGCCTGAGAAGGAGGTGGTAAGCCAGCCTCTTGATTCTCCAGCGATTTAATATAATTGAACAAGTAAGTCAAGTACAATGCTCTGTGTCTGGAACCACAAAGAGACTGCACTGAATGGCATCAGTGAATCAGGTTGGTCTTCACGTTGACATTCTGATCATATTTCATGATATTAAGTTTTACTGAATTCTGTATTGTTAACCTCAGTTAAATTCCTCAATGGTTGTGGTTGGATTTGAATTCCACTACCAGATTATTGGTTCAGCCCTCCAAACCCCTAGCACAGTAACATATCCACCGTGCCATTTTAGCACCAAATTCAGCAAACTAGTAATCATTGGAACCATATGGACTTTTATTTCCTTGACTTACACTGATCAGAGGGCGGTACGCTCTGAGAGGGTTCGGACTCATGCGACTGACACTTTGAATGTGTGCTTTGGTTAATATTGGTATTTTCTGAACACCTGGCCACTGAATTCATGGACAGAAACACAACATATGAACAAATAAAGCTGAACAGGTAGAGTGTGACTAGAATTTTCAGGAGACAATGACAGCAGGCTTGACTGCTGGGAAATAAGGAGGATGAAGACCAGAAAGTCGATGCAGTTGAGGAGGAGGAGGAGGAGGAGGAAGGTGACGAATGAACAGAATACAACCTCCTTGTATTACATTCCTTGACGCAAGCTGCGTTTGGGCATGCATAGAGGAGAAAAAAGCCAAAGAATGAAATTATGAGACAAAGCAAAAATCATAAAATCTATTCAGTTAAAGATACAGGTACTAATATTTAGTTGAGAAATTAATTCAAAGATGTTTTCCTGTTCAGATGCCAGCAATAGAAACATAGAAAATAGGTGCAGGAGTAGGCCATTCGGCCCTTCGAGCCTGCACCGCCATTCAATATGATCATGGCTGGTCTTCTATCCAACTACTTTATGGAAGAAATTATTTATATTCACTTAATAAATTTCACAAAGGTCACCTCAAGATTTTACAGCCGACTTCAATACTTTTGAGCACCAACCAAAGTTGTAATACATGAATTCATGCATCAGTTCTTTGAATGGCCTTACACAATCATAGTCACGGAATCATATTTAATGGTCAACGTGCTAGATACCACCATCTCTATCCCTGGGCTTGTCCTGTCCTTTCGGCAGAACAGACACAGCAGAGGCGGTAGCACAGTGGTACATAGTGGGGAGGGAATTGCCCTGGGAGTCCTCAACATTGTCTCTGAGTTCCATGAAATCTCATAGTATCAGGTTTAACTTGCGCAAAGAAAACAAGGATTCATTCACTGCAGCATCTCACCAATAATCCACCTTCCAAACCCACAACCTCTATTAGATAAAAGGACAAGGGCAGCAAAAGCATGGAAACACCACCACCTGAAAGTTGCCCTCCAAGTCAAAAACATACTCTTGACTTGGAAGTATGTTACCATTCCTTCTGTGACGCTGGGTCAAAATCCTGGAGCTCCCTCCCTTACAGAACTGTCGGTATACCCACACCTCAGAGACTGCAACAGTTTAATTGGAAGCTCACCACCACCTTCTTAAGGCCAACTATGGAAAGGCAATTAAATGACAGATCAGCCTACAGAGCCACATCCCTTTAATGAAGATCATTGTTGGACAAATGTTGATCAGAATACAAGGGAGCATTCCACTGTTCTTCGCAAATATCATCACAGGATTTTTTTTTACTTCTTTACTTTTTTTAACTTTAAATTATACTTTCACTTCAAAATATAATCTAACTCAAAGTATGGCACCAAAGATGGTGCAGGATTTACTCGGTGTAGGTCTTGTACTTTAGACAAGGACGCAAATTTTCCAAGAGTGATGTTCTTGCTGACATCCAACAGCAAACTGAACTATGACTGTTTACTCCTAACAGCCCCAGACAATGCAGAGACTGAACTAATTTTCAAGACATTCTAATGACAGAATCAGTGCTTGTTATAAAACAGCAACACCTGAGCTCTTTTTCTGGAGACCACAAGGGATGTTAATTTTGGACTGGTACATGGATATCAGTTCCTACAGGAAGCATGAATTATGGGAAACAGCTGGCCAAAAAAAAATAACCCATTTAACTGCACTATAAGAATGTCCTTGCATTAAAAGCCTGGCAATTAAGGTTGAATCTATTAAAACAAAAGTTTTATGCTTTAACGGAGGTTGAATAAATATAGAACTAAAGACAAAATGTTCAAATTATTACACCGCATCATATGTAAAGTGGCAAGTACCTGCAAAATGATTTAAGGTTTGATCAATCTGAAAAGCATTATTGTTTGTCAACTGAGGTTGGGAAACTGTACCTTGAAGCTAAGAAAATAAGCATGCTTTAAAGTGCTGTTATCAGGAAAATTGAATAATTAACTCTTCCCTTTCAGGACCAGTGGTCGAGAGGTAAGTTTGTCAGGAGGTTGAAGTTGTTCTGCAACTTAATATGATTGTTGTTTCAATAAGTTTCCTATCATTATATGACTGCATTGGTCGAATAAACCTTTGGATACTTCATATCTTTGGATGGTGATGTTGTCTTTAATTTTGAGGCAACTGACCTATTGTCAATTGCTGCCATAGGAAAGTATTCCAAATTCCACCATGTTTTGTGTATCTCTTGATTTAACTCTGGTCTAGCTCTAATTTTTCTTCTATTCCCTTCATCCTGGATTTTCTCAGTGGAAGGAGAGAAATTACCAGTTCTCTTTAATCATCCCTTAATTAACTAAATTCCAGAGAATGCAACCCAATTACTTTAATCTTTTATAATTTAGCCCTTGAATCGGATATCATCCTGGTATATCTGTAGTACACTTCCTCTACGGCAATACACACTTACCAAAGTGTAATATACTTCTCACTGGAGCCACCATGTAGTCCAAATTGATCTATGAATATGTATAGCATATGTATTTTGACTCTCTTCTTTTCTTGTTTATTAGATTATAAAGGCCACCATTCCATTAACCGTTCATCATTTTCTGTAAGAAAAAACAGACACAAAGTGCTGGAGTAACTCAGTGGATCAGGCAGTACCTTTGGAGAACATGTTCTCCAGAAATGCTGCCTGACCCACTGAGTTACTCCAGCACTTTGTGTCTGGTGACCCGCTTATACTCCCATAAGCGTCTATTTTTGTAAACCTCCATCTGCAGTTCCTGGTCTTGATTATTTTCTGTACTAGTTCACGACACATGCAATCAACCTGCTCTCATCTATCCCGACCAATTCAATATTTCTAGCTTCTTACCATATAGAAAGTACTCTGTGCAATCAAATTAGGTCTAAAGTAAATCTTACATTTAACTTCACTGTTCTACAACTTTGCCTAATTGTTCAATGACGATTGTTGTGCCATCATTACATACAATGCTGCTTAACTTCAGCTAGTTTGAATATGTGGCTTTCTATAAAATCTTTGAAAACAATAATTAATATGAAGAGTAGTTGAAATCCCCACACAGATCCTTAGAGGACATCACAAGGCACACCTGTGAATCAATCACCTGCCCATTATTCCCCTTTTCTATCAATCACCCAATATCTTAACCAGTTCAATGATATACCTGCAATTCCATAAGCTCAAATTGTGATTAACAGTGTCTTAGAGTGTTCACCTGGAGGTCTATGCAAATAACACTTTATTTTTGTTTAGTTTAGAGATACAGCATGGGAAAAGGCCCTTCAGCCCATTGAGTCCATGCCGGACATCGATCACATGTTCACATTAGTTCTATGTTATTCCATTTCTCATCCACTTCTTACACACTGGGGACAATTTACAGAGGTCAATTAACATACAGACCCGGCACGTCTTTGGGATGTGGGAGGCAACAGATGTACTTGGAGGAAACCCAGCAGTCACAGGGAGAACGTGCAAACTTCACACAAACAGCATCCGAAATCAGGATTGAACTTGGGTCCCTGGCATGAGAGGCAGCAGCTCTACCAGCTGTGCCATTGCACTGATTGTTACTGATTTACTCATTACTGATACCTTTGCAAACATCTCAATAAGATTAATCAAATCTGGCCTACCCTGTCCATATGCACACAAAATGTCAAGTCATTTTACCATTTTCAAGGAGCTCAATTAATCATACCTTAATTGTAGACTCCAGTAAATGGCATACTACATATGTTGATTTAGCAGGCTTTAAATTGATGGATTCCTTCTTTTCTTGAACTTTGAGGGATTCATAAAAAAAATCTACACAATACTGTAAGTGTCAGTTGTTCCAATTTGTAATCCACAAATGTTGCAAACAATTTTTAGTAACATTGTTTTAGTTTAGAAACAACATCCTTTTTTGCTGAAAATGGAATGACCTCTTGGGGTTTTATTTGCAATTCTAACATGGTGTTGTAATTGAACAGCTGTGTCATGACATATTTTGGCAGAAGATTATGCAGTAAGATAGATGATTCTACAGAAGATAAATTATAGCCATTATTCTTAATTATTTATGGTCACAATTATGCAAACATTTCAGTGGTTATTTGAAATTGAAAACTGCAGACAAGATAGTGCCTAAAACTGATTTAAACAAATTCTTACAAAATTGAGGTGTACAGTAAAGTATTAAAATGCATGTCTCTGCTTACCAGATCTGTGAGTATCTAAATAGTGTTCCAATGGAACTGAGTGAATGGGTATTTAATACAGATGAGAGCGAGTTGATATAATTCATAAACCTCTGTCAGGTCACCACAGCCTCCCACTTTCCTGTGAGAATAAACTTCAAGAACTTCAAGACTTCTAGAGAGTTTATTGTCATGTGTCCCAGATAGGACAATTAAATTCTTGCTTTGCTTCAGCACAACAGAATATAGAAGGCATAAATACAGAACAGGTGAGTGTGTCCATATCCCATTGTATAAATATATACACACATCAATAAATATAACTGATAAAGTGCAAATAAACAGATAATGGGCTATTAATAAACACAGTCTATCCAATCTCTCTGTATAACTACAGCCATCTATTCCAAGCCACATCCCGGTTAATCTCTTCTGCACTCTTTTGAATGCTACCACATCCTCCCAATGGTGTGCTGACTAGAGGCTTACACAATACTCCAAGTGTGGTTTACTGAATGTTTTGTCCAACTGCAGCATTACGTCCCAACTCTTACACCCAAGCATGGAGTTCGAAATCAAAACATGGAAGGGACAGACACACACACACACAATTTTTTGGCGGTCGCGTGCGAGGCTTCAGAGGCTCAATCCAGCGCTAAATGCAGCTCAATTCTGCCTGTCTCGCCGGGTTCACCTACAGACCTGCCTGGACACCAGCCTGGAGTCGTGGAGCTAGCGCTGCTTCTCCGTGCTAGCCATATTTCCCACAAGCCCAGGCAGGTTAACCTGGTGGGACAGGCAGAGTTGAGCTGGGTTTAGCGCTGCTTCTCTGCGCTGGCTGTGGACCTGGGGGTACCGCACCCGTCTGACCCGACCTCTTTGGCCACCCATGGGGGGGGGGGGCACTCAGGTGGGGACGGGACACACCGGAGACTGGGATCGATCCTGGCTGCGGGAGAGGCGCAGGTCTGTGCTGAGAGAGTTTTGGCATGTCTCCCTCCTCCAATCACCGCGCTCTATCCTCAGTCCCCCCCCCCCCCCTCACTTTTCCATCCTCCAATCATCACGCTGAATCATGTCCCGCCCCCATTGCCTGCTGACTGACGTCTTCCTCGATCATCAGTCCCACCTCCACTGTCTCGTGGAAAGCGGAGATTTCACCGGGTTTTAAAATGCAGATGACAAAAACTTGGGGGGGGGGGGGGGATGTCCCCCACCTATCAAAATATGGGGTGGACATGTCTGCTTACACCCCATGCATCGGCCTACGATGGCAATCATACTAAATGCCCCTTTTCACTACGTTTTCCACCTGTCATTACTTTCAGGAAGCTATGGAATTGAACCTAGAGGTTTCTCTGTACATCAAGCTCAAACCCCTGACATTTACTCTACGTCCTACCAGAACTTGACCTTCCAAGGTACATGACCTCATTTAGAAGATGTAAAGTTTTTTTTAAGATAGATAATATATCTGAGACACAGTCAGAGGATGTGGTGGAAACAGACACATAGAACATTACAGCACAGGAATAGGTCCCTCGTCCGACAATGTCTGTGCCGAATGTACGGCCAAGATAAACTAATCCCATCTGCCTGCACATGATACAGTACATACCCCTCCACTCCTTGCATATCTATGTGCCTATCTATTATATTTAATATAATCATATTTAAGAGGCACTTAGACAGGCAGTTGAATCGGCTAGGTGTAACAGGACATTGACCTAATGCAGTACAATGGGATTAGTGTAGACAGACAAACAGATGTCAAGGGACCAATCTGCATGCTGTACAACTCCCTGACACAAAACTGCACCAATCCAGTGATGGCAGCTGGAATTTCTGCAAACATTGAGTGTTCTGTGTCCTGTCCCCATCCTGCATAAATGACATCAGTCAGAAGATACATAACGTATGAATGGAAGGAAGCAGATCTGCTAGAATCTGAACTCCACATGAAGAATTGTTAACATTGCAGGAAAGAATGTAGCATTATTTCAGGACTGATGGGGCAGCACCTCAAAATATAATAACCTCTGCATTACTTGAAGAAGTAGGTTAATAACTGACTGCTACAAAAATGCATGGCTAGGAGAACATTAAATCTTGTGACTGTGTCAAACAGCTTTGCGTCAAGGGATATTTTGCAAAAAGTGAACAGTTTGCATATCTGAACCGAGATCAATGTCATTGCAGTAAGATTTGCTGTTTTTGTTTTCATGAGCGGTTATCGTTATTGGCAAGATTAGCATCTGTTGCCAGTCCCTAATTACCTGTGTGAAGTTAGTGATTACAAAACTCTGCATTGCAGAGCAGTTTACGGTGCAACTGCAATAACAGACTAGGCCATTCGAGAACAAAATTAAGAGTTAATCACTTTGCTGTGGAGGCACAAGGTCAAGGTCAGGTAAACACCCTGAAATGATTTTTTTGAGATGGATAGGTTTCTCAGAGTTTGATAGTTATTATTATTGTTGTTAAAGTAAGCAAATTTTAATTTCTCACCTTTGAATTTTAATCCAGTTCTCTGAATATTTTTAATGCAGGCCAATAGCCATCATGCCACCATATACTTTACTTTCAGATAGGAATTTAAACTAAATTGACTGTGGAATAGAATGACATGGGCAAGTTGGGCCGAAGGGTCTATTGTATGACTGTATGGCTCTACTATTACCATTAGGACAGACAGGATGGATTTGAGATAGGCAAATGAAAGGTGAGAAATAAGCATGATTTGCTTTGTGTTTTTGGTGTACATAGGAAATGGCTGAACAGAGAATGAATGTTAGTAATCTTGACAGCAATGAAAGATTAAGATATACCTTTAGAGAATAGGTTAATAACAGGCACGTGCCGTGAGTACTCAAGGTAGGCACTGGGCCGTCAGTCGACTTTTAAAAATCATAAAAATCCACGCATGCGCACAAAATGAAAAAATCATTTTTTTTTTAAAGTGCATGCACAAAAATCGTAAAACCACACATGCGCAGATCGATCCTGTAGGCAGTCTGTTGACTTTTTAAAAATCTTTAAAAACCGCGCATGTGCAGATTGGTCTCCTCTCCTGTGGGCATGCGCAGCACCTTGCACGCAGTCCACGGTGCAAAGGCAGGATTTCAGCTGCCTTTATGGCCCATTGTAAGTGAAGGCTTGAAGCAGCGTCCACAGCACGTGAGTTGAGCATAGTTACGCGTATTACATGTACAGCGTATGAAAGGCACGGGAGAATTATGCCTACCTGAGATCGATTGTTAAATTAATAACCATTTAATAATAAATACTGAATTTGGTAAATGAATTGGAAACCTTTACTATTTATTATTATATAATAACTACCTTTTTATAATTTTAGTCAGGGTAGGCACTGCCTACCCTGATGGCACGTGCCTGGTTAATAATCAAGGGGAAGTATAGTGTAGAAATATAATTTGAACTATTAGTTAAACATCAACTATTTAAATTTAATTTAACTTGACCAAGACGTAAATGTAGGTGGGTTGGTAAGTAAGTTTACCTTACACTAAAATTGGAGACAATGAGGAATGTTGTCAGTAGAGCGGGATATACAGAAAGGACCAGAGAAATGGCAGA
The DNA here is from genome assembly GCF_028641065.1 of Leucoraja erinaceus. Lineage (NCBI taxonomy): Eukaryota > Metazoa > Chordata > Chondrichthyes > Rajiformes > Rajidae > Leucoraja > Leucoraja erinaceus. The sequence goes on along the minus strand of NC_073377.1, from coordinate 107,965,204 downwards.
TGGAGTTTAATCCGAGCAAGTGTGAGATTTTGTCTTTAGGGATGTTGAATGTAAAGAGAGAGTATACAGTTAACGGCAAGACCTTTAACAGCGTTGAAATGCAGGGGTATGTTGAAGTCATAGTTCACAGATCACTGAAGATGGCAGCACAAATAGATAGGGTGGTAAAGAACCTCTATAAAAAATCCAATCCAATCCAATCCAAAGAAGGGGTGTGGTCAGGGCCGGATTTAGATGAAGAGAGGCCCTAAGCTGTTCCACTTGTGAGCCCCCCCCACGACTAGAGGAAGATGGTCCACCAGATTGACACCGAGCGTGGCCAATCAGATAAGGGGCTGGAAAGCTGAGCTTTATTTATTTATTGCCAGTGCTAGTGTGGAGTTATTGGCTTAAAACATTATTATTCTGAAATGGAGGACAAGGAAAATTACTGAAGGGTTGTTTAGAGACTACAGTGCGTTGTAACAGCATATGTAAGAAAGGCCTATGACAGTGTCAAAAATATTATACACCTTGCAGGGCTCTCACTTAATTTTTTTTCTCTGTTGTCAGCCGGGCAACCTTGGCAGCTTTTTAAGTTGCCAAATGACAGTTTAGGTGCGTGCGATAATGTGCTCGGACGAAGTGCGTAGTTACCAGTCGGAATTATGCCCAATGAAGCATTCACATATTATTTCTGCATCAAATAAAGCCAAAAAATAAACATATTCACCAATCAAGACATGATATATACCACAATGACATGCAGCAAAATTATAATACAGTATCTCAACTCTTTTTACACGTTGCAATGAATGCAATTTCTATTATTTCTTTCCACTTCCAAACAAAAATGTGGTTGGATTATTCAGCATATGATCAACCTTGGTGAGACCAAACGCAGGCTTTGGCAATCGCTTCGCACAACACCGCCACTCAGTTCGCAATAACCAACCTGATCTCCCGGTGGCTCAACACTTCAACTCCCCCTCCCATTCCGAATCCGACCTTTCTGTCCTGGGCCTCCTCCATGGCCAGAGTGAGGCCCACCGCATATTGGAGGAGCTGCACCTCATATTTGCTTGGGTAGTTTACACCCCAGCGGTATGAACATTGGCTTCTCCAAATTCAGGTAGTCCTTGCTTTCTTCCTCCTTCCCCTCCCATTCCCAGCTTTCCCACAGCCTACTGTCTCCGCCTCTTCCTTTCTTTTTCATGTCACCCCCCCCCCCCCGACATCAATCTGAAGAAGGGTCTCGACCCGAAACATCGTCTATTCCTTCGCTCCACAGATGCTGCCTTACCCGCTGATTTTCTCCAGCTTTTTTGTCTACCAATGGGATCCCACCACTGGCCACATCTTCCCATCTCCTCCCCTGTTGGCTTTCTGCAGAGACCGCTCCCTCCATAACTCACTGGTCAATTCGTCCCTTCCCACCCAAACCACCCCCTCTCCTGGCACTTTTCCTTGCAACCGCAGGAAATGCTACAGGAGAGCGATGGGTGCCTGGAATGCATTGCCAGGGATGGTGGTGGAGGCAGATACAAGTGTAACATTTAAGAGGATTTTGGATAGGCACAAGGAAGTGCAGAGAATAGAGTGATATGGATCATGTACAGGCAAATTATATCGGTTTAGCTACACATGAGGTTCGGCACAATTATTGTGGGCTGAATGGCCTGTTCCTGTGCTGTACTATGTTATGTTCCACGTTCTTTTCTCAGACCCACTGACAAGTAAAGCAAGAAGACATGATTGAGGAAAGCGGCTTTCAAAAGTAAACTACGAAAATACTAAGACGGACATTGTATGTGAGGCCCGGGAACCCGGGGAGCCGTTGGTGAGAGGAGGAGTCACCTGGGCTGTGAGTATAAAATCCAGCGCGGGATTGCTACTTCAGAGGCCCGGGGAGCCGTTGGTGCGAGGAGGAGTTACCTGAAGCTGTGAGTATAAAATCCAGCGCGGGATTGCTACTACAGAGGCCCGGGGAGCCGTTGGTGCGAGGAGGAGTTACCAAAATCTGCAACGTTCCATCTCACTTCCAGAGAAGGAGTCTGGTGGAAGCCTCTGATTGGTGGAAGAGGACCAGAGGAAGCAGCTGATTGGGTGCAACCCCAGGTTTATATTTCTGCTTTCAGATTAAGGGTTCTGGGAGTTAAGGGTTCTGGGAGTTAAGGGTACAGTATTTATTAGTAAAGGTACAGTTTAAAGGATAAAGTTTTTTTAATATTTAATATAGTTAATTTGGGAGTAAGCTATGTCAGTGGAGATTGGCCCCGTGGTTTGCTCAGCCTGCAACATGTGGGAGATCAGGGATATGGTCAGTGTCCCTGGTGACTACGTTTGCAGGAAGTGTGTCCAGCTGCAGCTCCTGGCAGACCGCATTGAACGATTGGAGCTGCGGCTGGATTCATACTGGAGCATCCACGATGTTGAGAAAGTCGTGAATAGCACGTACATCGAGTTGGTCACACCGCAGGTAAAAGGTAAGAGGACAGAAAGGGAACGGGTGGCCAATAGCCAGCAAAGCAGTAGGCAGGTAGTGCAGGAGTCCCCTGCGGTCATCTCCCTCCTAAACAGGTATACCATTTTGGATACTGTTGAGGGAGGTGGCTCATCAGGGGAAGGCAGCAGCAGCCAAGTTCATGGCACCATAGGTGGCTCTGCGGCACATGAGGGGGGAAAAAAGAGTGGAAGGGCAATAGTAATAGGGGATTCAATTGTCAGGGGAATAGATAGGCGTTTCTGCAGCCGCAAACGAGACTCCAGGATGGTATGTTGCCTCCCTGGTGCAAGGGTCAGGGATGTCACTGAACGGCTGCAGAACATTCTGGAGGGGGAGGGTGAACAGCCAGTTGTCGTGGTGCATATTGGCTACAAGATGAATTTAGGGAGCTAGGAGATAAACTTAAAAGTAGGACCTTAAAGGTAATAATCTCTGGATTACTACCAGTACCACGGGCCAGTCAGAGTAGAAATAGGAGGATATTGCAGATGAATACGTGGCTTGAAAAATGGTGCAAGGGGGAGGGATTAAAAATGTTAGGGCATTGGAACCAGTTCTGGGGGAGGTGGGACCAGTACAAACAGGACAGTCTGCACCTGGGCTGGAATGGAACCAAAGTCCTTGGGGAAGTGTTTGCTAATGCTGTCGGGGAGGATTTAAACTAATGTGGCAGGGGAATGGGTGCAAGAGCAGAGAGGCAGGGGGGTGTAAAATGAGGGTAGAAGCAATAGGTAGCAAGGTGAAAAGTAAAAGTGGCAGGCGGACAAAACCAGGGCAAAAATCAAAAAGGGCCACTTTTCAACATAATTGTATAAGGGTTAAGAATGTTGTAAAGACAAGCCTGAAGGCTTTGTATCTTAATGCAAGGAGCATTCGTAATAAGGTGGATGAGTTCAATGTGCAGATAGTTATTAATGAATATGATATAGTTGGGATCACGGAGGCATGGCTCCAGGGTGACCAAGGCTGGGAGCTGAACATCCAGGGATATTCAATATTCAGGAGGGATAGACAGAAAGGAAAAGGAGGTGGGGTAGCGTTGCTGGTTAGAGAGGAGATTAACGCAATAGAAAGGAAGGACATTAGCTTGGAGGATGTGGAATCAATATGGATAGAGCTGCAAAACACTAAGGGGCAGAAAACGCTAGTGGGAGTGGTGTACCGGCCACCTAACAGTAGTAGTGGAGTTGGGGATGGCATCAAACAGGAAATTAGAAACGCGTGCAACAAAGGCAAAACAGTTATAATGGGTGACTTCAATCTACATATAGATTGGGTGAATCAAATTGGCAGGGGTGCTGAGGAAGAGGATTTCTTGGAATGTATGCGGGATAGTTTTCTAAACCAACATGTAGAGGAACCAATGAGAGAGCAGGCTATTCTAGACTGGGTATTGAGTAATGAGGAAGGGTTAGTTAGAAGTCTTGTTGTGCGTGGCCCCTTGGGCAAGAGTGACCATAATATGGTTGAGTTCTTCATTAGGATGGAGAGTAACATTGTTAATTCAGAAACAAGGGTCCTGAACTTAAAGAAAGGTGACTTTGAGGGTATGAGACGTGAATTGGCCAAGATAGACTGGCCAATGATTCTTAAAGGGTTGACGGTAGATATGCAATGAAAGGCATTTAAAAACTGCATGGATGAACTACAAAAAGTGTTCATCCCAGTTTGGCAAAAGAATAAATCAGGGAAGGTAGTGCATCTGTGAATAACAAGGGAAATCAGGGATAGTATCAAAACAAAAGAGGAAGCCTACAAATTAGCCAGAACAAGCAGCCTTCCAGAGGACTGGGAGAAATTCAGAGTGCAGCAAAGGACAAAAGGCTTAATTAGGAAAGGGAAAATAGATTATGAAAGAAAACTGGCAGGGGGAACATAAAAACTGACTGCAAAAGTTTTTATAGATAAGTCAAGAGGAAAAGATTAGTTAAAACAAATGTAGGTCCCTTGCAGTCAGAAACAGGTGAATTTGTCATGGGGAACAAGGACATGGAAGACCAATTTAATAATTACTTTGGTTCTGGCTTCACTAAGGAAGACATAAATAATCTGCTGGAAATAGCAAGGGACCGGGGGTTAAATGAGATGGAGGAACTGAGTGAAATCCAGGTTAGCCGGGAAGTGATGTTAGGTAAATTGAATGGATTAAAGGGCGATAAATCCCCAGGGCCGGATAAGTTGCATCCCAGAGTACTTATGGAAGTAGCCGCAGAAATAGTGGATGCATTAGTGATAATTTTTCAAAACTCTTTAGATTCTGGAGTAGTTCCTGAGGACTGGAGGGTAGCTAATGTAACCCCACTTTTTAAAAAGGGAGGGAGAGAGAAAACGGGGAATTACAGACCAGTTAGTCTAACATCGGTGGTGGGGAAAATTCTGGAGTCAGTTATTAAAGATGGGATAGCAGCACATTTGGAAAGTGGTGAGTTCATTGGACAAAGTCAGCATGGGTTTATGAAAGGTAAATCATGTCTGACGAATCTTATAGAATTTTTCGAGGATGTAACTAGTAGAGTGGATAAGGGAGAACCAGTGGATGTGTTATATCTGGACTTTCAGAAGGCTTTCAACAAGGTCCCACATAAGAGATTAGCATACAATCTTAAAGCACATGGTATTGGGGGTTCAGTATTGATGTGGATAGAGAACTGGCTGGCAGACAGCTCTCTATCTATAGACCCCAGCTATTTACAATATATATTAATGATCTGGATGAGGGAATTGAATGCAACATCTCCAACTTTGCGGATGACACAAAGCTGGGGGGCATTGTTAGCTGTGAGGAGGATGCTAGGAGGCTGCAAGGTGACTTGGATAGGTTGGGTGAATGGGCAAAGGCATGGCAGATGCAGTATAATGTGGATAAATGTGAGGTTATCCACTTTGGTGGCAAAAACAGGGAAGTAGACTATTATCTAAATGGTGGCCGATTAGGAAAAGGGGAGATGCAACGAGACCTGGGTGTCATGGTACACCAGTCATTGAAAGTAGGAATGCAGGTGCAGCAGGCAGTGAAGAAAGCAAATGGTATGTTAGCATTCATAGCAAAAGGATTTGAGTATAAGAGCAGGGAGGTTCTACTGCAGTTGTACAGGGTCTTGGTGAGACCATACCTGGAGTATTGCGTACAATTTTGGTCTCCTAAACTGAGGAAAGACATTCTTGCCATAGAGGGAGTACAGAGAAAGTTCACCAGACTGATTCCTGGTATGGCAGGACTTTCATATGAGGAAAGACTGGATAGACTCGGCTTGTACACGTTGGAATTCAGAAGACTGAGGGGGGATCTTATAGAAACTTACACAATTCTTAAGGGGTTGGACAGGCTAGATGCAGGAAGATTATTCCCGATGTTGGGGAAGTCCAGAACTAGGGGTCACAGTTTAAAGATAAGAGGGAAGACTTTTAGGACCAAGATGAGGAAATCATTTTTTACACAGAGAGTGGTGAATCTGTGGAATTCTCTGCCACAGAAGGTAGTTGAGGCCAGTTCATTGGCTATATTTAAGAGGGAGTTAGATGTGGCCCTTGTGGCTAAAGGGATCAGGGGGTATGGAGAGAAAGCAGGGATGGGATACAGAGTTGGATGATCAGCCATGATCATATCAAATGGCGGTGCAGGCTCGAAGGGCCGGATGGCCTACTCCTGCACCTATTTTCTACGTTTCTATGTATTCAAGGGATTGACAAACAGACATAACACATTCTTGCAAGACTTCATCAAATATGGTCTACAAAGGAGCATATCTTTACATAGTTGTACAGAATGTTTGAAAATAAATAGAAACTCCAAAATCTAATCTCTGTCAGCCTGATTGCCTGTTAAATAGATACAGTGCCCTCCATAATGTTTGAGACAAAAACCCATCATTTATTTATTTTCCTTTGTACTCCACAATTTGAGATTTGTAATAGAAAAAAAATCACATGCGGGCATAGCTTTTAAGATCAGATGGGGGGAAATTGAATGGAGATGTGCAAAGCAAGTATTTTTTTTTTACATACATAAAGTGCTGGGTGCCTGGAACACTATGCCGGTAAGAAACTTTTTGATAGAAACATGGATATGCAGAGTTTATGCCCTCAACCTCAACAAGGAAAAAGGTTCTCACTGTTTACCCTAACTTTGCCTCTCTTAATTTTAAGTACTTCAGTAAGGTCTCCCCTCAACTTCCAATGCTCCAGAAAAAAACCAATCCGAGTATATCCAACCTCTACTTATATCCTCTAAATCCAGACAGCATCTTGGTAAACCGCTTCTTTACCTTCTCGAAAGACCCAATACATTTCCTGTAATGGGATGACCAGAATTGCATACAACACTCCAAATGCGGCCAAACCAGTTTTATAAAGCCACAACATGCCTTCTTGACTCTTATACTCAATGCTCCGACTGATGACGGCAAATTTAATGCGAGCATCACAACTATTCCATTATGGAAATCTAGTCTCACAAGTGTAATAGATCTTGAAAATGCCTGTTATACCCCGGAGTGTAAATGGATGAATCAAATATTGTTAAATTGGCTGAATAATGTCAACTGGAAAATCTAGAGTAGAATGTACATTTCAAATTGAGTTTAAGCGAATAAACCTTCAAGCTTTTTTGTAATTTCAATGTACTGGCAGTATCATGCTAGTTTGTAAGAGAAACCTTTAGAGATATGCATGCATATCAGCTGCAGTCTTGAAACGATAATGATGGGTATTCTCTTTTGAGTTGCAATACTTTTCTGGATCACTTTGCTATACAGTTAATATTTTATTAGGATCTTGTAGGATGCTGAGACTTTAGCAAAGTCAGCATTTGAAACTGATTTTTAAGTGCCCTTAATAAGGTGGTGTTGAGTCAACTACTTAACCTGCTGCAATCCTTGAGGTGAAGGGGTTCCAGATATGATTAGGGTTAACACATTGGCATGACGGATGCTAGTGGGAACAACCACACATACAAACACTAATGTGAGGTATAACCTGCACTATGAAGTGATAAAATGCTGGGTTTAAGAATCTTCCACTGATGCACTCAAATGTTAGTGGAATTCTATTTGGAGAGAAGTTTTTTAAGGAACATTTGGGAAAACATTGCATCATACAAGTTGAATGAAAGTAACAAGTTAAACTGGCATCTGAACAGCAAAGACATGAAAATACAAAGAGAAATGACAGAAACATCTATAAATAAAATCATAAATATATGATAAACAAATGACATTTATTCAGACCCGATTAATTTATAATTGGCATGGTAAAACTTCTCAAAATGTTTGCATTTGAATCGTCATTTTAAATCTATTATAACCAGACATGCTAATAATTTGAAATTCCTCCTCATCTCCTTCCTAAAGGAACATCCTTTTATTCTGAGGCTATGACCTCTAGTCCTAGACACTTCCACTAGTGAAAACATCCTCTCCACATCCACTCTTTCCAGGCCTTTTATTATTCGGTAAGTTTCAATGAGGTTCCCTCTCATCCTTCTACACTCCAGCAAGTAGAGGCCCAGTGCCGTCAAAAGCTCATCATATGTTAACCCACTCATTCCTGGGATGATGCTCGTAAGCCTCATCTGGACCTTTTCCAGTGCCAGCACATCCTTCCACAGATTTGGGGCTCAATACTGCTCGCAATACTCCGAATGAGGTCTGATCTGCATGCCTAAAGCCTCAGCATTACATCCCTGTTTTTGTATTCTAGTCCACTCAAAATCCGGGTGCGTTGACATCTAACTACTTCCTAAACCTACCTTGCCACTTTGAACAAGCTACATATACATACCTCGCTATTCTGGTACCTCCTAGGTTTTTTCCTCCTAGTTTATATTTTCATTCTCCCCGCCAAAATTGAACACTTCACATTTTTGAGCTCATGTTTCATCTGCCACGTTTGTACCTATTCCAGCAGCTTTGATCCATCACAATCTTCATCATGGTACATTATGCTACCAAATTTCATGCTATCAGCAAATTTCAAAATTGGCGTGTATGTTAATTCTGGCCAAATTGGAGAGGCCAGGACACTAAAATTGAGTAGAAGCTTCTGGGCTGCTAGGCCATTTGGTCAATTTGAATGTGCCTTCTGCAGAAATAGGACAAGCTGCAGAATGGTGCTAGTTTGGCTAGAACCTAGATAAGAGCAGTAGGAAGAGAATGAAACGTCAGCAGATCCTGACAATTAGGTGCAAATTGCATGTAATGGATTGGATGAATGCAAACCAGACATACACATTGCACATAATGTTGCAAAGCTTAACTTTGCTAGATGGTGATTGGATTAAGTATTGAGCCTTGTCTGGGTTTCTTAAATATCTGGGCAAATGTTGCGATGTTCATTTCCTTTCAGAAGCACCGTTTGAATACAATGTATTAGTTACTGTATTATTGGGTTAGGAAAATGTCTATCATGTACTTAATCGATATCTGTTATTGGACTCTATAGAGACCACCCCATGTGGTTCGGCCCCACAAGTTTCAGGGACCTATAAAAGGTCGCTCCCACGAGGTCCTGTGTCGATCTTCTGGAAAGAACGCTTGGGACTGAGTGACCTTCTGGAGTGTCTCTGCTTGAGTGAGGCTAAAGAGGGCTTGATCAGGCAGATACGAGGATCAAACCCGTGGTGGTTGGGTATAGTAGTGGAACTGTAACTGTGTTTTGTCAAAATAAAGTTTAGATGCGCAAGTGCTTGAATCAGTGTTTTTTGACAGAAACTAGACTGGGGGGGGGGGAGGGGGAGGAGCTTAGATGAGTTATCCAACTCATTTGTTTATATTTAAAACAAATCAATTATTCTAGCACTGACCCTTGAGGAACTCCACAGTAATCTCCCAGTATAAAAAAAAACTTTCACTGCTACTAGTCTGCTATTTAACTAATTTTGTTATCCATGTCTTCAATTATGAAGTCAAAGTTACTATTAGAGTTCTGCATCGGATGATTCTGGATGCCCTTATTCGCTGCATTTCAGTCATCAACCCATTCTGCTAGTTCATCCAAAAATTTCTATCATATTAGATGAAATTATCTCACTTTTAAGAACAAGGCCACTTTTAATAAATGTAGGGGCACACTTCCTCACCCGGCAGTTTTTTCCTCATAGCAGGCAAGGTGCGCGTGCTGCTGATTTTAACGCCTGACACTCGTCAGAAATTGCAAGTGGCAAACAGTCAGAAACAGAATCAATTAAGCTTGTGTCCCAACAGGAAGTACAAAGGTCCCATTTTAACAAATGATTCCTAGTGTAAGCCACCATCATGCTATTTCTCATGTATTTTTGTCAAATGCCACTTTTTAAATGTGGAACTTAACACCACATGCACACCAGGATTTGCGTACCAATTAAATCCAATTTCTAGGCAAAAGCTTTCTTGCACTAAACTGTGTTTCATAATGTTTGCAGATCTGAATGAAGCCTGTTGACTGTAATCTTATACCAGTTGCAAAACAGTATGAATATGAATACATGTGTTACTTAATTGTACTAAATATGTGTTACTCGATTGTACTCTTTATTTTATTTACCTTTCACATCTTCATCTTCAATGGTAGTATTGGTACTTTCGGAGGATTCCTAAGAGGAAAACAAACATGAAGACATTGTGATCAGATACATTCAGCATTGAAGAATGAATTCAAACTGTGAAATACAAAACTGGGAACACAGGGACAGGAAGGAAAGAGTTTTTATTTACTTCATCAGCTACTGAAACCATCATCCATGGGTTTGTTATGTCAAAGGTTAACTATTCTAATGCACTCCTTTGGCCTCCTTTATTTTATTCTCTATTCTCCTATTCAAAACTCTGCTACATTTGTCTAACTTGTATCATATCCTGTGCACCCATTATCTGCGCTATCTAATCTTTTTTTTGACTTTATCAATCATATTTTGATTTAAAAGTTTCATTGTTGTTTTCAAATTCCCCCCTCACTGCTCTCTATAATTCTCTCATACCAAAACCAAAGGCACCCATGTTTTTTAATGTCTGGTCAATGTATCCAGATCTAAATCACCACATATGTCAATTCCTTCATCTACCAATGTCCTAGCTATGGAACTCTCTCCCTCTCTCTCCCTCTCATTTTCTTCCTTTAATACTCTCCCTTTAAACCCATGCCTTGGCCAACTGTTTAATTTTCTCCTCTATTTTTATGCAACTCAGTAGAATTTTTGATTGGTAATAATCTTGAAAAACTCCTCAAGTTAATACTAGTTGAAATTATTTAACTCTTGGAGCTTTAGTTTAACATTTAGCAGGTCAGCTTTTAAACAATGTTATTCTCGCTTCTCTAACTTGAATGTTTCAATAGGCAGCTGCCACCATAAACAGTTCCTTTGAATTTATTATTTTAACTGGGATGAGTACTAAGGTTGGATCGTTTTGATAAGGATTACAACTTGTATTCAATACATATTTAAAAGTCAACTAGCTTCATTGATATGTTCTTACAATGCATGGTAAAATTAATAATAAACATAGCAGTTTTATCGATCTGAATTGGATATATATATATATATACACACAATATATGTAATCAGTATAATATTTTGAAACAATAGATTGTGGTTGAACACCATACCAGATGACAAAGGCATTGTCCATGACACACTGTACAATGAAGCACAAAATGAACTGACACCGATTTCGTGCACCTAGTTAAAAACTGGAGGCATAGATTACATCCATTGACCTGTCAAGATACCAATAAGCAGAAAGGAAGCCAGCAGAATTTGCCACCATAAATAAATAACTGTATCACCTGATACAATACATGCAACCCAGCAGATGTATGTGACAACCAAAAAACATGCAGTTGCTGACAGAGATAGTAAATTCATGAATGAAGCCTAGAAATAATGAACGCAATTAAAAAAAATAATGTCTCACCTTAGCCACAGATCTGCTGCAACCGGTATGTGTTTACAAAGTAACCATTAACAGTCATTTTGTGATTATTATAAAAATGATTGGGATTTTAAAATTGTATAATTTATTAGAAGCACTAATTCCAAAATATGCAATTTTTTGCTGTTAAAAGCATTGGACATTTAGTTAAATGGTAGTACAGGTGCACAACCTTTTATCCGAAAGCCTTGGGACCAGACACTTGTCGGATTTCGGACATTTTCGGATTTCAGAATGGAAGATTTTTAGCGTAGATTAGGTAGGTAGCGCGGGCGGCTTGAAAAGTCTGGAGCAGCTGCCTCCTCCCCGGAGACCGGGAGAATCATTGCATAAATGTTAGTCAGTTAGTTTGGAGGGATTTTATGTGGTGGTGTAGGGGTGAAGGGGGAAACTTTAATTCTTAGTCCCCTACCTACCTGGTCGGCGACTCCCAACCTCGCGGAGCTGGGGGCTCCGTCCGGCCGCGGGCGGCGCCGTTTGGTACTCCGACCCCGGCAACTCTACCCCTGGCTGCGAGGCGCTCCAAATCCAGCGCGGCCCGCGGCCGGACGTCCCAGCTCCGCGAATGTCGGGAGTCGGCGGCGTCGCAGCGCTGGGATAGCTCCGCAGCAAGCTCCGGACCGCTGTGGCCGCCTTCTTCCAACATTCGCGGAGCGTCGCTGGATTTGGAGCCGCGGAGCTGGGGGCTCCGTCCGGCCGCGGACGGCGCCGGTTGGAGCTCCGACCCCGGCAACTCTACCCCTGGCTGCGCGGCTCCAAATCCAGCGACGCTCCGCGATGTTGTGTGTCGGCGGCCACAGCGCTCCGGAGCTTGCCGCACGGCGACCCGGTAAGGCATTGCCCGCTCCCCGCTGGTTTCCCAGCGCTGCGACGCCGCCGACTCCCGACATTCGCGGAGCTGGGGCGTCCGGCCGCGGGCCGCGCTGGATTTGGAGCGCCTCACAGCCAGGGGTAGAGTTGCCGGGGTTACAACCGTCGCCGCCCGCGCGCCCCACCGGCCACAGCGCTGCAGAGCTTACTGCACGGCGACCCGGTAAGGCATTGACCGCTCCCCGCCTCTCCGACCAGGTAGGGGACTGAGAATTAAAGTTTACCCCTTCACCCCCCTTCACATAAAAGCCCTCCAAACTAACTGACTAACATTTAAGCAATGATTTACAGATGTTTAAGCGTCTCCCGGTCTCCGGGGAGGAGGCAGCCGCTACAGTAGTGCAGACCTGGGTTGACCGTGGGTCGTTTTGGGTCAGGTTTGGCGCCAAACGCGAGCTTTGGTGCGCAGACGACATCTGGAAAAAATGGCCGGTTTTCGGAGCTTTTCGGTTTCTGGAACACCGGATAAAAGGTTGTGCACCTGTACATTTAAATGCTTGATTCTTACACTTCATTCTTTCAAATTATTTTTATCTTTCTCAAAATTAGTTAAATTCTCAGCAAATGTGCATTTGTACTAGAATGCGTTTTGTATTTTTTCCGTCAAGAAAATCCATTAAAAGTTTCTTCACAGTTTAGTTTGCAACCACAAAATGACTCTTCAAAAGTAGATTTTTAATGACTCTAACTCACATCATGTATCTTGCATCGTTTGGACTAGGAAAATGATAAAGCATTAGTTTCAAGGAATACTCATGTGTTCTGTGGCTAAGGTTGTTACAATGATTAAACACCCAAAATAAAAAGGCTGCAGTTTTTAATAAGCAGGAATTTTCTCCACTCTTTAGCCCATGAAGTCGTACACCACTGACGAAGAGGTTAACACAGCATGCTAATATACATCCATAATTTTATCAAGATGAAGTGTATTGTAGAACACACACAGAATGGTTGTCAAATGGTCCATGCAACCCCCTTCCTACCAAAAACAGGTAACCAAAGCACAAATGGCAGAAGCTGAAGAACTTTCCTCAAAGCTTTTTGTCTTACATCTATAACGAATCCAACCACTTCTTGGATACTGATTAGATCTTTTACTATGCGTGTGGATGAACACCTTGCTGAAATGCTTAAGTAATGAACACATCTTGGAATACCTTATTTCCATCAGCAGGATTGTGGATTACAGTAGTTTGGGGCTCCTGAGCAAGATAAAAGAAAACTCTCATTGGTCAAGGTTATCTTCAGTGATCAAAATGTTTAAGAACCAGCTACAGGAATGAGAGGCCAAAGCAATATTACTAGTGTCATGTGAAAAAAAATCTTAAACGCGTTTAACAAAAATCAAAAATAGAAATGGGGTTATATTACTGCCAGCAATACCTGCTGGGCATCCTGCAGGAAATGGCCTTATTTATTACCTAAATAGCGGCATGCAATTTCTTAAATTGCCTTGCAGCATTTGTGTTAGCTCCCTGAAGTCAAAGACTTGGCACTGCTAAATTTAGAGCAGTCCATCTTCTAGCACAGAAGCTGATATCAGTAGAGGAGCTAAGAGAAACGTGCAGAAAGGCAATAGCCTGCCACTACGCATGCAAAGTAACATTAACAACCATGTTCAGTGTCATGATAAAGAACCGTAAATGTGCTGCTTCACAATGGATTTTCGCGTAAAACAGAACCGAGGCACATTGTGCAAAATCACATGATGCCTCAGAAAGCAAATGGAAAAAAAAAACCAAATAGAAAGAGGAATCAAGGTATACCAGTGCTGGGGTAGGTATGGGCTCTTTAGGGCTGGTTACTACGTTGGCTTTGTTGTTTATCTGCAGATAAGTTAAAATAGAAAATGCATAAGCCTCAACAAATATCTTTTCCACTCTATATTGGACCATGTTACAACTGATCTGAAACAAACATCTTCTGGGAAATAATAAGGGCTTTTTAGTCTTCCTATGATATTACTTCTGCTTCCCAGTGACTGAATTTGCATAAAGTGGCAGAAACATTGTATTGGTTACACTTTTGATTCAGTATAAGATTTAAGAAAAAACATTATATTTAGTTTGTAATACACCACATACACAAAGACATAATCAACAGCACAAGTGTACAAAATAACCCATGATTCCAATCACAACAGATGTGGTCCCAATACAGCTTGGGGCATTTTCACTGACTGATAAAGAATATTTATATTTATACTAGAACTCATCAGCCGCCTTCTTTAATCCACTGCTCCTTGTGGAATGTGATTGCGATAGAAGGGAAACACAATATTTTTTAAGCTAACAAACTAATTACACCATTACGTTTTGGACAATATAAGACATTTATACAAATGCCAGATATCCACATTTCAACAACAGAACTGCAGAATAAATAGCCAAAACTATCCATTGATATACAGGGCAAGTACTTTCTGCCATTAGCAAATCCACAGGTGTTGACTTGTTGGCAGGTGTAGTGTAAATGGTGAGACACAGATGGCAGCAGAGCTTTAAGTGGTGTAATGCTATTTCACGAGAGGGCCTAAATAAGGTCCATTCATTAAACAGCTGAATTAACATGTTGACAGCTGGCTAAGTCATATCTTCCGACTTAGTTGGTTGTCAAAACCATGAACTTCTGAATAATCTTAACAATCATAAATGCTCAAGTGAAATTTAAAAAGTTCAGAAATAAAATAAAAACACTTAAAATAAAGTAAAGTATTTAATCAATTAACTAATACTCACCCTTTCAGTCATTCTTCTCCACTAAGATGCATGTATTTGCAGTTACCGTATGGGTTTAGCCTGGTGCAGGTTAAACAGTAACCCTGCCACTATTTCCAGATCTGCTACTGGACTTTAAAAAGAGTCCAAAGGCCGAGTGCTGTTAGGAAATTACTGGCAAGAATATTCAGAATGTTGGTGTTTATGCAACAATCCCAAATTGCCGACTTACATGGAGAAATGTCAGCAGTATATTGCGAAAGTATTGGTAATTCCTTGCAAATTTCAGCAATTAATTTGGCTGAAAAACATCTGAAGATGAGCAACTAGTGGATTAACTCCTGGCATGTTCTCGTGAGATGGGGGTCGGGCAATACTGTCATTCATTTCCTTCCTAAACACCCATTACTAACATTTCTTAAACTGGTTGGGGTTCCCTTTATTAAGTCACAGACTTGTACAACATAGAAACAGGCCCTTCAGCTCACTACATCTATGCCAACCATCATGCTTTTGTGTACTAATTGCATTTGCTGACATTAATTTCATATCCGCCTGAGCCTTTATCATTCAAATACCTCTCCAGATGCTTCTTGAATGTTATTCCAGTTCCTGCCTCCACCACCTCCTCCGGCAGCTCATTCCAGATACCAACCACTCTTTGTGTGGAACATTTACCTGTCAGATCCCCATTAAACCATCTCCATATTATTTTAAACACCTGTAGAGTGGGAAACAGACTCTGGCTATCTACCATAGCTATACCTCTCATTACTTTATATCTCTACAGTGTCACACCTCAGCCCCTTTTGATAGAGGGAAGACAGACCTAGGCTATCTGATCTCTCCTTACAACTAAAACCTTCTAATCTAGGCAACATTCTTGGATTTTTATTTTGGCATTCTCTCTAGCTTAATTAATCTTTCCTGTAGGCAGTACTCAACGTGTAGTCTAACCAATGTTTTGAACAGCTATATAATTACGTCCCTCTTGTACTCAATATCTTGGCTGATGAAGGAAAACATCTACTGTCTTTCCACTTTCAAGAAACTGTACTTGTAACCTAAGGGTCTCTCCGTTCAATAATACCCCTCAGGGCCTTGCCAATCACTGTATATATCCTGCCTTGGTTTAATTTCCTTACCAGATCATTTTAGTTCAATTACCATGGTAATTCTATTTTCTTTGCATTAAGTTTAAGTAACCAGAGGTTTCAGAGTAGACAACAGTTGGAATCCTGCTAAACTACACAGAATGGAGTACAGAAGGAATGTAGTTGTGTTAATACTCAGTGATCAGCATTTTAATCCATCCAAAAGAACGGCAAGGAAGATCACAGTGGGATAGATGGATGGATGGATTAGTATGGAAAATTGCCAACTTTAGAATTGTAAGAATTCTGTATGATGTATAAACATGACCCTAAAGAAGTATACCAACTTTAAAAATTATCTGACTAGTCAATATTCATTAACCTCTGGTGCATTTAGTGAACAATGTCAAAGGCAGATCAAAGAACCCATATTAGTTTTCAAAGCACATTACAATCTCCATACGCTCAAAATAAAAACATTCTAAACACAGGAGCAGGAATAAGCCATATGACCCGCAGGCCTTCTCTACTATTCAATAACATCATCGCTGATCTGATCTGTAGCCTCAACTCCATTTTCATGATGGATCCCCTTGATTCTCATGGAGTCCAAAAATATATATATATCACTCTTAACCTTGAAAATACAATGAGTCAATATCTCCTGAATTCACCATCACTGGAGCAAATACATTTCTCTTTAGTTGTCTTTGGTGGCTGACCGTCTCTCATGAGCCTATACCTCTTTCTTCAAGGTTCTTGAATCAGGGGACTTGACAGGGTTGACCCATATTATGAACCATGTTAAATCCCCTGAAAAGTCTATGTTATTTCTTATTCTTCTAAACCCCAGAGAATATAGCTCTTGGACTCATTTTTTTCCTTACTAGATAATTTCATCCCATTTCTGCCATTGCCCTTCCCTCTTCCCCAATCCGGAATCAATCCAGCGATACCTTTACCTCAAAGGTAAGCACATCCCTAAATCTCAAATCTTGAATCAGTATTCTAGGGATGGACTCACTTAGGGCCTTGCATATGTGCAAGACTGCATTACTTTTCTACCCTATCCCACTTGCAATGTTTCTTTGGCTTGTAATTATCTGTGCTGGCCCGATAATTACAAATCAAAGGGAATGTTACAAGTGGGATAAAGAGAAAAATAAAGAAGTCTTGCATTTATGCAATCTGTGGCCATAGGTTCTTGTATATGTCCCATTCTTGTATAAAGATATGGGATGCCTCCAAACAATGTTTAATAATTTCTCACCATTTAATCCACACATGCTTCTCGATTCTTCCTACCAATGTGAACAACCTCACGTTTCCTTGATTAATACTATATTTACCATTATTTTATTACTCACTTGTCATTTCAAATTCCTTTTGCAGATAATAGACAATAGGTGCAGGAGTAGGCCATTCGGCCCTTCGAGCCAGCACCACCATTCATTGTGATCATGGCTGAGCATCCACAATTAGTACCCCGTTCCTGCCTTCTCCCCATATCCCATTGACTCCGCTATCTTTAAGAGCTCTAACTCTTTCTTGAAAGCATGCAGAGAATTGGCCTCCACTGCTTTCTGAGGCAGAAAATACTTTGCAACTTCTTACAACTTATTTTCATAACTAATTTATTTGAAATTACTCTGCTCAGTCCCTTAATGTAAATAATCAATATAAACAAAACAATATCCATGGGCCCAGCACTGATCCCAGATATACGCCATTAGTTACAACTGACCTGCATGTATCCCTCTCCTTTGTCTTCTGACATCTCTACCCATGCCAATATACTGGCTTGAACAAGCCAATATTTTGTGCACTGGAATATTATGTGGCACATTATCAAATACCATTTACTTATCCAATTACACTATCTCCATTGGCTCTTTATTAGATCTCACATTTTACACATGCAAAGAACTCAAGCAAGTTTACTGAACAAGTTTTGTGTAACAGTGTTGACTCCAACTAATCATGTTAAACTTTGGTCAATACTTTGTTACAGCATCCGTAATTATGGATTCAACATTTTCCTGACATCTAATGTTCAACATTTATAGTTCCACATTTTTTTAATCTACTTTTTTGAATCTTAATCTAACATATTATGTTTTCCAATTAGTAAGAATTTTTCAGTGTCCAGGAGTTTAGGAAAGATGATAACCAATGTGACCACCACTGCTGCAACTCAACAGAGCAGACCATCAGATCTAGGGATTGGTCGTATTTGCTGAATACATTTTCTTAGATGATGTTACAAAATCCCTTGCTCAACTTGTTTTTGTTCTACTGTATAAACTGCAGTTCTTTGTAATCATACATTTTTTCTTTCAACCAAATGTTAGTTGCTTCATGGAATATTTTATTCTTAACAGGGTGCGTATTCATTAAGAATTATTAAGTACTCATTAATGTCTGCTGTTACCTTTACCATTATATCTTTCAATGTAAGTTCATACTCTAGAGTTGAGGAATTGTAGTTACATAACTGCTATTGTTTATTTAAGACTCCATTCAGACTTCACATTGCTTTTCCCAATTTGAAAGTGAAATTCAAATATGTTAAGTTCACTCCGAGGGACATGATCCTTGATTGTGAGATTACTAACTAATATGATTTCATTGCAAACACCCGAATCTGAATGAACCTGTTCCATACTTGGATCCAGACCTATTACTCACTCAAACGTACTTAATGAAGGTACGCAACACCACCCTTGCCAACTTGACTTACTCTACTTATATCTTGATTGACATTCCCCATATTAAACGCACTACCTTAGTTTGGAGACCCCAATATTTCCCATTTGACATAATACCAGGCCTTCGAAAATACTCAACAGGTCAAGCGTTATTCTGTGGAAATAAGCCTGACATTAACTCTGCCTCGTTGCACATAGGCTGCCAAGTATTTACATTGCTCGTTTTTTATTTCAAATATGTAGCATCTCTAGCTGTTTGATTCTCATTTTTTCCCACTGATAGCATGCCCAAAATATAGTGATCATGATCAGGCCTACAGACTACTTGCACCAGCTTTATCTAGTTTTGTTTCAGCTCTATCCAGGTTGATTTTAATTCCTGATATTTTGAGACACAATTGTTTCTCACTATTATCAGAAATACACATCCACTTTTCTAAAATGTCAAAAATATTGAAAATGTCAGTTCCCTCACTTTAAATCACCTTGCAATCACCTCAATGGGCATGTATCAGTGCTATCCTATCATGGTATAAACACTTTGTACATTCAAATAAGCATTATTTTGTTTTGGCTTGCTTCTATTTGCCCCATATGTTGATACTATTAGCCTTCACAGTCTTAACAATTCATTTTGGTCACACTTTGTTAACTTTTATTCACTCACCGCATTATTATCTCATTCTGCCTAAGGTTCCCTTCCAATGACCACTTCACCACTACTCATTTGTCTGCAGCCCCGTGTATTTGATTGGCCAGGATAATAGACAATAGGTGCAGGAGTAGGCCATTCGGCCCTTTGAGCCAGCACCACCATTCAATGTGATCATGGCTGATCATCCCCAATCAGTACCCCGTTCCTGCCATCTCCCCATATCCCCTGACTCTGCTATCTTTAAGAGCCCTATCTAGCTCTCTCTTGAAAGTATCCAGAGAAACGGCCTTCACCGCCCTCTGAGGCAGAGAATTCCACACTCACAACTCTCTGTTAGAAAAAGGGTTTCCTCGTCTCCGTTCTAAATGGCTTTTCCCTTATTCTTAAACTGTGGCCCCTGGTTCTGGACTCCCCCAACATCGGGAACATGTTTCCTGCCTCTAGCGTGTCCAAACCCTTAATAATCATATATGTTTCAATAAGATACCCTCTCATCCTTCTAAACTCCTGAGTGTACAAGCCCAGCTGCTCTATTCTCTCAGCATAAGACAGTCCCTTCATCCCGGGAATTAACCTTGTAAACCTACGCTGCATTACTCTAGCCTGATTCAAGAGAGGTCCAAACTAATAGATCCATCCCGGCCTTGCCCATTGGTTGCGATTACAGTGCCCCATGAATCCAATTATTTGTTTCCAAAACTCAGATATGAGCTACAATTTGAAAAATGTATTCACTGATTTGGGATGTTAGTGTCGTGGCAATGCCAAGATGTATTGCCCATCCTTAATGGCCTGGGGAAGGTAATGGTGAGTGATGCTATCTTGAACTGCTACTGCTCGTCTGGTGAATTGTTCCCACAATGTTGTCGGAGATGGAAATCTGAATTTGAATATGAACATGGAGGGAAATTTGCAAGTGACGTTTTCAAGGACCTGCTGTTCTTGTTCCCTCTTGGTGGTAGAAATTGTGGATTTGGGAGGGCCAGTACCCTACAGATGTTCTCATTTTCTTGATCCTGCACAAATTGAAAGTGGCTTAGGTAGTAATCCAAAGATCATCACCTTTGTGGTTTTGCTGAATAATTTAAACCCTAAATCTTTATATTTTCTCTGAAAAACACGTTAGAAAATGTTGCTTATGCTACTGGTTCCTATGTGGCGCATAACAACTAGATCCCTCCCTTTCCGCCAATTTCCCCTGCGGCTATAAAGAAATGTAATGAACCTAGCAGTGAACAGGCAACATATTCTATACAACTAACCCTTGGAATATTGTCCCCTATCCACACCACATTCTTTTTTCACTCAAACTTCCTAGTGATAGGAGGCAGAAGGTAGTGGTGGAAAGATGTTTTATTTTTATGATTGGAAGTCTATGACGGTGTTACCCAGGAATAATTTCTGGGACCATTGTTATTTGTGATAGATATTAACAACTTGGATGTGAACATGATTAATAAGTTTGTGAATAGCGAAGAAGACTGTCTAGCATTAAAATAGGATACAAATCATTTGGGTGGATCAATGGTAGTTGCAATTCAATCCTAAGAAGTACTGAGGCACTTTAGGAAGTCAAATAGGAGTAGGACATAGACAGTAAATGGTAAGGTGCGAAGGAATGTCGATGAACAAAGGGGTTCAAGTGCATAGTTCCCTGAATGTGGTGACACAGGCCAATAAGATTGGTGAAGGGCATAAATGACATGCTTGTCTTCATAGGTAAGAGCACAGAGTGGAAGAGTTGGGATGATGTTTCAACTTTATGCAGCACTGGTTAGGCCACACCTGGAGTTTTGAACATAGGTCTGGTTGCCACACCATAGGAAGTATTTTTGATGTAGAGAATGTAGAGGAGATTCACCAGGATGTTGCCTGGATTACAGGACTTTAGTGAAGCGGGGAGATTGGACAGTCTGGGCTTGTTTTATCCTGGAGCAAAGGAAACTAAGAGGTTACCTGATATACACAATTATGACAGGCATAGAGAGGGTTGATAGCCAAAATATTTTTACCCATGGGACGGGTGTCAAAAACAAGAGGGCAGAGGTGTAAGGTGAGAGGACGGTATTTTTTGGGGATCTGAGGGGACATTTCTTTTAAAAATATAAAGTGGATGACATCTAGAATGCTCTATCGGAGGAGATGTTGGAATCAGATACAATTACCACGTTAAAGAGGCATTTAAAGAGGCACTTTCTACACGTTAATAGACATAGAAGATACGGTCCTAATGCAGGTAAATGGGATTAGTGTAAATGTACTAAAACGTTGACATGAATTTGGTGAGTCGAGGAGCACAACTCTGCGTTGTATGATTCTATAACTATGTTAATGACTTCATATAATATTGTGCCGTGCCCCCTGAAGTTGCTGTACATACACTGTACTTGTCATTTAGAATTAAAAGCTGAAGTTCTGCGATCACTACACGTGGTCCTCAATACCTGCCTGGACTGTGAACACATACGTTGGTTCCTAAACATTGACCAGGTTGGAGCCATTACTTACTCTAAGGAAGGTGATCACTCCTGGTAAAGGTATCTCTCCACTTCCAAGAAGCATTGTAAAATTTGCAACTCTAAACTCTAGCTAAATAACCCAGAGATGATTGCATCTCAAAGTGCAAATGACTGCAGCAGCAGTGGCTGATGAGGATCTCACCAATCTTTATTATGCCTTGAAGGTAAAACACATCACTGAACCTGTTGCCTACGTAAGAGCAACATTTACATATTCACTAAGCGTATGTTTATGCGATATCTCAATTTCTCAAGTACAAAAACTTTTATTCCAGAAGTTTTAAAAATTTAAGTTAAAGACTAAAGAATAAAGTTATTTTAATGATATGGCAACAATGTAAAATTGAAAGACATGTTGGCATAACCATGATTTACCTGGTGACATTATAAGCTAAATAACTCTATGAAAGAACTACAGAGTTGCTTTGATAACTTCAGCCAAATCATCAGAATCAATTCAATAGTTTGTAACATCAGAGCATTTTTTGGAGATATCAATTTGAAGATGTATTTTCATTTAAATTATACCTTTTAGAATCTTGGAACTTAGAATCATACAGCATGGAAACAGACCACCAACTCACTATGTCCATGCCAACCAGGAGGCACCCATCAATACTAATCCCATCTTCCAGCATGTGGCCCAGAGGGATATGGGCTAAATGCTGGCAGGTGGGACTAGTGTAGCTGGGACATGTTGTCCGGTGTGGGCAAGTTGGTCCGAAGGGCCTGTTTCAACACCGTATGACTCTATGACATTCTTCCAACAGTGGTGACCTCTAGCTGAGGTCTGACCATGTATATTTACAAAGTTGGAGCATAACCACCCTGCTCTTGTATTCAGTGACCCAACTTGTGGAAGCCAGTATTCTAAATGCCTCCTTATCAACGTGCACTGACACCTTCAATGATCTTTGGATTTACACAAAGTCTCTCTCTGCCTCTATACTCTCTCAGACCTCACCATTCATGGTATGTGTCCTAGCCACATTAGTCCTCTCACTGTAAGGCAGCAGCTCACCCAGATGTACATCCAGGTCTTTCCTTATTTTAATGAAATGATCCTTCCCCTAGTTTAAGACCTTTAATCATAGAACACAGAACAGAATAGCACAGGAATAGGCCCTTCAGCCCACAACATCTGTGCTGAACATGATGCCGAACATGATGTTAATTTTCTCTGCCTGCACATGATCCATATCCCTCTACTCCTTGCACATCTAAGGGTCTATTTAAAAGTCTTCAACGCCACTATTATATCTGCTTCCACATTTACCCCTGGTCATGGTCCTTTTCTATCTTTATCCACAACCACTGTGAAATACACAGTCATGGCCTCAACGCTTCCCCATGGGCACTCCTTCCATTTGATTGACTACATTGCCAAGACAAGATCCACTAATGCTCCTTGCAGCATTGGCCTATCTACATATAGTCTCAAAAAACATTTCCGGAGAAACCTCAAAAATTCCTTCCCCTCTGAGCCTTTTAGGCAAAGCAATCGAAGTTAGTATCTGGGAAATTGAACTCCCCATGTTCTATAATCTTATTTTCATCACAACTATTTACTAATTGCCTACATATCAGTTCCTCTATCTCCTGTTGACTGTGAGGTGTCATTACGATGGTTGGAATATATTTTGTGTTTACTTCCATTTAAATGAGTTTTTAATAAATAATTTGTAAAAGGCGCGCTATCCTAGTGCCAGAGACATGGGTTCAATGCTGACTACGGGTGCTTGTCTGTATGTTCTCTCCGTGACCTGCTTGAGTTTTCTCCGAGATCTTCTGTTTCCTCCCGCACTCCAAACATGTATAGGTTTGTAGGTTCATTGGTTTGGTATAAATGTAAACATTGTCTCTAGTGTGTGTAGGGTAGTGTTAATGTGTGGGGACCGCTGGGCAGTGCGGGCTCAGTGGGCTGAAGGGCCTGTTTCCGCGCTGTATCTCTAAACTAAATTACAAAAATAAACCTTCATTAATCCAGTTGAAAATGTTTATAATTACTTTGTTTGACAAATTATGAAAGGAATTGGTTGAGGGTGCGAGTATATAAAAAATGCTCCCCCAGAACACATATGGGTTGTTGGTAATGGGAAGGGGTTGGTTACAGAATCGATCCCAAATGTTTTGTTCATAAGCCAATTACTAGAAAGTTTGAAACTTGGGGTTTACTTTCCTTTCAATTTCTTAAAAGTGCATCTGAACTTAACTTTATGCATCCTCATAAAAAGTATCACACCAATGTTCTTCCTGCTACTACATCCCATTACAACATTTAGTCATCTACTAGATTCCTTAAGATATCAGACATGTCTGAACCTATTAATATACCTTTTAACATCTGGTTGATGTGCTGCCCCAAAGCTACTAATGTTGTTGTAGATCTAAACTTCAACAACAGAGAATGAAATATTCTGATACCACATGTAATTTTAAATGAATCTTGGTCTGAATTTTTAATGAGCTAATGCCATCTTGATGTGGAAAATGGAGTAATTTTCAATCAACATTCTAATTGAATATCTGACTTTGTAAGCAAGAAAGTACTTATTAAATTCACTTTAAGATATATATGGCATCTCCGTCCCTTTATGTTACCTGCAGATTAATAATTTACATACTTGGGATCAACAATTTGTCTAATTATATCATACAAATGTAAAATCAAATTGTATTTCTCGGTTACCAAAAAAAATCCCTGCATAAACTTTAACAATGATCTGAGCATGGTAATTAATTTCTAAAAATAGGAATTGAAGGTGAACCATTCATCTTCACCTATTTTATAGATTGGTGCTTAATGGATCTCAAGACTTGCATGAATATGAGACATGTAAATCATATTTTACAGCAAGCTACCATAACATACCAATTGAACATCCAAGTCATTCAATACTATATTAACTATTAAAAATTGAAATGTACAACTCCATACAGAATTCCAATTTTTTTCTATAATTGTTTTGAAACAAAATTTAAAAACTCGCTTAATCTTTAAGGATTTAAAAAAATAATTTCTATAATTTTAAAGCAGTGAGCAAACCGACATTTGCCATATGAATTGGCAGGCAAGGAAGAAAATACCAGGAATGTATTTTGTTAATTCTGCAGCATCAAAATCATTCACAATTTGAAAATCAATTCATTTCTGACATGGATTTTTTAAAGGAAGCTTTTACTTAATATATGTTCAAATCAGAGGCTTTGATTTGCAATAAGCAGAACAAATTCTAGTAAGACACAAAATCAACTAAAATTGTGTCTTAAAATTAAAAATATAAAATTTAGTATTTTCACACAGTATTACAAAAAACCCAAGAAAGACATGGCTGTCAGACAAAAATCCTCACCATCATCTGAACACTCGAACTGGACTTCCTTTTCTGACCAAAGAGAAAGAAAAAGAAGATAATTTTCATAGCTTAAATAAATGATTTCTTCAGAAACTGTCTCGCGCTGCAGTTAAATTCATCTGGAAACAGAAAAAAGTTCCACATATGGAAGGCAAAAGTAAAATGCGAAAATATATGAATTTTCACCAAAATTAGTACTGGAGAAGAAAGGAAAACAACTAATAGCAAAAACAGAAATGCAACATAGACAAGACACACAAATTAAAGTAGCATTAAATAATACAAATATTCATATTATTTCTTTGATGTTAATAGGATGAGATTACATATGGCACAACGGGATGATAGAGTTGGGGTGAAACACATAATAGTAATTTATTTTGAATGCTGAAGATCCATCTTGTGGTCAAAATCAAGTTGACTCGAGCAGATAGATATTAATTTGCCCAGTTACATCAAGAATAAAGCTAAAGGTGTTTTGATAAATTATTGCACTGTGTCATTTATAAAAGAAACATTGCCTAGGAACTTTCTAAGACTAAGTTTGTTTCCAACCATCCATGCCTCCGATGTATAATTCTGCCAATCCATACCGGATTCCACTATATAAAATTATCTCCCTCAGGCTGGTAGACAAAAGCCACAAAATGAGAGTTAAAATAAATAAAGGGCATAAAGGATATGACATGGAATGTCTAAATTTAGCAATGATCTTCCCAGTAATCCATTTTAGTTTAGTTTAGAGAAACAGCACGGAAACAGGTTCATCGGCCACCAAATACGCACCAACGATCTCCACACACTAGCGCTATCTTACACACTAGGTACAATTTACAATATTTACCATAGCCAATTCACCTACAAAACTGTACGTCTTTGGTGTGGGAAGAAACGGGAGAGCTGATCCTGACCCTTAACTTCCCCTTCGACTTCTCCGACTTCCTCGAAAACAAAGGCGTAGCTATGGGCACTCACATGGGCACCAGCTATGCCTGCCTCATTGTAGGATACGTCGAACAATCATTGTTACAGGGGTATACTGACCCTATCACCAAACACTATGGCCGTTACATTGACGATAGCATCGGTGCTACCTCCTGCACCCATGCAGAACTCATGGACTTCATTAACTTCACCACCAATTTCCATTCCGCACTCAAATTCACTCGGACCATCTCCGACACCTCCCTTTCCTTTATTGATCTCAGCCTCCATCACAGGAGATAGACTATCGACTGACTTCCATTACAGATCCACTGACTCCCACAACAATCTCAATTACATTTCTTCCTGCAAAGACTCTATCCCCTATTCTCAATTCCTCTGTCTATGCTGCATCTGCGCCCAAGATGAGATGTTCCCTACCAGGACATCCGACTCCTAATTTGTTAAGGGAACGGGGGTTTCCCTCTTCCATCATAGATGAGGGCCTCACACATCTCATATTTTGCTTGGGCAGCTTACAATCCAGTGATATGAATGTTGATTTCTCTTACTTTAAGTAACCCCGGCAGTCCCTCTCCCTCTTTCTCCATCCCTCTGCCACCCAAGTCCAGATTCTTGTTTTCACCCAACAAACAGCTAACAATGGCCTGTTTCCTTTGTCATCTTTTCTTTTTTGCATATCTTTCATTCATTGTTCATATCAGTCTGAAGATGGGTCTCGACCCGAATCATCACTCATTCTCTCTCTCCAGAGATGCTGCCTGTCCCGCTGAGTTACCCCAGTTTTTTGTGTCTATCTTAGCTAACTGAATTACTTCCCCTCATCCTACTGCTACTCTGTCATCATTCCTCCTCAGCCTCGAACCTTAAACCTGCCCTGAACTGACTGTGCGATGCCTTGTCCCTATTCCACTCCAGCCAGATCTGGCACTGTTCCCCATAACCCTTTGACCTCATGATATGGCACAAATATAATGTTATTCATTAATTCCTCTAATACCATGCTTAAAATAGTATTGTACTTCTCTAGGCTATAAAATTGACTTGCATGATCAATGCCATATTCTATCTGATGGCAATACAACAAAAACGTAGTAAATATCATTTCATATTGCATTAGAGCTGCCACATCCCTGCCGCTTAACCTTCAAGCACAAGTGCTGCCGTTGCAGATACACTATGTATGACCATAATTTACAGAATTATTAAAACCATTATTGAAACAACTGAAATGTAGTAATTATTTGCACACTTTCCTACATAATTGGGTTACTGGTTAAGTGGCAGTCAGTACTTATTAATTCATATATTTTTAAAATAAAATCAGATGCAATAATTCATAGGCGAATAACATAACATTGAAATGTACATTATGGGATGAAAGTCACTTTTGCATTGGATAAAATATTGTTCAAGTTCATACAGGAAAATGGTATTTTATGCATCTGCATTAGAATGCATGAAAGTGCTTATTAGCATGGTGAAAGTGGAGAATCTTAGTGTTCCAGGGATCAGTGCTAGCAATATGGCTTAAATGTTTAAACTGGAAGGTATAATTGTTTGAATGTGACAGAGGACAGCACTATTGTGGTTAAATTAGTGTTCAAGCAATGCTGATGTCGGAAACAATGATTTGTTCATCTTTCAATCCATCATGAAGCTGAGTATAATGGTATATGGACACACTGATCTGTTTTGTAGTCAATGCCTATTATGTTCTGTGTGCTGAAGCAAAGCTAGAATTTCATTGTCCTATCAGGGACACACGACAATAAACTCACTTGAACTTGAACTCATTTGAAATCTAATTTCAATAACTAAATAAGGCAGAAATAAAATAATGCTGACCATGAATGATGTGATTGTTTTAAAAATCCATCTCATTCTCTAATGGGCCTGTCCCACTTAGGCAACTTTTTAGGCGAGTGCAGAAAACTATG
Source organism: Leucoraja erinaceus (assembly GCF_028641065.1). Taxonomy (NCBI): domain Eukaryota; kingdom Metazoa; phylum Chordata; class Chondrichthyes; order Rajiformes; family Rajidae; genus Leucoraja; species Leucoraja erinaceus. The sequence goes on along the minus strand of NC_073377.1, from coordinate 107,937,012 downwards.
CAGTTTCCACATGGTCGCCACATGTTCGCGGGTGGTTGCCGGGGAGTCGCCTTCATGGTCGTGATGAGTTCCCGCATTCTGGGAACTAGTCGCGGCTCATTATTGTCGCCATAAATTTTTCAACATGTTGAAAAATTAGCGGCGGCTAGAATGAAGCCGCCATGGAGAGTAGTGAGGATTCTCGTGCCGCAGGCGGGTTGCCAGGATGTCCTATTGGATTGCCAGGAGGTCGAAGGTTCTCGTGGGTTGTAGCCGGTGCTGACCGGTGAATTCCAATGGCTCATTGGGGAAAAAAAACGTAAGCAACTGTTTTCAGAACCAAGGATAACCGATCGGTAATGTTAAATGTCTGCCGAGCTTCACAGTCGTGTGTCTCTGGTTTCTTAAAAGTTGTCTTCACTTCTTTCCCCCCCCCACCACTTTTAAAGGACTTACCATACACTGTGCTTAATTACAGCGCCAACCTTCCTGTATGCGGCGTGTGACCTTGACTTTGCACCTTGTGAATTTCACTCAGACAGTGCTCCCTATGCTTGCCCTGTCCCCCGCCTGCATAACCGGCTGGTGAAGGAAGCGATGTGTGTGTGTGTTCCACTATGACAGTCACCGCTCCAGTTTGACAGTCGCCTGAAAAATCGCCTAAGTGGGACAGGCCCTTAACTCTCCTTCTCTGATCTAGGCTATATACAGCTCCAAATCAAGAGCAGTGGTTGAATCTTAACTGGATTGGCTCAGCTATACACTCAGTTCATGAAAAATAGGTCTGGTAATCAAATGCCAGCAACTTTGAGGAAAATAGAAATTTCACGTTTGTTGCTGTAATACAGGACAAAATTAAGTGGGGACATTAAGTGGGACATTCTTGAAATAAGCAAATGCATGGCGATTATATTGGAGAAGATCGATAAATCAATATAATTAGGCAGTAGAACACAACATAAAGGGATCTGAAGATACCAATAAATTACCCGAGCAATGAAAGCAATCAATGTCCTTGGAGGGAACAGAGATCTAATGTAAAGCATTACCCCACAACAATTCTGATCAGAATACAGATGAAACATAATAGTTGGAGGTTATCAAAATAGCATTGTCTAAAAGGGAATGGAAGGTTGTTACAACTCAGTTTCAGAAAAGGGAGGTCTTAATGAAGTATCTATTCAAATATATACGTCAAATAACTAATTGTCAATTTTGATTAAATACCTTAACAGGATGACAAATATGATACAGAATAACTGAGGGAGCTTTGAAGATTTTATGACTAAATTCAATAGGGAAGATTTAATTTTTAGATGAAACATTCTAGCATCTTCAAGGAGATGGAACACTCTCCACTTGCCTGAAAGAGTGCAGCATCCACAAATCTCAAGAAGTGTGACATCATACAGGACAAAGTAGCCCACTCGATTAGCATTCCAATAACCTTCCGAAACATTCACTTCCTCCCACGCAAGTGCCCAGTGGCTGTGATATGCACCACAATCAAGTTTACTTGCTCAGGTTTCTCCAAGAGCGTTTCCCAAACCCACAATCTCTATCACGAAGAAGGGCAAAGGCAGTGGGATATTAAAATCTGCAGATTTCCCTCCAAGTCACCACACCATAAAAAATCTGGAAATATATTGCAAATGCTTCCCCCCCCCCCCCCCCCCCCCCCCCCCCCCCCCCCCCCGGGCGATTGCAGATAGTAAATACATGCATTTCTTATTAGCAATGCTCGGATCCAAAAGATAAATAATAAATAGTAATGGCACAATTAATAATAAGAAATTGGTGGGCATTAAAGGAATAATTAAGAACCTAATTGATTAAAAAAATGTCCCCGAGTAACCAGCCATTTTCCATCATGAATAACAATTATCTCATAAGAATAACACTGATATTAATGGGCCTGTCCCACGTACGCGACTTTTTCGGCGACTTCCGGCACCTGTCATAGGTCGTTGCAGATCGCTGAAAATTTTCAACATGTTGAAAATCCAGCGGCGACCAGACCAAGGTACGACTCTTTGGGCGAATACTCACGTCCATACAGGCTTCAACCCCGCGACATGCCGTTGGGGTGTCGCCTGTATGGTCGTGAGTAGTCTCCTCATTCGTCGTAGCATCATTCTGGTTGCCGCTGGATTTTCAACACGTTGAAAATCTTCGGCGACCTGCAACGACCTGTGACGGGTGCCAGCAATCGTCGTAAAAGTCGCGTAAGTGGGACAGGCCCATTGGGCTGATATCTAAAAACACACTAAGAAATGAAAGTATAGACTTATCCTCTCAATCATTATTATTTTCATTATTGAATTCCCCAGCATCAAACTTTTATGGTGCATCACAGATGAGAAACATATTTGAACCAGTCATACATATTGAGGTTACAAGAGCAGGATAGAATCTGGTTATTTTAGTGGAGACTTTCCTCTTCAGATCTAAAGACTTCCCATCATGTACAAAGCACAGTTCATAAAACAAAAAATATGTCCTTATTGGAATCAAAGCTCTATTGAGAAAACAATAATGAGAAATATAACAGTCCCTAACTGACAGCTGACAACAATTAGGCAAGACGTTGTTGTCAATAGATTCAATAGTTGTAAATTTTCAGGAACAGAAATTCTACGATTATTCCAAGGTTAAAGTCCAGTGGTAAAGAAGGCGGTTCATCTTCAGGGAACTGAGGAGAGCAGTTGTGATGTCAGGTTATAACTGTACAAGACATTTGTAAGACACATTTGGAATCACGGGGTGAACAGTGAAGTATTTTAGAAGTGCTCTGATGTAGGAAATTTTAGTTGCCTTAAGCCCCTGTCCCACTTCGGCAATTTTATCGGAACTACAGGTGACTAGGCTGTTGCCACATGGTCGCGGGGTGACGCCTGTATGGTCGTGAGTCGTCTCCTCAAAGAGTCGTAACGTTTTTCTGGTCGCCGCTGGATTTTGAAATGTTCAAATCTTTTCGGCGACTGTGGGCTTGACGTAGCTTGTCTTCTCCTGTCGCAGGTGCTGTCGTAGGGTGTCGCCAGGATGACGCAGATTGTCGCCAGGTGCCGTTAGTCTTCGCTGGGAGCTGACCGGTGAATTCCATTGGCGACCACCTATGTCAACCTAAGTCAACCGGCGACAGGTACCGGCGACTGAATTGTCTTCAGTTGTAGCCAACGTTGCTTATCATAACTTGTCGCGGGTGGACGTAGGGTGACTTTGGTTGTCACCTGTGTGGTCGTAGGTGGACGTCCTAATGGGTCGCTGGTTGTCAGTAGCTGTGACAGTCGCCGAAAAAAATTTGCCTAAATGCGACAGGCCCTTTACTTGTGCTCAATTGACTACTTTCTGGAAAAGTAACATTTTCCTTTCCAAAGAATTGTTATCTCTACATCTGGGAGTCAAATATTATCCAAATTAACTGGAAGAAAAGGAACCATTTTAGACAATTAGTCTAATCCTTATTCTTAAAAGGACTAAGTCAATTCCCATATAGAAATGCTGGGTAGAGATCCTGTACAAATCTTGATAAAAATGGCAGGTCAAAACTGATTCCAGTCACCCACAATACATCATCCTCTCATGACGGACCTCTACAGTAATATTCATACAGAAGAAATGCCCCAAGAGCGCTTCTAAAGATTCAAAGGCTGAACAAAACAACTTTGGCAAAAACTGCATGTAGTTGCAGTTGTAGAGAAACAACAAGGACCTTGTCACACAAAGTCTGCTTCTGATTATTTAGTCCATGTGTTTTGCATCTTCCTGTTCTCAGCAACACAATGAGATCAAATATCCTATATTGCTATCTACTGACATCCCCTCTGTGCCAAAAGAAGAAAAAAATAAATGTTACTTATTTTAATATAATTTGCAAAAATTATTTTTTGGCTCTCAAATTCAGGTGCAGAATATAAGTAACAATTTACTTAAAAATACAAAGATAAATACTATCATCTTAAAAAAGTAGTCAGTAGCAATGCACTATAAGTACAATGTTCTTGCTGTATCTACCAATTTTACAGTTGTTTTCTCCATTTGAGAAATCTTGCATAATACACAAATGATTACAGCCAAACCTAACTCTGGCAATGCTACAGCTTAACATGCAAGCACAACAGTTCCTGCAACTTGAATCTTTGATTCTATGATTCACTGTCGAGACAAATTTTCACTCCCACCACAAACGCCGCTCCCCTCCATTAACACTTCACACTGAGCCAGGCCATTTATAATGTTCATCACATTCCAACTTATGGCTGAGTTTTTAATTTGATAACAGAATTCAACATGATCTGCCCCTATCAATACTTTGTGCCAGTTTTTTCTGTCTACCGTTTTACTGTCTACCAGATTACTTTACAAAACCCAACTTTAACTAAAATTGAAATCTTCATTCTCACACAAATGTCTCTTCCATATCTGCTCTGACCATCAACTTGCTTTTAACATTTATCTTCCTTTTGCCATTTTTTCCCACTGGGTGGCGTTGTCAGCAATGGCAGCCTCGCCAACAGTCTGTCTGTATTTTCATCTTTTTCGTTATTTTTAGTGTATTTTAAAAAGTGTGTGTTAATGTTCTCTGGTTTGTCAAAACATACTTGGCTAATAAAATGATTATAATTATGATTATGATTATTATGATTGGTAGAACCATCTCTATTTTGTTCTGAGAGACTACCTTTCTAACCCGTGTCATTTCTTTAACATGAAGAATATTTAAAAACACAATTGCTTGACAGAGTAATTCTCCAAATTGGAATTCATGTGTCTACTTCAACTGGCACTTTTTGGATGCTCAGAGACTGCTTTGTACTTCACGTCTGAAGAACAACAAGCACTAATGCTTGGGATGGTGGCAGTCAAGAAAATGATCCTAACAGACTGGAAATCATCTACACCCCCCTGCTTCGAAAAATGGCTCAATTAAATGATAAATCATACAGATGGAAAGGATACGCTTCTACAACTCCAAGGTACCAAACAACTTTTTAAGTGTTTGGGGACCATTTATCAACCATCTCAAAGTCCAATAATTTCATATTATCTGCAGTGATGTAGTCCTGTGACCTTTACTTCTGCTTTTGCAATGCATGACTGTGTAGCACCATGTGGATTGTACCAATACTGTTATGTCTGGGGGCTTTGTTTTATTATTTTTTTTTTTTAATTATAATTTTTTTTTTCCTTCCTTTTTTTTTCTTTTTGTTTTTTTCAGGTTTTATTTATTTTTTTTTTGTTTTGTTCTGTTTTGTTAAAAAATTGTATAAAATAATAAAAAATTAAAAAAAACAAAAAAAAACAAAGTGCTTGGCATTTAAAACTGTTTTTTTTCTTTAAATATTGCATTAGATGCTAGAAGAACCAAGAAGAAGAGTGGAACTCTTTGTGCTCTTTGATCTATGGACACAGATGCAACTGGTCAATCAGCCTCCTTCTGGGATGTAAAGTACAATTATTCTGAGTTGTCAAGGCAAAAACAGTGTCTGTGATTATAATGTTTCTGTGTCGATGCTCTAATACTTCTGCCATTAATATTATCAGAAAAAATGTAAGTAGTCCAGTTTATTTATTAGAAGTTTCTATACTTTTTACCGTAAAGCATTTTGGTTAAATAATTTCCAAAGTTTACTAAATCTAACAATCAAAACAGTTATTGTAAAATGACAATGGGATCTAAAGCATACACAAAGATTGGTCAGGCAACTGGCTACTTCAATGATGATCTTTATATTACATTCCACTAACTGCAAATAATGAACCCTGTCATGCTATTTTTGTAAACAATTTTTATTCCTCTAACGTAGACAAAAATGCTGGAGAAACTCAGCGGGTGAGGCAGCATCTTTGGAGCGAAGGAATAGGTGACGTTTCGGGTCGAGACCCATCTTCAGTCTGATCAGGCTGAAAATGGGTCTCGACCCGAAACGTCACCCATTTCCTTCGCTCCATAGATGCTGCCTCACCCGCTGGTTTCTCCAGCATTTTTTCTACCTTCTGCTTTCCTTGTTTAATAATTTCACAGCGATATGACCAGCTATCAGTAATACTTTACTAATAACCAAAAATCAATCCTTAGTTTCTGAGATATAATGCATAATCTATTATCAGCAAAATTAATAAAAAACTGTAAATTCTAAAAAAAAGTATTTTATGTACATACGATTAAACGAATTGAATGAACACACTTAAAGTGTAGTTAAAATTAATAAGCTCGATTTGATAGGGAAGCGTTGCAGTTAAAATCCTGAGCTCACAATATGAACACAGACCTAAATTGAGCAAGTTAGAACGTAACTATGCCAACAATTTATCACAAAATATCATGGAAATACTCCATATGGAATTCATTATTATCTTGCCTCAAACTTAATAACATTTTGACTTGAAACTATCATCCCATTGTGAATAAGTAACATAACCTTCAAAACTATTTCTCAGTTAAATGTTTAAATTGAAGGAAATTAAATCTCCACTTCAAATAACCAAGGCAGGGTTGCAACAAACACAAATTAGTAAAACAAAAATCACAATCATATCTTAGACTTAGTAGTACAACATAATTAAATAATCAAATTCCATAAATGTGAAAATAGTATATAAATCATGCTTAAATAACTAAACATTGGCTAATGCAGGAAGCAGATGGAATGAAAAAGAAACTTTGGGTAGGTTTTTTTTCCCCAGATAAAAAAACATTATATACAGTCATGATCAGTGGTTTGCATAGTGCACAAAACTCCATAGACATACTTGATATAGAGAATGAACACGGGCTCTATAGAAATGTAAATAGTATTTCCTTATAATCATTTACGTATGGCATATAGTCAAAATGGAGAAATATGGATTTAGTAAAGGGTTAATTATCTCACCATGGAAATTTCTTCTTTCAACTTAAGCATGGTCTTAAAACAAGTGGGAAGTCAAAAAATGCAACCGATCCTTTTTAAGCCGCATCAATGTCAGTGTTGAAGATAGATAACTTTTCTCAAGACAACAGTTGTTCCTTGTACAGGGCCACTTAATTTTTTTTGTAATCTTAAAACATTTAATAAAGACCATCTTCCTACAGAAAATAGAGCCTTGCAGTGCCATGCCCTTTATACTTTCAACCTGGCCCATGGGTCCATTATTAAAATCCTTCCTAAATCTGGAAGGAATTTTTTACATGGTTAGAAAAATTAGAATGGAAAGTTGAAGCCTGTAAAACGTAATGACAACTTCCTTCAAGACAAGTTTTTTTATGCTGGTTCATAAAACCATTCTGCTTCTATATTAACTTTGTTAAAATTGTCTGACTGGTACAGCTTTACCCGTCAAAGGCTTGAAGACATTTAGTTGATACATCAGCTGTTCTAAGAGATGCACATAGTTGAACAATATGAACGACAGTACAATTTTTAAGGATATTTTCAAGGTAAATGTTGGTGCTGTTTTCATGATATTTACTTGTAATAATTTCCCAGTTAAGAATGAGTGATTTAGGCAAATTCTAATAATCTTTATAAAATTTGCTTTTCCACAACAAATGCTACAATTATAAATCATCATCATTGTTGAAAGCATCAATAGGCACGGTGCCTTACAATGCTAGGTACGATAGTGATCGCAACTTCTACTGAAGTGTAGATGGCCGTTGCCCTACTACAATTAACGAAGTGCCTCCCCTTTCAACAAAATAATTAAATGGCTATAAATTTAGATTTGGAACTACTTTGGGTGGCCATGATAACCTTTTGTCAAAAAATGTCAAAAACAGTAAGCAAACCTCCAACCTATCCATCACATTTAATATCCATTGAATGTGTGATTGACTCTTATAATATTACTTACCCACCTCCCTTGATCTGATCATCTTCCCCAGCCACTTTGTAGACACTTATCAGTAACCCAAAATTAACTAGGTATGTAAAATATGTCTGGCCACAAATATGTCCTCAAAGATTTGTTGGATAACATAAGATATTGTTAAAACTGTTTCCAGATCAGAGGGGGGTTCATTAATGTTTAACTGGTCTTCATCAATCAGTGTTTATTGCCAGAGCTCATATGAAGAATTAAGCTCTATGAACATTGAAGTGTGGATGAGTTCTATTAACCAAGCTCTATTCTGATTCAAAAACATTTGTGGAAACGACCTGAAATTACAGTATATTCACTTGTTTCACAAGTGAAATGAGATTGAAACACTAGCCAAAAAAGTGTTTCAATTTTTACATTGTTCTGTCCATTGCGTATGGAGCTGGTGAACTGGAAGCTGAACAGTAAAATTCTTAAAACTTTTCAAACCCAGCTGACCTAGAAAATAAATTATCTTCCTTACTTTCCTTAGAGTCATTGAACGAGCTTACAAATGAATTATTCCGATCCGGTAAAAGGAATCACTTTCTATATGGGGTATAATTTTAAACTACAGTGCTTGTTATTGAACAATTCAATAATTATGCAAACCAAAACTTAGAGAAATTAATTTGATCAAATATAGCATTCGGGCCAATGTGCAACATCCAGGTCAGGATTAACCCTGATGGCGTTCAATATCTTCAATCTTTCTTTCCATTACTGACTTTATCTTTATTTTCCAACCTGTGCAAAATCCTAGTTGAGATCATAATAATTTTGCAGATAGTTAACAATTTAACAATTGGCTAATGTTCTGACAATTGAAACTGCAGAAACTAAATGATCAAACGGGTGACAGATCTAACTCATATCTCATAGTGGAAGCATGCCAGTTAATTTGATGTGTCAGTGTCATATCTAGCCAAGGTATGTAGTCATACAGGCTATTCCATAATAAGCCATTGGAGATATATAATTAAAGCTATATCTGGATCTTTATTTTTGTAATTGAAGAGGATGTTCTAAAGTGAATCTCCACAAGTGGACCCAGCATGAGAGATTAACTTGATTCAGTTAATGGCTTAGTGATGTTCAGTGATGTCTTAACTGCAAGGAAAGAGTTGGTTAAAAATAAATTATAATTTGTGTGCAGGATGGGAAGCTATTTCTGTGAAAGCCACACCAGCCTGCAAGTAATAAAAAGACTGAAAACCCCACTAGAAAATTTCAAGTAAGAACATGATTTGTTAGTCTGTGTGACAAGGTTAAATTCAAACTAACCTTAACTCCATCTGTCTTCTTGTTCATCAGACTCTTTGCTGCTGTAAATTGACAACAAACAGTATGTTCAGTTACATAATGTCCAACAATCACAAGGACTTGTCTTTTCGGGAAAGCCAGTACTGTTTAACTTGCAGCAACATGAGCAGCAGCGGAGCCACTAGTGAAAGGTAAAGAGCTGCTACAAGTCAAAACTGATTTTGTTGCAGCTGAAAGCAATCATAGGCAGAGAAAACCCAAAGCAAATTTATCGATGGCAGGTAAAAGTCAATTTTTAATTCAAATAGCAAGCTCGAGTTATTAATCAATGAAAGAGTGATTGCTTCAAGATGCAAAAATGCCCGATTAGTGGTGTAAGATCTTACCTTACAAAGAACATATTCCAAATAAAGTGGAAATAGGAAAAAAAGGTAGGAACAAAAACAAACAGGTTTATGATCAGGTTACTTCTGTCTCAACATTTTGTGACACAAAATATCTAAAACCTTAAAGGAAATGGGGAATTTGTTTTCTTGTCACTGACTATATGCAAGTTTTAAAGAAAAATACTCCTAAAATAACAATGAATTGATAAAGGATAATTGTTTAAGTGATTAATCACATTTGTAATAAACTGTATGATACAACTTTTGTGTGAATTTTGTATTTGCTTAAAATTGGTAAATAAAATATATCAATTTAACAGACTTGTTTGCCTAGATTTTGGTTGATAACCACAAACAAACAAAACAAACAAAAAAAGGCAGCATTTAAAAAAAAAAGCTAGAATGGAACTCAGAAGGCTATAAATATTTCAGGTGCTACATAATAATGACAATATGTACTTCCAAATGTAGCTCCAATTAGTGACCTTATCTTCCAATTAGAGGCCAATATGCTGCCATTACTGCACAATACTGAATTTCAGGACAACAATCTTCTAGAGATGTATTAAAGTGCCAATCACTGAAACAAGAAAACTACATTTAGATAAATTCTGTTTCTTCATAACACTTCACATAGTTCTTTGCTTCTTCAAAAGTTTATTGCTGATTATATCAAACCTACAGATTTACTCACAAATTACTCTGATAACTGATTTATGATGTTTTTAGAACAGGAATTGATCATTCATTCCGCAGACAAACTTTGCCATTCAATGATATTATGACTGTTCTACATCCTAAATCCGAATCCCAATCCTAAAAAATCCTAATGAATTCTAATCCAGATTAATATTGTTTGAAACTACTACCGAACAAAAATATATCAATCACAATTTTGTGAAAGACACCACTTTTTGGACGTTCCAAATTTTCACTAATCTCTGGGTGAAATCGTGCTTGCCATCTTGACTGCAAAATGTGAGCCTGAAGCTGAACTGCAGATTTAATCAGACGCTGCACCACAACACAAAGTATAATCTTCCAGCAACTAGAGAGCGCTGCTTGCTCCTGGATGACCACATGCTGCCATGCCAGAAAGGCAGTGGGTAATTTAGAGATGGGACAATGAACCCAGTGGTTTAATGGGATGTGAACAAGTGGGTGAAGAATAATAATCATTACGTCAGAGTGATACACCATAGAAATTGGCTCTGCAACTTGTCATATCCATGCTGACCATTAAGTATCCATCTAGATTTATCCCATTTATTAGCACCTGGTTCATAGGCTACAATGGCCTGGCAATTGAAATATTCATCAGGAACTTTTAATTTTATGCAGTGTAACCCAGAGAGCAACCATCTTCTGGAGGAAAAAAAGGTAACCCTCTTTAGTTTAAACATAAATGCCCCCTTTGCTGCTGTGGTGAACAGTTACTTCAATCATCACTATTTGTGCATCTCATAATTTGGTACAGTATCAGATCCCTCTTCACTCCATGGACACCAAACTCAGCATATTCAGTCTCACTTTATAATTGAAACATTCTACCCCAGGCCACAAATCTCCCCTGCATTCTCTCCCATGTGATCATATGCTTCCTATCCTGTGGTGACCAGAACTGTACACCATACCTCAGCTGTGGTTTCATCAAAGTTTTTTAAAATTGCACATCCTATGCTTGGACATCCAAATCCAAATAATTGCAAGATGTTGGGAACAAAATTGTGAGAGACAGGATTAATAATTACTTGGAATGGCAGGGACTAATCGGAGATAGCCAGCATCCTTGTCAAAGATAGATCTCGTCTGAGCAATTCGATTGCATTTTTTGAAGAGGGAACAAAGTGAATTGATGAGGGCAGTGCAGTAGACGTGGTTTACTTCAACAAGATCTCACATAAGAGCCTGGACCAAAGGTCCGTGGGATACAAAATTGGCTTTGCAATAGGAGACAGAGGGTAATGGTAGAGGCCGGACTTTAACCCACAACCACCTCTCTTTCCAGCTTTCTCCCTCCTCCATCAGTCAGAAGAAGTGTGAAGCATGAAACATTGTCTATCCATTCCCTCCACAGATGCTTTCTGACCTGCTGAGTTCCTCCAGCAGTTTGTTTGTTTCTTGCTCTGACAGTTTCAAGTATTAAGATTAAACGTATGCAGGGTATTCCAGTCTGCAAACACCTACTGAAGGGAAAAAAGTACCTCTCTTAATTCTCACCTTAATCCTAATGCCCCATTGCTGTTGTGTGAAAAATTAAGATTAAATGTAATTAAGCAGGGTATTCCAGGTCTGCAAACAACCTTCTGAAGGAAAAAAGATTTAGTGCAACTCTCTGATAAATCTACATCCACCTTTTAATCCTAAGCGAAAATGCAGATTTTTCCGTTGTCTCTTTGTACTGTACACTGTGAGACAATGACAATTAAACAGCATGAATCTGAATCTGAATGGCTTTTGCTGTTGTGGTGAAAAATTTTTACTACCAATCATTCACTATACATGCCCCTCAAAAATGCCGGAGAAACTCTACGATAGTCTACAGATTAATACACAAAAATGCCGGAGATTCAAGGAGCATTATGGAAAGGAGATAAGGATCGGGGTCAGACTGAATAGGGGGTGGGGGGAAGAAAGGAAAAAGGAGGAGCCTGAGGGCTGAGGGAGAGCTAGGAAGGGGAGGAGACAACAAGGGCTAACAGAATTGTGAGAATTCAATGTTCATGCCACCAGGAGGCAGACTCCATCGTAATATACATTGAATATTGGTCCACTTGATGGGTCTAAGGCAAAAAGATTTAGTGGGTCTCAACCTTCTTGATTTATTTCTGCAGTGCATTTCAGAGATGATACACACTGCATTGGTGATGGAGAGAGTGAATGTACAGGACTGGTATGAACAGCTTGTCGGGGATAGTATCTTGTTAGTATAAAAAATTAAAAGTATTTTTGTGGCTACACTCGTGAAGGCTCGTAGAGAAGGAAATTACTCTGGAGTCTTTTGGAGGAAGGAATCGGCCTTCTGACCTATGTGACCTATATGTGCTCGAGTCCTGACTGGCCTCTGAAATGTCGCTGCAGGGAACTCAGTGCAAAGGAAATTAGGATTGGCAATAAGTGCAGATACTGTCACATTCTCTGGGGATTAGTAGTGATGATCCTTACTCTCAGTGGCATATGTACTTTCGCATTCTTATCACTCAGCCTCCAACCAAAGTTTGATGCTCACCAAAGTCTGCAGTTTGATCTCAACAGCCCTTCACAAAATGACTGCATTGCCTTCGCTCTGCTCCACTCTTTCAGGTGCGCTTTTTATAGCTCATTCTTGATGATCCCACAAGTGTTGCCAGACTTGCTGCTGCCTCTAGGGATTGCTCCACTCTACCTGGTGCTTCTTTTACACCTCACTCTCAATGTCGGTGCCACCTCTTAGCCCATTTCCATTTCAGATTACGAGTATTTGCAAGTTATTGATGTTTATTCTCTGGTTTCATGGTCCTTTAAACTCATTTTTTTAAATAATATGTAATTTCCCTCTTATTTCTAGAAACGCTTAGAAGTTAACTATCCTAATGCTAGCTTCTTATTATCGCTTCTTGTGATTAACTAAATCTCACATTTACTTAAATATTTTAAAATATTGAATTAACTATTTATCTTTTTTCAGAATCATGATGATCCAATCCTATGGTTTATGACAAGGCATTTGGAAAAAAATTAAAATATTCTAACAAGTACTTGAATACCTTATATAACAAACAATACAAAGATGTATATGTTTTTTAAAGGAAACAAACTTGGTATAAGACAAAGACTGATAAAATGTATTCTTCGTTCAACATTAAATATTATAAATATCTCTTACTATACCAGTCATATTTCCATTGATTTAGACACATGAAAAATTACATGACAATTTAGTATGTATATCATACCAAATTATTGTATCTATCTAAATGATTCTAAAATTGCTGAATTCCTATCCCACCACTAATATTGACTAAATGAGGATATGTAATTTTAAGATTTTATTCTGCATAATTCTTGTGTGCAAACAAGATTAGAATTTTTCGCCCGTACCTGAGAAGTTTCTTGTGGCCAACATTGTTGTGAGAATCGCACCCTGAAAGAGTTAAAACAAAAAAATATATATGAGGAACAACAACCAACAATCTACATTTATACAAGTAAATTTCTATCAATATTCTGGTATTATTCAACTGGCAGTACATTTTATTAAATTGTTATTTTGACTTTCTTTTGTTATGTACCTGTATGTGTATTTGGTTAAACTTCTAAGTTTTGATCATGCAATATTTATTGTGTATTCAAGGTAATACTGTAGTCAATTTTGCATGTGATTGGTCTTCTAGACAAAAAAGGGAAAGACAAGTTCTACTCATGGAGGAGGACTGGAAGATAGCTAATGTTGTGCCTTTAAGAAGGACGCCAGGGAAGTACAGGCTTGTGAGTTTGACGTCAGTGGTGGGAAATATACTGGAAAATACTTGGAGGGACAGATTCATTTGCAGTTTGAAGGTCAAGAATTGATTTTGGATTTGTTTTTGAGACATCATATTTGAAAGTCAATTATGTTTTTTTGCGGAGGTGAACAAAAGGCTTTATAAGGTCAGGGCGGTGGATGTTGTATGCATGGACTTTCTTAAGGCCTTTAACAAGGTCCCACATGGTTGGCTAGTCCAGATGGTTAGAATACATGGAATCCTGGATGAGATCGCAGATGTGATACAAAATTGGCGGTGGTAGGAGGCAGTGCATGGTAATGGTGGGCTTCTTTTCATCTTTAATCACTGATGTGCCGCAGTGACGGTACTGTGTCCTTTATAATTTATAAATATATACACATACATACACACATGCATGTACACATATATGATTAGAGAACATAGGTGTCATAATTAGTAAGTTTTGCAGATTACCACAAAATTGGTGATGTAGTGGACAATGAAGATGGCTGTCAAAGGCTTCAACAAAATAGAAATGAACTAGAAGAGTTGGCAAAGAAATGGCAGGCAGAATTTATCTCAGAAGTGCAAGTGTATTTGGGAAGTTAAACCTGGCCAGGAAATGTAGAATTCTGGGGAATCTTGAACAGATAAACCATGAGGATTAAGTACGAATCTCCCTGAAAGTGGCGACACAAGTAAACAGAATAGTGAAGAAGGAGATGGTATGCTTGGATTCAACAGCTGAGGCACCGAGTGCAAGAGTTGGGGCATCATGTTACAGTTGTACAATTGTTGATGAGATCACACTTGGGAGTTATGTGTGCAGTTTTGTTCGCCATGTGGCAGGAAGGAAGTGATTATGTACGAGAGGATTCAGAAAAGATTCATGGGAACGATATTTGGAATGGAGGCCTGGAGTTATAAAGAAAGACTGGATAAGCTTCGGCCTTTTCCCCTGATAAAGGAGGCTGAAGGATTAAATAGAGTTTTGAGAGATGCAGCGTGGACCATTGGCATCCCACCAAATTCCTGCCAACAAATGATCACCTGTTCACACTAGTTATCCCACTACACACAAGGGGCTATTTACAGAGGCCAAATAACCTACAAATCCACACGTCTTTGGAATGTGGGAGGAAACCGGAGCAAACTGGAGGAAACATACATGGCCACAAGGAGAACATGCGGGTCTGAAGAAGGGTTCCAACCTATTCATTTTGTTAAGAGATGCTGCCTGACCTGCTGAGTTACGTTAGCATGTTGTTACTATATTTGGAATAAACCAGCATCCTTCTTGCCTTGGTTCCTTGCTACACACTATCGGAGAGGTCGTGCAGGCCAGGATTTTATTCCTTGGAACCAACTAGAATGAGGGGTGATGTTATAGAGGTGCATAAGGTCATGAGGGGAATAGAAAGGGTAAATGTACAGAGTAAGGGAATCAAGAACCACGGGTCACAGGTTTAAGGTGAGCGAGGAAAGATTTAATAGGAACCTGACGGGCAACTTTTTGGTCGGTATATGGAACGAGCTGCCAGAGTTGGTAGTTGAGGCAGGTAGATTTACAAGAACGTTGCCAGGCCTAGAGGGCTTGAGCTATAGGGAGAGGTTGAGAAGGCTGAGACTATTTGGAGCGCAGGAGGATGAGGGGTGATCTTAAGATGTGTATAAAATCAGGGGAGGAATAGATTGGGCAGACGCAGTTTCTTGCCCAGAATAGGGGAATCGAGAACCAGAAGAAATAGGTTTAAGGTGAGTGGGGAAAAGATTTAATAAGCATCTGTGGGATCACTTTTTGGTGGCAGGTGGCAGGTGCAAAGGTGGCAGGTGCATGGAATGAGCTGCCAGAGGAGTTGGTTGAGGCAGGTAATATTGCAACGTTTAAGAAGCATTTTGATAGGTACATGGATAGGGCAGGTTTAGAAGGATATGGGCCAAACACAGGCAGATGGGACTAGTGTAGATGGGACATGTGGCCAGTATGGGCACATTGGGCCGAAGGGTTTGCTTCCACAGCTCGAGGGTGGAATGGCGCTCCCGTCGGAGCGGCCCAGCTCGAGGGAGGAACGGCACTCCCGTCGGAGCGGCCCAGCTCGAGGGAGGAACGGCACTCCCGTCGGAGCGGCCCAGCTCGAGGGAGGAACGGCACTCACGTGAGGGCGATCCGGCTCGGGGCTGGAACGGTGCTCCGGTGGCTGGGACGGCGTTCTGGCGGCGGTTACCTGAGACCGGGGTTCAGCCGCGGGCCAGCGGCTGCGTCCTCTGAACTGGAGGGCGGCAGCTTCGACCACCCCGGGCCGCGGTGTTTGAGCCGGCCCGTTTGCGGGGTTCAGTGAGCCGCGGGACTGTTTGTGCCATCGCCCGGTGGGGAATCGCCTCAGCGCAGAGGGAGAAGAGGAGGGAAGAGACTGCAAACCTAAGATTTTTGCCTCCACCACAGTGAGGAGGTGCTTGGAGGATACACTGTGGTGGATGTTAATTTGTGTTTAGTCTTGTTTATTATTGTATTATTGTATGTATGACTGCAGGCACGAAATTTCGTTCAGACCGTAAGGTCTGAATGACAATAAAGGAATTCAATTCAATTCAATTCAAGACTCTATGACTCTTGCTATTTGGCCACATGACAGGGTTTCTGACAAGGTTTGATTAAATGTAAGAAGGAACTGCAGATACTGGTTTAAACCGAAGATATACACAAAAAGCTGGAGTAACTCAGCGGGCCAGGCAGCATCTCTGGAGAGAAATAATGGGTGACGTTTCGGGTCGTGACCCTTAAGTGTGTCTGGCAGACTCTCTGTAGTCTCACCCGTTGAAGTTCCTATCTGATGCCTTTGTTGCATTTGAAGCACAATCTTTATCCCATGGGAACAGGCAACCATATGCTTGTCTCTAAATATCTAAATTTATGCAGTTCGATCCTCTATTTCATTATGTACAAAAATACAAATATTTAGATGTCTCCGTCCTTGTGGTTTTAAGTGCAAATCTGAGTGAAGGAATTTCTTCATAATCACCAGCTTGCTAAGAGAGTTTCAGTTCTTAGACATCTTATGAAGAAAAGAATCAAGTGATGTCCAATTTAAAAACCTTTAGCAGTCCTTCGGGTTTTCTGCAACTCCTTACAGTCAAGATGTAATCTTTCAAAAAAAAACTCCTGCCAATGCTTGATGTCTCAATGTATCTCCCCCTCAAGAAGGCGCTGCCATTAAGTCCTACTCACCAGTTGTACTCCGCATCCTCCATGCAAGAACAGCCCATCACCTGCATAAGTGGGGGATGACAGAGCCCTGCTTGCGACTGCGGGCATCCAGACCAGACCATTCCACACATCGTGAATGACTGCTCACTGAGGCTTTTCCCTGGTGGCATCAAAGTCATCCATCCAGTCACTGATGCTGTCCTGGCCTGGATGTCTATCCTTGATCTACAACTTTAGGCTGTGCACGCCATACGCAAGAAGAAGTAAAAGTACTCCTGCTAGTGTGTATGGCCAACAGATGGGATGGCCTTGAATGCTCAGAGCAAACATTTAAAGCCAAAGTCAGAACAATCTATAGTGCCACTTGCAATGCAATGAAAGGACCTAATTGAATACATGTTTGTTTTTACTGCGGGGTGGGGGGGGCTGTCACATTGATTTTTTTTCTGAATAAATAAAATTCAAATCAGCAAATAAAATAAAAATGAGAAATACAGCTTCAGGTTAAGAGAACTAAATAAAATTATATCTGACCTTCAGTTTTCTTCTAGCGTTGAATTTCTTTAGGCATTCCACAGTCTCCTGTCTGTGCATGCAAGATGCTACAGTTGATCGTTGCTACAAAACAAACACATAAATGTTTAATAAGTACTTTCCATTATAGCGATATTTTACATTTAATTACAAATATTTGTATTTTCCTTCACTCCTGAGTATCCGCGGAAAATTATGGACAGAGACGAACTAAACAATTTGTTGCTGTTCCTCAATCTATTGGATGCCCTCCTCAAATATGTGTAATACTGTAAGTAACACTGGTAAAGGTAAATCAAAATAATCATAACCAATGTCAGGTAAGACTCACAGAGTCCTATTTTGGTGTACAAGTTTGTAAAATGGTGTGTGAAAATCAGATTCAGTGTGATTCGTGAAACTGCAAAGATATTGAACCTCATACATTTTTTTTGCCTTGGAATTTTTCAGGTACTGAAATTGTGGAAGACTCCATATAAAGGCAAGTTCTGTAGATATTGAGATGGTCTAACGGGAAGTTTAAAAAATAATTAATTAACTTTTCACGTTCACCTTTAGTTATATTTCAAAATAATGAAATAGTGCCCTGCGTCTGATAGAGTACAGAATTATTATTAATAGGAATTGAGTATAGGTTACAAGGGATGATACAGTTGGCATTGATGCAATATAAGAGATGGCACTTACACATATCCATGGATGTTTCAGGGCTTCTGAGGCCGTGATCCGTTTGGCAGGGTTGATGGTTAACATTTTATTGATAAGATCTTTAGCTTCTGGAGTGACCGTATCCCACTCTGGTGAAGGGAACTAAAAAACATGTAATTAAAAAGATTTGAAATAAACTGCGCATGGTGAAAAATTGAAATAAATACAAAAAATTATGAAAACCCCATGGGTGGAAGGTAAAACGGAAAACATTTCAGGGTTAAGACCTTTCATTAGTATTACATAGAAACATAGAAAATAGGTGCAGGAGTAGGCCATTCCAGCCTGCACCACCATTCAACATGATCATGGCTGATCATCAAACTCAGTATTCTGTACCTGCCTTCTCTCCATACTCCCTGATCCCTTAGCCACAAGGGCCACATCTAACTCCCTCTTAAATATAGCCGATGAACTGGCCTCAACTACTTTCTGTGGCAGAGAATTCCACAGATTCACCACTCTCTGTGTGAATTTTTTCTTTCTCATCTCCGTCCTAAAAGATTTTACCCTTAAACTGTGACCCCTTGTTCTGGACTTCCCCAACATCGGGAACAATCTTCTTGCATCTAGCCTGTCCAACCCCTTAAGAATTTTGTATGTTTCTATAAGATCCCCCCTCAATCTTCTAAATTCCAGCGAATACAAGCCGAGTCTATCCAGTCTTTCTTCATATGAAAGTCCTGCCATCCCAGGAATCAGTCTGGTGAGCCTTCTCTGTACTCCCTCTATGTCTTTCCTCTGATTAGGAGACTAAAACTGTATGCAATACTCCAGGTGTGGTCTCACCAAGGCCCTGTACAACTGCAGTAGAACTTCCCTGCTCCTATACTCAAATCCTTTTGCTATGAAAGCTAACATACCATTCGCTTTCTTCACTGCCTGCTGCACCTGCATGCCTACTTTCAACGACTGGTGTACCATGACACCCAGGTCTCGTTGCATCTCCCCTTTTCCTAATCGGCCACCATGGTATGGTAACTGTTTTTCTTTCTACAAATGCTGCTGCCTGCCCTGACAAACATTTTCTGTTTTAATTTCAAAAGAGAATAAAAGACAGAGCTGCTGTACAAGCATTAGCAACTTGACTTTCACCCACACAACACATTTCCAATACATCTTGGCAATAAATCTATGGTTTATTGTTTTATTTGTTTAATTAGAAATGTGTTTAATTGGAAATTCACTGCAACGCAGTCCTTTTGAGGGTAAACAGTACAAATGCTATTAATTCCATTCAAAATTAATTGATTTCACAAAATAAATACATGGAAATGATCATTTTGGTGCTAGATGGCTTTAAATTATTTAACATTTTCTAAAAAATGCACATATCTTTCAGTCCTAATGCGCCATTCTCAAACATCACGAAAATTACCTCAGAAGAAATAGAAGGCAGCCAACGCACTGCACTTATACAGTCTCCTTAATGTAGTAAAACAACTAAAGGAGGTTAACCAGATATATTCTGGTCATACAAGAAAATCTTAAAACATTGATTAAATGGTTGATCAAGTAGATCGGATGAGATTGTAGACAAAATTGCTGGAGAAACTCAGCGGGTACAACAGCATCTACAGGGATGCATCAGTCTGAAGAAGGGTATCGGCTCGAAACATTGCCTATTGCCTTCGCTCCATAGATCCTGCCTTACCCGCTGAGTTTCTCCAGCAATTTTGTCTTCCTTCGACTTTCCAGCAACTGCAGTTCCTTCTTGAACAGATTGGATGAGATTCCAGTCTTCTCAAGTTTGGAAGTTGAAGTGGTTGTTAGTGATGGAGCAATTGTTTCAGAGTTGGTGCATTAGAGTTAACAGCATGGAAACAGGCCCTTTGGGACTGTGTAAGGTGGTACGGTATGTTGCAGCTGTACAAATCGATGGTGTGCTTGTACCTGGAATATTGTATTTAGCTTTGGTCACCCTGCTAAGGATAGATGCCGTCAAGCTGGAAAGAGTGCAAAGAAGAAACATGAGGATGTTTCCTGGACTTGAGGACTTGTGCTATAAGAGATTGGGCAAGCTAGGACTTTAATCCCTGGAGCAGAGGCGGCAGATATATAAAATAATGATAGGAATAGGTAAGCTAAACACAGAGTCTTTCATCAAGGTCAGGGAATAAATACATTACAATACAATCAGTTTTATTCGTCACGTGCACATAAAGTGTGAGTGAAACGAATTTGCCAGCAGCAGTATAATGAAAAAGAACACACTAAAAATTTAACACAAACATCCACCACAGCATTTAGTCACTGTGGTGGAAAGCACAAAATTTGGCCAGTCCTTCTACATTTCCCCCCGTGGTCGGGACCTCAACCCTCCGCAGCCGCCATTGCGGGCGTCCAGATGTGCAGACAAGGTGAAAAGTCCAGGTACGTCCTGAATCGGTGCTTCCCTACCGGAGACCACGGCTTCAGGTTAGTGTAGGCCGCAGGCCGGCGGTCGGAGATTTAAAGTTCCCACCGCGCTGCAGCCAGAAGCACCGCAGACCGCTGGGCCGGCGGTCGAAGCTCCCCCCCATGGGTCCCCGGCGAAGAATGCGAGGGGATAGATTTAAGGTGAGAGGACAAAGGTTTCAATTGGAACACAAGGGGCAACTTTTTCAAATGGTGGTGGGTATATGGAACAAGCAACCAGAGGAAGTAGTTGAAGTGTGTTCAATAACAACATTTAAAAGACATTTGGACAAGTGCCTGGATAGGAAATGCTTAGAGCAAGAATGGGTCTAGTTTACACAGGGTATCTTGGTTGGTATGGAGTTGGGTGGAAGGGCTTGTTTTCATGTTGTACAGCTCCATGACTCTAAATACAATTGCTTTGATAACTGATTTTTTGCTGGATTTAAAATATTTCCTAACTCTGTACTCCAAAGGCCATATTTCCGTGATATTTCACTGTGCAAATTAATTTTACTTAGTCTCAATATAATTCGACATGAAACTAGAATTAAATTGATTGAAATCAATTACTTGACTGTTGCTCATTATTTAATCTATATTGATTTTAAATCACTGTTCTTTCTCCTCTTACTTCTTGTTAGAGCAGATACCTAAACTTTAGCAATTTGTCTATTTAAATTTTAAGCATTAAACTGGGAATATCCAATCCATTATAGAATAGTTTAGTTACCACAGTTCCAGAAACAGAATTCAAAGCCAACCTGAGCACTGAAAGTCAGAATAAAATAGAATATATCTACTACATTATGTGCAGGTAGATCAATGCACCAAATAAAAAGTCCAATCAAAACCAATTCAAAAAAAGTGGTAGCCACATATCAGGGATTGTTCTTCAGAGGAGAAAACAAGCAACAGTTCTAATTTAGGTGACATCACAGCCCGTTGCTTAATCTGATGTGGAGTCTGACGAAGGGTCCAACCCAAAACGTCATCTATCCATGTCCATGTCCATGTCCTCCAGATAGGCTGCCTGACTCCAGCATGTTGTGTATTTCTTTTTACAAGCTACTTAAAAATGATGGCTATTACATTAATTATGATGCAATCAGAGAAAAATTAAAAGACGTACTTTAGTGCATCAATTAAACATCTTCAAGTCCTTGAATCAGTGAGAGGTAGTCAATTTTACTCACATCATAAGCACCAGCTTTGATCTGTTGGTACAGTCTGTGCTGATCTTCATCCCAGAAAGGAGGGTACCCAACTAGCAGTATGTACAGAATAACACCTGCAGAAATTAAGGATAATATGTCTCGCTGTATTAGTCAGCAAAAATATAGCCAAGCTGTCAACCCTTAGTAATTAAGTTTTAAGAAAACATAGAACCAATACTTAATTAAAAAAATACTCAGCTCAATTATGGCTGTCATCAACTTAGTTTGAATTATGGAAGTGCACATATTCTCTAGTACATTGATGCAGCAGTGCTGCAAAATGAAAGCTAGTCACCAGGAGCGGAGAAATAAATCAATACCAATTATCTCAACCTTTCACTTTCTAGAAACATAGTGTTGATGGACTGAATTTGTAGTTACCGAATACCCACGACAAAAGAAATGGATCTCAAAAAATCATTGTAGCCTCGATTAATTATACAACAACATCCTTACTATATAGAACTCTAGACATGCGAGACACTACTGCTGCTGTTTAGTTTAGCTTAGTTTAGAGATACAGTGGGGAAACAGGCCCTTCGGCCCACCAAGATGGCGGAGACCAGCGATCACCCGTATACTAGTTCTATCCTACACACTATGGACAATTTACAGAAACCAATTAACCTTGGAACGTTGGAGGAAACTGGAGCACCTGGAGAAAACTCAGAAGGTCACAGGGAGAACGTACAAACTCCTTACAGACAGTACCCATAGTCAGGAGCTAACCCAGCGCTGTCAGGCAGCAACTCTACCACTACGCCACTGTGCTGCCCTTTATTTCTAAAGGTCTTGCTGATGTTCATCATTATCAACCCCTGGTTGCCAAAGTATTACAGCATTTGTACCTCCCATGTTGTTGTACTTTGAAAATAGCAAAGTGGTTTTCATCTCCAAAATTTGAAATCTGAACTGAAAGCTTAACATTTTAGCTCTAATTGTAAGCAAATTTTCTCCAATATTCTCTCAACATCGTCCCACCAAAGGTCCCAGAACTTTTCACAGATTAATACAAGAAAACAACTGTAAATCAGTCAGAGATTTATACCGAAATATGAGGTGCTGCTCCTCCAATTTGCACTGGGACTCACTCTGACAATGGAGGAGGCCCAGGATAGAAAGGTCAGACTGAGCCACCGGGAGAATTAAAATGGAGCTACCACAGGATAGAGATTCGCCAATATAGAAGCATAGAAAATAGGAACAGGAGGAGGCCATTCGGGCCTTCGAGCTAGCACCGCCATTCAATATGATCATGGCTGATCATCCAGAATCAGTACCCAGTTTCTGCTTTCTCCCCATATCCCTTGATTCCGTTAGCCCTAAGAGCTATATCTACCTCTCTCTTGAAAGCATACAGTGAATTGGCCTCCAATGCCTTCTGTGGCAGAGAATTCCACAGATTCACAACTCTCTGGCTGAAAATGTTTTTCCTCATCTCAGTCCTAAATGGCCTATCCCTTATTCTTAAACTGTGACCCTTGGTTCGGACTCACCCAACATCGGGAACAATTTTCCTGCATCTAGCCTGTTCAATCCCTTAAGAATTTTATATGTTTCTATAAGATCCCCTCTCATCCTTCTAAATTCCAATGAATATAAGCCCTGTTAATCCATTATTTCATCATGTCAGTCCCGCCATCCTGGGAATTAACCTGGTGAACCTGGTGCACTCCCTCAATAGCAAGAATGTCCTTCCTCAAATTAGGAGACTAAAACTGCACACAATACTCCAAGTGCGGTCTCACCAGGGCCCTGTCCAACTGCAGTAGGACCTCCTTGCTCCAATACTCAAATCCTCTTGTTATGAAGGCCAAAATGCCATTAGCTTTCTTCACTGCCTGATGTACCTGCATGATTATTTTCAGTGGCTGATGTACAAGGACACCTAGGTGACATTGCACCTCCCCTTTTCATAATCTGACACCATTCAGAGTCCGAAGAAGGGTCTCGACCCGAAACGTCACCCATTCCTTCTCTCCAGAGATGCTGCCTGTCCCGCTGAGTTACTCCAGGTTTTTGCATCTATCTTTGGTTTAAAACAAGCATCTGCAGTTCCTTGTTACACCATTCAGATAATAATCTGCCTTCTTATTATTGCCACCAAAGTTGATAACCATACATTGATCCACATTATACTGCATCTGCCCACTCACCCAACCTATCCAAGTCACCCTGCAGCCTCATAGTATCCCCCCCCCCCTCAGCTCACACTGCCACCCAGCTTTTTGTCATCTGCAAACTTGGCAACGTTACATATAATCCCTTTGTCTAAATCGTTAATATATTGTAAATAACCAAGCCTTGCAGCACCCCAATAGTCACTGCCTGCCATTCTGAAAAGAACGCGTTAAGTCTGGCTCTTTGCTTCCTGTCTGCTAACCAGTTCTCTATCCATGTCAATACCCTATCACCAATACCATGTGCTCTAATTTTGCACACTAATCTCTTGTGTGGGACCTTGTCAAAGGCTTTTTGAAAGTCTAGATACACCACATTCACTGGCTCTCACTTATCCATTCTACTTGTTACATCCTCAAAAAATTCTAGAAGATTAGTCAAGCATAATTTCCCCTTCATAAATCCATGCTGACTTTGCCCGATTCTGTCACTGCTTTCCAAATGCGCTGTTATTACATCTTTAACAATCGACTCAAGCATCTTCCCCACTACCAACATCTTACTCCAGAGCCGTCAAAAGGGATCAAAAGGTTTATTCCTGCTACAAGTTATTGTGGCTCTTTCTATATATCCTTGTATTGATACGGTTAAAAACAATTGGCGAAACTGCTTTTTGCAGTTGATGTAATGATTGAAGCAATGCATTTTACTTACCACAAGCCCACATGTCAACTGGCTTTCCATATGGATCTTTTCTTAAAACCTCAGGAGAAAGGTATCCTGGTGTACCAGCAAATCCTGTGGATTATTATGAGTACAGAATTTAATATCAGTAAACTATTCACCTTGGTAAACTGTTAATGCACATATCACTGCATTTTCCACTTCATTTGTGGGTGGCATACAAATTATTAATCCAATCTTTATGTGAATTATGATATTCCAGTAATTTTCATAAATAATGGCCTAGCTTAATAGCTTTAAGTTTTTGTGTCACTGCTAAAAATACTAAAATCTATACGTTACATAGGATATCATTGCACTTGTGTCAACAGAAGTGATTACTTGCCCATTTCAATAGACACGGGTGGAAAAGGTCATGACTGCGGGGAGGAAGGAGGAGGCAGTGGTGACAGTGGTGGATAAAGTGACAGCCAACAGGAAGAGGCGGTAGCTGGTGGGAGGGGAAGGAGCCCCACAGTGACCGAGCTGGTCCTATCGGTGGCAGCGGCCTGAAGTAAGCGCTGTTGGCCAGGGGCTACAACATGAGCTGCAACAACAACCGTGTCAACAGGACAGCGTGGCAGCTGGTGAAGAATGGCTCGCTGGTACACACCAGCGGCATCGGTGTCTAGATTTAAGGTGAAATGACACAAAGTGTTAAGGGCCTGTCCCACCAGCATGCGACTGCATGCGGCTAGTGCTACCAAACGTGGTGGCTTGAGGCGTACGGCCTCGCGGGGCCGGTCCCACTTCCAACCGCGGAGCCATCTGGAGTTGTGCGGGGTTGGTCCCGACATCATACTCACCAATCAGCTGGGCAGGAGGCGGGCCGACTGAATTTGGACATCGCACGGCATCGGGCGGTTACGCCATCATGCAACGGCACGCTGGGCGGTGACGTCATCGCGCAATGGCACGCGCTAGGCTTATGCTGTCAAGACGCTGCGTACGGCCTCAATGCAGCTGGGGGCCAACAGACTATTATCGCGCGGAATTTTTGGACAGTGTCAGTTTTTCGGAGCCCCGCGCGATGTCGGGACCATCCCCGCACAACTCCATACGCCTCCGCCGATTGAAGTGGGACCGGCCCCGCGAGGCCGTACGGCTCAAGCGACGTTAGGTCACGCTAGCTGCATGCAGTCGCATGCTCGTGGAACAGGCCCTTTAGAGTAACTCGGCAGACTGATGAAGGGTCCTGACCTATTCATGTCCTTCAGAGATACTGCCTGACCCAGTGATTTACTCCAGCAGTTCACTTTGTTTTGTGTATTAACCCACATCTGCAGTTCTTTGTTTCTGCCTAGTTTTAAGGTGATTGCAACTTGCATAACATTTGATTTACATAAGGAATTACGGAATGTGGAATAGTGAGGAAGGTCGTCAAAAGACAGAGTAGAAGGAGCCTGAAATTAGCTGCTGGGGAGCTGGTGGAAGCAGATATAATAGTTTAATTTAAGAGATATTTAAATAGACGCATGAACATGAACAGAAGAACATGAACGATATTCGGGCACATGGGATTAGCTATAGAAGACAACGTGAACAGTGTAGACATTGTGGACTAAAGGGTCTGGTCCTGTTCTGTACTGTTCTATGTTCAATGCGTTGGGTCTTGAGAATTACAATGATGAGAACAGTTACCACAGAATTTTTTTTAAATCCCATGTGTAAATTCACTGATCGATAGCTTACCGAATACGTGGAAGGTGCACAGATGTAAACTGTTAACTGGTATAAATCTGCAATTGATAAATGTTTACTCCAGCATTTTGTGTCTATCACTGAATAATGTCTGTTGTTCATTGACTACAGCTTGGCGTTCAACACCATCATCCTTGTTATGAAGCTCAAGGAACTGGACTTCTGCAAATTCCTTTGGCAACTGGATCCTTGACCTCCTCATTAACAGAACACAGACGGTATGAATTGGTAATCACACTTCCTCCTCAATAATCATCGGCACAGGGCAGTGCTTCAAGGCCCAAGGCATCACACCTCAAGGCTGCATGCTCAGCCCCTTGCTCTACTCACGACTGTGTAACCAGACACAGTTCCAACTCCATCTTTAAATGTGCCAACACTGCCATTGTTGGATAAATTATGGATAATGACGAGTTAGAATATAGGAGGGAGATCATTTGCCTAAATGGGGCCAGAAGAACAACATTGCTCTCTACAAGTATAAAACCAAGGAACTGATTGTTAATTTTAGAAGAGAAAGGCTAAGGATCAGCAAACCCGTCTTCATTGACGGGTTGGTGGTGGAGAGAGTTCAAGTACCTGGAACGTGCATTTCTCTGAAGATCTGTCTTGGATCTCATCACATTGATGCAATCTTAAAGAAAGCCCATCAACGCCTCTACTTCCTTAGAAGATTTTGGAGATTAGGTATGTTGGCACTTCTTGAACTTGATGTCTTGAACTTCTACAGATGTGCGTAGAGAGCACATTGACTGGTCGCATCGTGGCCTAGTTCAGCAAATCAAATGCCCAGGAACGGAGGAAATTGCAAAAAAGTGGTGAACACTGTCTTCCCCACTATAAAAGGGATCTATAGGAGGCGCTGCCTCACAAAGGTAGCCAGCATCATCAAGGACCCACATTGTCAAGGACCCACGGGCCGCCCGTGGCGGCGACTGCGGGTGCTCGGGAGGCCCCGACCACTGGTGAACATCTGTGGAAGATCGGCGGGAGGGCTGGCTGGACTATGGTAACATCCTCAACTTTGGTGCCATTGTGTTGTGTTGTGGTTTTGTTGTGTCGTGGACTTCTGTGCTTGTGCTTTTGTTTTATTTAACATGTTTTATTTATTTATTATTTTTTATTTTTATGATACTTGACTGTAAGGAAAATTCATTTCGTTACCTCTAATATGAGATAATGACAATAAATTGAATACAATACAATACAATAATCCCGGCCACACTCTCATTTCACTGCTGCCATTAGGAAGAACATGTAGAAGCCTGAAAACTGTAACAATCAGGTTCAGGAGCAGCTTCTTCCCTACAACGATTAGGATATTGAACGCTGTGAATCCAACTAAACTCCGAACTACCTTTTAATCGCACTAGTGACTTTGTGCTTCGTTTTTGTACGATATGGATCTTTTTATTTATTGAACTTCTTTATGTTGTTTATTATAGTATTGACTGAGTACTATCTGTACATACCTGTTCCACTGCTACTGGTAAAAATGTCATTGTTCCATTTCAGGACATATGATCATAAACACGCTTGACTCTCAACTCTTGAAATTGACTTTACAAATATACTCACCAAACCATGCCTGCTGTTCTCCTTGGACTTCAATTGCTAATCCAAAATCTGCCAGCTTCACAGCTGCCCCCTTCATTTTGCTAGCTAAGAGCAAATTCTCTGGCTTCATTTTTTAAAAAGGGGAAAGAATATGATTTAGAAATTCTTTAAATTATAATCAATCTTAATCAATACATAATAAACTCTTATCACCAAGCAAAATAGTCATAATAATTCTCCACTAAATGGTCACTGATCAGAAGTTCCACTTGTTTTTCTAAGCAGGTAATCTACCCGATAAACCACTTTCCTTAATCAACTTTTGTTGTTATTGCAATATTATATCAACAGCATGTAAAATGGAGAGCTTAAAAATAAATATTGAAAAACTCTGTGAATATTTGCCAACAGTCAATCCAATCATGATGTTATCGCAAATTTATTTAGTTTGTGTCTCAACCGCAATATTCCAACTTTAAAACATTAAAGCACTTTTAAAGGTATCTCAATTGCTTGTCTTATGTTCAGAAAGAAAAAAATGTATTCTGCATTCAAAGTTTTATAGTTAATTGGTGATTACTGGAACAAATCTGGTAAAACAGCAGAAGAACCATTGGTTTATATGTAAAAAAATGTTCAAATTAATTTTAATCAACAGTTTGCTAAATATAAAGGAGTGTATCAGTATGTCAGAATTCCTAATTTCAACAATTGAATTCTGCGATTCCTTTTATGAATTCAAAGTTACTTAGAAGTTAACATTTTATCTGGATCAATACTCTAGTTTTCTTGAAATTCCAAAATTTGGTTTCCATTAAACTTATTCATGAAGAAGGGTCTCGAAGCGAAAAGTCACCCATTCCTTCCCTGCAGAGATGCTGCCTGACCTGCTGAGTTACTCCAGCATTTTGTGTCTACCTTTGAATTTATTCATGTCATAGTTATTCTAAAAATTAAACACATGACATGACAGGGATTGAAAATCCTTGCAATTCTCTGACTCAGAGGATCATGGATATTATGCTGTAGAATAGATCTTTCACAACTCGGGAAACCCTAAAAAATATCAAGATTGGGAAAATTAGTGCAAAAGGATTTTGTAAACTTCAAATTCTGCCTTTTCAAGAATCCATTTTTGATTGCCCAAATCACATAAAAAAGTAACCTGTTACAAGAAATTAAACAATTGCAATTAAGAACATAGAAGCTGGTAAAAGTTAATTGTGTATGAAATCATAATTGCACAAGAATAAAGTGATTTAACACAGTGTTATGCACATCACTGCCAATACTTCACTTGTTTAGCAGCATGGTTAATGTCAATCTCAGGTTGAAGAATCTAGTATCTACAGTCATACATGGTCCACTACAAAGCTAATTTGTATACACATAATTAATTTGGTTTAGAAGAATTCCCCAAATATTTTCTGCATTTTTCTTCCTTATCCAAATTAAATAAGCCCTGTTAATATACAATCTCATTGAAGGGACAGTTTTGGCTAAATATGCCTTCCATTAACTCCATCTACACTTCACGCAGCCTCTGCAAAGCCGCCAACATAACCAAGGACCAGTCTCAACCTGGTCATTCCCTCTTCTCCTCTCTCCTATCAGGCAAGAGGTATTAAAGTTTGAAAATGCACAGCAGCAGATTCAGGGAGTTTCTTCCCAGCTGTTATCAGGCAACTGAACTGATTTGAAAGCAGTCCTGACCTCCCATCTATCTTAGTAGAGAACTTTGAACTATCTTTAGTCGGACTTAATCTTGCACTAAATGTTGTGAAATAATGAAATTGCCATTGGGGGACATGAGTTGAGGACTTGAACCAGGTGTTGGCAGCATCCCAGCGAGCTGTGGCCAAGCACACCAGCAGGCCCAGCTCGCCTGCCACTGAACCCGCTTGCTGCAGACTGGGGACCAAGGATCGCCAAGGACCGAGGTTAGAGTGGCCGCCAGTGGGCCCGACACACTTGAGGCCCGTCGAGGACCGAGGACGCGCGAGCAACCTCTGAAAGCCGAGGGGTCACTGAGAGTGCAGGGGGAGACACGGCATAAGACCGTCAAGAATGAAGTGGAGGGACGCAGCCCTGGGTCGCCTGCTGTCATGTGTTTGACTAACTTGATGTAACTTTGTCAGCGCCAGAAATGTTGCGACTCCTGTGTACTGCTAAGGTGAGTTCTGCTGTATGATTTAACCACGTTGGATGCAAAACAAAGCATTTCACAAGTGACAGTAAAGTATCATTGAATCATTTGAAAATAATGTACCAGATGGCAAAGAAGGCATAGATAGCTAGAGCAGGGGGGTGGCAGGGGGTGTCTAAAACTAGTGGGCATATGTTTAAGGTAAGAGGGGTATATTTCTCACAAAAGACATAGATATCTGGAATGAAAAGTAAAGTGGATGAGCTTGAGGCTCAGTTAGAGATTGGTAGATATGACATTGTGGGGATTACAGAGATATGGTTGCAGGAGGATCGGGGCTGGGAACTGAATATTCAGGATTATACGTCCTATAGAAAGGACAGGTAGGTGGGCAGAGGAGGTGGGGTAGCTCTGTTGGTGAGGGATAAAATTCAGTCCCTTGCGAGAGGTGACATAGGGACTGACGATGTAGAGTCGCTGTGGATAGAATTGAGGAATTGTAAAGGTAAGAAGACACTAATGGGAGTTATCTACAGGCCCCCAAACAGTAGCCTGGATATAGGGTGCAAGTTGCACAGGAGTTAAAATTGGCATGTAACAAATGATACTGCCACTGTGGTTATGGGAGATTTCAACATGCAGGTAGACTGGGAAAACCAGGTTGGTTCTGGACCCCAAGAAAGGGAGTTTGTAGAGTGCCTCCGAGATGAATTCTTGCACAACTTGTATTGGAGCCGACCAGAGAGAAGGCAGTTCTGGATTTAGTGTTATCCAATGAACCAGATTTAATAAGAGTATTTATTCAAAGTAAAGGAACCGCTAGGAGGTAGTGACCATAATATGATAAGTTTTCATCTACAATTTGAGAGGAAGAAGGTTAAATCAGAAATGTCAGTGTTGCAGTTGAACAAAGGGAACTATGAAGGCATGAGAGGTGAGCTGGCCAAGGTCGACTGGAAAAGGATACTAGCAGGAATGACGGTGGAACAGCAATGGCAGGATTTCTGGGCATAATCCAGAAGATGCAGGGTCATTTCATTCGATAGAGGAAGAAAGATTCTAAGGGGAGTAGGAGGCAACCGTGGCTGACAAGGGAAGTTAGGGACAGTATAAAAATAAAAGAGAAGATGTATAACATAGCTAAGAGCAGAGGGAAGCCAGAGGATTGGGAAACGTTCAAAGGACATCAGAAGGTAACAAAAAGGGCAATACTGGGTGAAAGGATGAAGTGCGAAGGTAAGCTGGCCAAGAATGTAAAGAAAGATAGTAAAAGCTTCTTGAGGTATGTTAAGAGAAAAACATTAGTAGATAAATGTGGGTCCCTTGAAGGCAGAAACAAGTGGAATTATTATGGGGAACAAGTAAATGGCAGAAGAGTTGAACAGGTACTTTGGTTCTGCATTCACTAATGAAGACATAAACAATCTCCCAGATGTACTAGAGGACAGATGATCTAGGGAGACATAGGAACTGAAAGAAATTTGCATAAGGCTAGAAATAGTTTTGGATAGACTGATGGGACTGAAGGTTGATAAATCCCCAGGGTCTGATGGTCTGCATTCCAAGGTACTCAAGGAGGTGGCTCTAGAAATCGTGGACACATTGGTGATCATTTTCCAATGTTTTATAGATTCAGGATCAGTTCCTGTGGATTGGATGGTAGCTAATGTTATCCCACTTTTCAAGAAAGGAGCGAGAGAGAAAATGGGGAATTATAGACCAGTTAGCCTGACATTGGTGGTGGGGAAGAAGCTGGAGTCAATTATTAAAGAAGTAATAGCGGCGCATTTGGATAGCAGTAAAAGGATTGGTCCAAGTCAGCAAGGATTTATGAAGGGGAAATGATGCTTGACTAATCTAGATTTTTTTGAGGGTGTGACAAGTAAAATGGATGAAGGAGAGCCAGTGGATGTAGTGTATCTGGACTTTCAGAAAGTCTTTCATTAGGTCCCAAACAGGAGATTAGTGGACATAATTAGAGCACAAGGTATTGGGGGTAGGGTATTGACATGGGTAGAGAATTGGTTGACAGTCAAGAAACAAAGAGTGGAGTGCCGCAAGGCTTGGTGCTGGGGCTGCAACTATTTACAATATATATTAATGATTTAGATGATGGAATTAAAAGTAACTAGCAAATTTGCAGATGACACAAAGCTGGGTGGCAGTGTGAACTGCGAAGAGGATGCTAGGAGGTTGCAGGGTGACTTGGACAGGTTGAGTGAGTGGGCAGATGCATGGCAGATGCAGTATAATGTAGATAAATGTGAGGTTATCCACTTTGGCGGCAAGAACAAGGAGGCAGATTATTATCTCTAATGGTGTAAGATTAGGAATAAGGGAAGTACAACGAGACCTGGGTGTCCTTGTACACCAGTCACTAAAAGTAAACATGCAGGTACAGCAGGCAGTGAAGAAAGCTAATGGCATGTTGGCCTTCATAATGATTTGAGTATAGGAGTAAAGTACAGTTGTACAGGGCCCTGGTGAGACCACATCTGGGCTATTGTGTGCAGTTTTGGTCTCCTAATTTGTGGAAGGACATTTTTGCTATTGAGGAAGGGCAGAGAAGGTTCATGAGGTTAATCCCCAGGATGGCGGGACTGTAATATGAGTATAGATTGGAAAGACTGGACTTGTATTCACTGGAATTTAGAAGGATGAGAAGCAAATAAAATTATAAAAGGACTGGACAAGCTAGATGCAGGAAAAATGTTCCCTATGTTGGGGGAGTCTAGAACCAGGGGCCACAGTCTTAGAATAAAGGGGATGCCATTTAAAACTGAGATGAGAAAAGACATTTCAACCAGAGTTGTGAATTTGTGGAATTCTCTGCCACAGCAGGCAGTGGAGCCCAATTCACAGGATGAATTTAAAATAGAGTTAGATAGAGCTCTTGGGGCTAGTGGAATGAAGGGATATGGGGAGAAGACAGGCACGGGTTACTGATTGTGGATGATCAGCCATGATCACAATGAATGGTGGTGCTGGCTTGAAGGGCCGAATGGCCTCCTCCTGCACCTATTTTCTACGTTTCTATGAATTGCCAGAGGTGGTGAAGGCAGGAACAGTAAAAATATTCAAGAAGCATCTTCATATACTTGAATGAGCACTGTCGTGGTGAGGCTCATGGAATTAATAATTAATGCAGGTAAGAGGGATTAGTATATTTTGGCATAATGCTCGGCATAGTGCCTGTTTCTCTGCTGTACAACTCTATTTATCAAATTATTTTGGATAATAAAATCTGCATGAGATCTTTAATGGTGATTACATACTGTTAAAATACTTGGGGTATAATTCATTACTAGCTTTGGATCATTGCTATCTTTTATGGCCTCATTCCAACTCTTCCCAAGGCATGTTCATGTATATTAATTTTTGAGATAAAACATTGAAAATACATTTAAAGTCAGAGTCATATAGCATGGAAACAGCCCCATCTGCCCAACTTGCCCACACCGATCAACATGCCCTATCTACACTAGTCTCATTGGGCTGTATTTGGCCCATATTCCCCCTATCCAATCCATGTCCATGTTCAAATTTATTTTAAACGTTTTGATAGTACCAGCCTCAACTACTTCCTCTGGCAGCACGTTCCATACACCCGCCACCCTTTGTTTAAAAAAGTTGCCCCTCAGGTTCCTACTAAATCTTTCCTCCCTCACCTTAAACCTATGTCGTCTGACTTTGCGTAAAAGACTCTGTGCATTTACCCCTCATGATCTTATAGACCTCTGTAAGATCACCCCTCATCCTCCCGCACACCAAGGAATAAAGTCCTAGTCTGATCAACCTCTTTCTATAGCTCAGACCCTCGAGTCCTGGCAACATTCTTGTAAGTCTTTACTGTACCCTTTCCAGCTTTACAACATATTTCCTATAACAGGGTGACCATAACTGAACACAATAATCCAAATGTGGCCTCACCGATGTCTTGTACAACTGTAACATAACCTCCCAACTTCTATACTCAATACTTTGACCAATGAAGGCCAATGTGCCAAAAGCCTTCTTGACCAGTCTATCTACCTGTGATGACACTTTGAAGGAAATTTATACCTGTACTCCTAGATCCCTCTGTTCAACAACACTCCGTAGAGCTCTGCCATTCACTGTGAAGGCCTTGCTCTGGTTTGACTTCCCAAAATGCAATACCTCGCACTTAAGACTGCCTACTTTTGTGTAATCTACAAACTTGCAAATCATGCCTTGCACATTTTCATCTGACTCGTTGATATAAACCATTAACAACAATGGGGCCAGCACTTATCCCCGAGGCACACCACACGTCACAGGCCTCCAGTCCGTAAAACAACCATCCATCATCACCCTCGCATTTTGAGTATTGTGTTCAGTTCGGGGGATTTGTTATAGGAAATATGTTGTCAAGCTGGAAACGGGACGAGGATGTTGCCAGGACAGAGGGTCTGAGGTGTAGGGAGAGGTTTGGCAGGCTGGGACTCTATTCCTTGGAGCGCAGGAGGATCTTATAGAGATGTATAAAATCATGAGAGGAATAGATCGGGTAGATGCACAGATTCTCTTGCCCAGAGTATGTGAATCGAGGACCAGAGGACATAGGTTTAAGTTGAAGGGGAAAAGATTTAATAGGAATCTGGGTGTATGGAACAAGCTGTCAGCGGAGGTAGTTGAGGCTGGGACCAAAGATCCTATAGCAGGACTATCCCAACATTTAAGAAACAGTAAAGGGCCTGTCCCACGTGCATGCGACCTATATGCGGCAAGCGCAACCTAACGTGGCCGCTTGAGCCGTACGGCATGCGGCAAGCGCGACCAAACCAGAAGCGGGAGCCGCACGGAGGTCGAGTGAGTGACACGATGTCGAGGCAGCTGCGGGCCGACAGGCCGTTGCAGCGCGATATTTTTACACACGGTCAGTTTTTCGGAGCCCCGCGCGATGTTGGGACCAGCTCCGCACAACTCCATATGGCTCCGGCGATCGAAGTGGGACCGGCCCCGGGAGACCACGCTCAAGCGACCACGTTAGGTCGCGCTTGCCGCATGCAGGCGCATGCTGGTGGGACCGGCCCTTTAGGTCGCGCTTGCCGCCTGCAGGTAGCATGCCCGTGGGACAGGCCCTTTAGACAGGTACATGGATAGGACAGGTTTGGAGGGATATGGACCAAAGGCGGGCAGGTGGGACTAGTGTAGCTGGGACATGTTGGCCGGTGTGGGTAAGTTGGGCCGAGGGCCTGTTTCCATGCTGTATTCCTCTTTGACTGCTTCCTTCCATGAAGCCAATTCTCAATCTAGTCGGCCAGCTGTCCATGGATCCCATGCCACCTAATCTTTCAGAGCAACCTATCATGTGGAATCAAATGCCTTGCTGAAGTCCATTTGGACAACGTTCATGGCCTTGCCATCTTCACGTTTTTTAGTTATCTCCTCAAAAAACTCATGAGATACGTGAGAAGATTCTGGGAGATTTATCCACCCTTAGATGTTCAGCACCTCCTAGACTGTAATACTGACTGTCCTCAAACACTTCCATCAACTACCCTAAATTCCCCAGTCTTTACATCGTTTTTACAGTAAACACAGAGGAGAAATACTCATTATGGACACAAAATGCTGGAGTAACTGAGCAGGACAGGCAGCATCTTTGGAGAGAAGGAATGGGTGACATTTCAGATCTCAACCCAAAACATCACCTATTCCTTGTCTCCAGAGATGCTGCCTGTCTCGCTCACTTACTCCAGTATTTTGTGGCTATCTTCGATTTTAACCAGCATCTGCAATTCTTTCCTACTCATTATGGACCTGGCCAATCTCCTTCAGCTTCACACAGAGGTATCCATTTTTGTTTCGAAAGGGTTTCCCTTAATATTATCTGCTTGAGCTATCCCCTGCCCCCTTTTTTTGCCCTTCTGATTTCCTTCTTAAATATGCTCAGTGCTTGAAACTCCTCCAGGGATACAATTGATCCCGGCTACCTATACCTGTTCCATGCCTCCTACTTTTTCCTGACCAGTGCCTGACTGGCACTAGGATAGGAAAAGCACAGAGGAATAGGGACCTAATGCACCTGGGATTACTGTAGCTGGGCAAGACGATTGGCCTTGACATGATGGGTGAGGAAGCCCACTCTGTGCTGTACGACTCCATGACGCCAATAAATGTCACTCTCTGTGCTCATGCACTTTAGAAATCAAAGTACTTTCCTGTGATGTGAAACACATATGTCAGGCTAATTTCCTTGTTTTCCCATTGATATAAATAATGAAACAACCTTTCTCCAAACAATATTTGCAACCATTTCACTGCAAAAACAACACATTTTAAAAATAGGATTTTATGCTCAAGTGTATAGAAATAATCGATTGTATGATGTGAATATTGGTAAAAAGAAATGTTGTCTACATTGTCCAGCAAAACCCAGCCAACTGGAAGTCTAGGAGTATTAGGACCCATAACTAGAGAGACTTTGACCCAGATGTATCGAGCACAATATACGCAATGGATATTTATGTACATACATTTTTAAGATATTAAGAATGTCCCCCTTTCTATCACTTGCTCCTGGCAAAAGACCCAAAAAGTCTCACAGTATTTTCTGGTAAATATATAACACACACACATACTGATTTATTTCTCTCATATATTGCCATCTTTTGGACTTAGAATAAAATGCCAAATGATGAGCAATTTCAAGCGTTTTGCTTAAGGGCAAGAAGTTAAATCAGGGAAATTTATTAACATATCATTTTCACCACTACCCACACATTAATTTGAATAGGCAAGAGAATCATGCACACAGAATGATATGCACTTCATTGCTTGCTTCCCAATCAAGCCATCAGGTCTGGCAGAGGTACTGTTATACTGAGGTTGGTAGGAATCTTTCAATTCAACCAAACCATTATTTTTTCAAAACTAGAATAAACAATTGAGATTACTTAGCATTAAAAGTATTAATGTCTATGCTTGAGCATGCCTTCCTCTGTACAGGTGCACAACCTTTTATCCGAAAGCCTTGGGACCAGACACCTTTCATAATTCAGAATTTGTCGGTCTTCAGAATGGAAATTTTTTTGCGTAGATTTTAATGGCTGGCTCAGTGGTAGAGTGCTTGGCTCATATCCGCAAGGTCGCGAGTTTGCGCCTTGATCCCGGCAGAAGAAGTTGGAGCGGGGCTGGGCTGGGCTGCTGCTGGCTGTGGGTCTCTGGGATCTCTGTGCTTGCGGTGGGCCTGGTGGTCGACGTCCAATTGGTCCTGACGTCTCCGGTGACTGCACTGACCTGCAGCCATCGCCGTCGTGAAGACAGTACAAAGCCCCCGCGCCGGTGCAATGAGCAGGGGAGCTGGAGAGGGGAGGGAAGGGGTCACACACATGGCCGGGAAGCAGAGGGGTGTAGGTGGGGTGAAATTGAAGGGAGCGACAATCTGCTGCTGCCTGCACGCTGAGTTTAAAAGTTCCCACGCAAGACTCACGATACACTGTGTATCATGTCTACCGTGGGAACTTTTTAAACTCAGCGGGCAGGTAGCAGCAGATTGTCAATTATTAACCCTCCCGCGCAATATACCCTCACCTTCTCTTTTATGAATGGGGATTTAGTTCCCCTTTCTTCGAGGACCGACCGGAGGTTCCGCTGTCACCTCTGCGGGCCGCCCTCGGTGAACGTCCTGTCTCCCTGTCCCTGGGATAGTAGGGGGCGATCAAACAGCACAATACCCCCCCTCCCCCTCCAACTCCAGAGGAATCCGCTCCCCGATGGGCCGCTACGGCGACAAGTGGCAGTTCGCCCACAGCCCGAGCTGCGCGACCCCAAGAACAAGAAGTACCTTCCACACTATCAGCTTCTGCCCATACACTGCGTGTTCCTCTGATGTTGGAACGGGGCTGGGCTGGAGTTGCTGATCTGGGATCTCCGTGCTTGCAGTGGGCCTGGGGGTCGGTGTCCCGATGAGAGGGCGCAGCTCGGGCTGTGGGCGAACTGCCACTTGTCATGTAGCGGCCCATCGGGGAGCGGCTTCTGGTGGTCCTGACGTCTCCGGCCAGTTTGCAGTTTTCCTCTGGAGTTGGAACGGGGCTGGGCTGCTGCTGGCTGTGGGTCTCTGGGATCTCCGTGCTTGCGGTGGGCCTGGGGGTCGGTGTCCCGTTGGTCCTGACGTCTCCGGTGACTGCACTGTGCTGCTAGAATCGCCGACGTGAAGACAGTGCAAAGCCCCCGCGCCGGTGCAATGAGCAGGGAGCTGGAGAGGGGAGGGAAGGGGTCACACACATGGCCGGGAAGCAGAGGGGTGTAGGTGGGGTGAAACTGAAGAGAGCGACAATTTGCTGCTGCCTGCACGCTGAGTTAAAAAGTTCCCACGCAAGACTCACGATACACTGTGTATCGTGTCTACCGTGGGAACTTTTTAAACTCAGCGGGCAGGTAGCAGCATATTGTCAATTATTAACCCTCCCGCGCAATATACCCTCACCTCTTTATGAATGGGGATTTAGTTCCCCTTTCTTCGAGGACCGACCGGAGGTTCCGCTGTCACCTCTGCGGGTCGCCCTCGGTGAACGTTTTCAAGGACCTTTCTTCAAGGACCGAAAAAATGTCGCTATTCGGAGGTTTTCGTTATTTGGATCGTCGGATAAAAGGTTGTGCACCTGTATCTTGAACACTTTTTTCCCCCAAGATCAAATTGCCCACTGAAACTCACTGAGATTGCAAGTGACAAATGACCACTTAGGGAAAACATATGACTGCCTGCACTTATTCAATCATACTGTAGCATTAATCTCCTCCTTCTAGACAACAGTGAAGAACAACCAAAAAGACTAAGAAGGGAGAACAAGCGTTGCTCAGTTATAATTTTCAGATTATATATCCTTCCTTGCTGTGGGCAGTGACATTTAGGAGGTGATTTTCTTGGAAGAAATAGCCCAATGGTATCTTAAATAAAATGAGTGTGCCAATTGGATAGAGCTTTGATTCTACTCCATGGATGACTGCAGAACTATTTGAACTGTTCACGTTATCATCTTGTTTAAATCACTCACCTTCAGGTCTCGATGGACCACACCCATCTGATGGCAGTGTAGCACAGCTTCCAGGATCTGCTGAATGCAATGACTGCATGCAAACACCAGGGGTGTGTGTTAGTACCAAGCTGACACTCACTCTCTGTGTACTGCTGGAGAGACTGGCTTTATGGTTAATAGCAAACAACGGGTATTTTCACAAGTCATCCTTAATGGATCTAAACACACGTGCTCCAGCAGAATAATCTTTGGCTTATTAATCAGTAGTTCATTTTCTTTAACTCTGTATATGGGCAAATTTATTCAAGGGAGAAATTATTGGCTGGATCCTCAATCATAACATTATGATTAGCCCATGGAAAAATAGTAACAGAACTTCTTCAACAATTTGTATTATTTTAACAATTGCCATAACCTCCTTTGGAAAGCAAGTGCTTTTCAAGAACATGTTATAAACATTGTTTAGCATTTTTCATTAATATGTTTCGTCATTTAAGTAGTAGTCAGCATGAAGTTGCTAATTTAGGTTTAAATGAGTGTCGTCAGATATTAATAATTCCACTCATTTTCACCTTTTGCCTATACATATTCTAATGAAGTAACGTGTGACCAATTGTGTAAATACTTGCTATCACAGCCTAAGTCTCAGAACAGAAGTGGTGTTTTAT
This sequence comes from Leucoraja erinaceus, assembly GCF_028641065.1. Classification (NCBI taxonomy): domain Eukaryota; kingdom Metazoa; phylum Chordata; class Chondrichthyes; order Rajiformes; family Rajidae; genus Leucoraja; species Leucoraja erinaceus. Next base: position 107,897,097 of record NC_073377.1, on the reverse strand, counting down.
TTCACACATGGCAATGCATCATAACCAGTTTTCCAATAAGTATTGTGACATATTGGAAATTCACCATAAAAGTTCAAAGTCAGGCTTTGCAGAAATATAGTGCACCCAGAATGTTAAAATGTAAACGACTTTCCCAAATGCATTCCAAAGGTTTCAGCCATGATGCATAGCAGACATGTGGACTTGCAAATTGGTAAGAGGCACCATGCAGATTGCACTGAGGTGAGAGAGATCTTTAAGATAGTTTTCCCACCCCTCTTAAGGTATTCTGCTTGCAGTTCATGGGTAAATACTGACCTTCAGGTCCCTGTGAACTATGCCATTAAGGTGACAATGATTTACACTTTCTAGAATCTGCTGTATACAATGACTGTGAAGAAACAAGGGCAGAATGGAAGGGAGAAGAAATTTAGGGTACATTTTCACAGCACACACATAGAAAGTTCACAGTACTGAATAGAATTTCTTCCATTGAAATTGAGAAAATAATAAAAACAGCGACAGTGAACAAAGGCCACACAAGTTTAAAATACAGAAACACAGTCGTCAAATTTCTAAAAAAACATCTAATCAGCTTGAAAGGAAAAATAAGCTTTTATAGATAGGTAAGAACATTACAGGTAACTAGTTTAAATGTTCCAGACAGACAAAACATAGCAAGTTGCATTCAACAAGATAATAAAGCCACGTCTGAATAGTTCTATGTAAGATAAAGGTAAATGTCAGTGCAAATTCTGTCACTTGTTTAAAATCTGTAAAGATCCCACTACCCACAAAAATAGGATTAACAGTTTCATTCTATGATCACCAGGTGTGAGAAAAGTGCCTTTTACCACAGATAAAATGATAACTAAATAAATTAATTGCAAAGAGGCAAAGTATTTTTTTCCAGCTTTTTATTTTAGAGAAGAATGTGAGATTAACTACCAGGCTCACTTTAGACCAAAGTGAAAATATAATCTTGATGTGCAAATTAAAAATACCATCATACTTAAGGTACTGGAAGCTGACGAATCATTGTCTTTGAATCATTGTCCCTCTATGCTTTTTTACGTTAGCTGAAATCTTTCACATCTCAAGAGCGGTCTGCATTAGTCTGAAGAAGGGTCTCGACCCGAAACTTCATCCATTCCTACTCTCCAGAGATGCTGCCTGTCCCGCTCAGTTACTCCAGTATTTTGTGTCTACCTTTGATTTAAACCAGCATCTGCAGTTCTTTCCTACACACTCTGCATTACTGGATGTGTCGCCCATATGCACAGACATTAAAAAAACATCCAGCTTTCCCTTTTTTAATGTTTCTGTTGAATATTTTACTGGTTTATGGTCTGAAATACAGTGCATTCAGAAAGTATTCAGACCCCTTCACTTTTTCCACATTTTGTTACATTACAGCCTTATTCTAAAATGGATTAAATTATTTTTTTTATCATCAATCTACACCATAATAAAAAAGTGAAAACAGGTGTTAAGAAATTTTTGCAAAGTAATTACAAAGAAATAACTGAAATATTACATTTACATAAGTATTCAGACCCATTACTCAGTACTTTGTTGAGGCACCTTTGGCCGCGATTACAGCCTTGCGTCTTCTTGGGTAAGACGCTACAAGCTTGGCACATCTGTATTTGGGTGATTTCTCCCATTCTTCTCTGCAGATCCTCTAGCTCTGTCAGGATGGATGGGGAGCGTCGATGCTATTTTCAGGTCCGTCCAATGATGTTCGATCGGGTTCAAATCTGGGATCTGGCTGAACCACTCAAGGACATTCACAGACTTGTCACGAAGCCACTCCTGTGTTGGCATGGCTGTGTGCTTAGGGTCGTTGTCCTGTTGGAAGGTGAACTTCCGTCCCAGTCTGAGGTCCAGAACTCTCTGGAGCAGGTTTTCATCAAGAATCTCTCTGTACTTTGTTCCGTTCATCTTTCCCTCGATCCTGACTAGTCTCCCAGTTCCTGCCGCTGAAAAACATCCCCACAGCATGATGCTGCCACCACCATGCTTCACAGTGATGAGCGGTGCCTGGTTTCCTCCAGACGTGACGCTTGGTATTCAGGCCAAAGATTTCAATCTTCGTTTCATCAGACCAGAGAATCTTGTTTATCATGGTCTGAGAATCCTTTAGGTGCCTTTTGGCAAACTCCAAGCGGGCCGTCATGTGCCTTTTACTGAGGAGTGGCTTCTGTCTGGCCATAAAGGCCTGATTGGAGGAGTGCTGCAGATATAGTTGTCCTTCTGGAAGGTTCTCCCATCTCCACAGAGGAACTCTGGAGTTCTGTCAGAGTGACCATCGGGATCTTTGTCACCTCCCTCACCAAGGCCCTTCTCCCCCAATTGCTCAGTTTGGCCGGGCAGCCAGCTCTATGAAGAGTTCTGGTGGTTCCAAAGTTCTTCCATTTAAGAATGACGGGGACCACTGTGCTCTTCGGGTCCTGCAATGTTGCAGAAATTGTTTTATACCCTTACCCAGATCTGTGTCTCGGAGGTCTACGGACAATTCCTTCATCTTCATAGCTTGGTTTTTGCTCTGATATGCACTGTCAACTGTGATAGACAGGTGTGTGCCTTTCCAAATCATGTCCAATCAATTTAATTGACCACTGGTGGACTCCAATCAAGTTGTAGAAACATCTCAAGGATAATCAATGGAAAAAGGATGAGCCTAAGCTCAATTTTGAGTGTCATAGCAAAGGATCTGAATACTTATGTAAATGTGATAACCCTATCGCAGCAACTATCTATTATGGACTTTCTTCAGGTTGCTCAATGTTTTTTTTTTAACTATTAGGGCCTGGTAACTGATTATTCATTGGCTCATTGATTGTTATATATTTATTTGTTGTGTTATTGCATTAATGCACATGCAAAGCCGGAGCATGTAGGATTTTAATTGTTCCGTTCATAGAGCATATGACAGTTAAGGGCCTGTCCCACTTACGAGACTTTTTTGGCGACTGCCGGCACCCGTCATAGGTCACCGCTGAATTTTCAACATGTTGAAAATTCAGCGGCGACCAGAAAGACGCTACGACTCTTTGGGTGACTAGGAGACCTCTCACAACCATACAGGTGACCCCTGGCGACATGTTGCGGGTGACACATGTCATGTATGGTCGTGAGTAGTAGAGAGGGTCTGAAGAAGGGTTTCGGCCAAAAACGTTGCCTATTTCCTTCGCTCCATAGATGCTGCTGCACCCGCTGAGTTTCTCCAGCAATTTTGTCTACCTTCGATTTTCCAGCATCTGCAGTTCCTTCTTGAACATTTAAATTATTGATACTTGTTCATTTATTAAAACACCTTGGTTTGCATCCACTTTCTTTTACCATTTTCTTCATCCTACTTAAGTCTGCAAAAATGTTTCAGAAATGTTTCAGCCATGATGACATTGAACGTTCTGGCTCGAAGGGCTGAATGGCCTACTCATGCACCTATTGTCTATTGTCTAAATGGAAAGCTTTTTTTAAATTACATTGAAATCACACGAATATCCATTTCAAATTTTCAGAAAATAGTTGTTTGCTTCATTTTATTCCAGAAAACTGTAAAATAGATAATAGAAAATAGGCTGGTTGCTGTCTCATAACGGCAGGTCCATTCAGTAAATTTAAAAAATATATCAGATTTGATGAAAGATAAATTTAAAAAATTGTATCAATTCAGCTTTTCATGAATGTTTGAAACATGTTTGAACTAAATTAAGGAGTGGCCTGGAGAAAAAAAAACTATACACAACTGAGAAAATGTGAAAGAATATCCAAGGCCAGAAAATTCCTAGAGGTTATTCTGAGGAATTTCCAGACCTAGAGGTCCTACAGTGGAAAGAACAGACTTACCTGGCATCTGCTTCACTGTAGTATTCTCTGGCCACAATATCTTCAAATAATTCTCCCCCAGTCACTCTAATAAGACAAAGAACAGTGTATTAAAAATTTATTCCAAAAGATGAAAATGCTGACATGGTATAGCTTACAGTGGGTTACTTTATCTACTCGATTGTAATTATAACCAAGGGTAGTTGACATCTCTCTCAAATCATCTTCCTGAGGTGCAAGGAGACTAAATAATAAATGATCTCAAGGATGCAATAGAATGATAAAATCCTGCATTTCATATGCATTTGGCTCCATGATAGAGAACAGACATTGTGGATGTAATGAAAGTAATCAAGCTAGGTGATCACAGTCTCACAGTAAATGGTAGGCATTTGGACTGAGAATGAGCAAACATTTATTGCTGAATATTTAGAATCCTCTAGTCTAAATTGCCATGGAGTCTGTCATTAAGTTCATTCAAAAAGAAGGTTCATAGGTTTCTAGACATTAAGAGAATCAAAGGAAATATTGCAGGAGAAATGGTAAGGAGATGGAGGATCAACCATGATTTAAATGGCTATTTGTAGGATTTTGGTTCAGATGTTTTTGGAGTATTGTATGCATTTCTGGTCGCCAATTACAGGAAGGATGTGGAGGCTTTGGAAAGGGTGCAGAGGAGGTTTACCAGAACGATGGCTGGATTAAGGAGTATTAGCTACCGGGTGTGATTGGACAAACTTGGATTGTTTTCTCTGGAAGGCTGGAGATTGCAGGGAGACCTGACACAAGTATATAAAATTATGAGAGGCATAGATAAGGTAGACAGTCAGACTCTTTTCCCAGGGTGGAAAATCAAATACCAGAGGGCATAGCTTTGAGGTGAAAGTTTAAAGGAGATGCGTGGGACAAGTCTTTTTTTATACCGAGAGTGGAGAGTGCCTGGAATGGGCTGTCGGGGGTGGTGATTGAAGTGGTGGTGGTGGTGGTACATACACTAGAGGGATTTAAAATACTTTTGGATAGGCATCTGGAATGCAGGGACAGGAAGGATATGGGTTACGAGTAGGTAGATAAGTGATGGCATAGACAATGTGGGCCGAAGGGCCTATTCTTGTGCTGTAGTGTCCCATGTGTGGTGGAGTCAGCCCAAAGGAATGAAAGGTCTGCTCCTTACATATTACATTTTATTAGATTACAACTCGAAGTTGCTCTCGGTCCGACAGCGTGTAAACCAGCTTGGAATTATTTCTCTTTCAAATTAAAATTGCTAGATTATAATTTTAATTTAATCATCTATTTTATTCATTTAAACAGAAGCTATCATTTTCGTTATAAACATCTCAGAAGCTAGGCAAATAGCCCGGCCCTCTGCATTTTATTTTATTTTTTCAGCTTAAGAACACACAGATGGTTGTAGTCCCATCTGAAACCATTTACATTGTGAAGGCATTACATTTCTCTCCAGATAGGGATTATTTCCCTTTGTTTATCTCACTTGAAAGCACAATCTCATTAGAATGAAACTATCTGAATGATTGAGGCAACGTATAACAATAGCTGCAGAGTCTCTCTCATCAGGGATTTGATAATAGGAATGGTTGATCAGTGAAACCGTGCTAAATTTAAGATTTAGGAATGGACATATGTGGCACTATACGTGTCCCTTCTTTTGATATAGATCCATCAACATAATACATTTCCTCCAAACGCCTGTCCAAGCCACTGTGACAAAATTGAATGACAGTGCTTGCTGCGATTGTTTGATTCATCCATGACTCAGAGCAAAAATAAATAATATCCAGCCATTTTATTTGTCTTTGAGCCATAATTTAATGTGAGCAAAGGTGAATAAACTGTTATTTCTTAATCTAACTATGTAATTATTTGTTTCTTGCATGTCTTCTACTAAATTCATAATGCCTAGATTTTGACCTGACCTGTTTTACCTGTTAGTGTTTTCATAGATCACAGGATGCTACAAAACAGGAACAGACCCTTAGGCCCATCATGTCTGTGCTGAACTAATCTCATCTGCGTGCAGGTCACCCATATACCTCCATACCCTAAATATCTGTCTGTCTATCTAAAAGCCTCTTAAACGCCACTATCGGATTTGTTTGTTTCCACCGCCACCCCTGGCACCCAACACTTTCTGTGTGAAAAGAATTGTCCCGCACATCTCCTTTAAATTTTGCTCCTCCGAGCGTAAAGCTACATCTTCTAGTCCTTGACAGATCATCTTCAGCTCAACTCTTACTCCTTGGTATCAAGTCAGCAAAGGCCTTGTACATTCCTGCCACCATGGTGGTCTTTATCTTCACCAACTCTGCACTAAAGGGAGCCATTGGCTGAAAATAGGGGCATTTTGGTGTGAAGTTTACCCCATCAGATGTACTGCCAGCCACACAGAGACAACCCCACTTCCCACACACATCTATGGAGGCTCACCCACTGCCTGTGCCTCAGCATCTCCTCCACTCACAAGTGCAGCCTTCCACCACCCTATCTCTCTTATGCACAGAACGTGGACCCATCTCAAGTAGTTAAAGAAACAGATTGATGTAGGAACTATCTACTGTACTGGGCTGTGTTCTATTTTCAGATTAATTTAGCGGAAAAGCATATCATTGTCTGGGCAAATGAAGGGGTTCAAAATAAAACCTTTCTGCAGGCAAACACTGCCTTTGTACAGGAGCAAAAGAAACTCTGGATTTCAGATTCAGTGACATAAAATAGGCTACAGTGCCTATTGTTTATAAAATATGTTGTGGTTAAATTGTGATATAAAAGCTTCCATGGTAATTTATATAATTGATGGCATTATAATTGGATCGAAGGCAAAATTTATGCAGGAAAATATCATATTCCAATTTTGCATTACTGGATTTTGTTAGCTGAGCTGACTCACCACAGGGAAAGAAATAATAATTTCCCACCATAATTAGACTGGGTGCATTAACATGAAAGGTGAATACAGATCAGCATATCCATTTTATTAATTCAGTGTCAGCCACTGACAATTTCCTTGCACTTGTCCTCAATTAATGGCAAATTTACAAACTAGGTTCCATGCGACATCAATAATTTAACCTCTGCAATTAAAAGAGCACCCCGTTACAACAAACAGACGTATTTTACAAAGAGGACATTCGCCCACTGTTAATTAAATTCCATAACTATTCATCAACCAACAAGACCAACGGAAAAAATAGAAAACTGAAAACATCCCCAATCATACAGCAGAAAAAAATTAATAGTAGCTTGCTGTCTCTGCTGGAGTTAACGACATTGCTCTTTGGGATGCTAGCTCTGCTTCTGGAGGCCACAAACCTTGGTCGGTCACAGATACTTCAGCGGGTCAGGCAGCATCTCTGGAGAACATGGATAGGTGAAGTTTTCGGTTGGGACTGTTCTTCACATCCAAAACGTCACCTATCCATGTTCTCCAGGGATGCTGCCTGACCTGCTGAGTTACTCCAGCACTTTGTGTCTTCTTTCATAAACCAGCATTTTCAGTTCCTTGCCTCCTACTTCATCTGCTCTTTTTATGAAACTTCCTGTATGGAATTAAGAACACTTCAGCGCATTAGTTTCACCATATTTAACATCTTCCTTCCCACCACTCCGTCCATTTGCTGACATTTTGTTCTGATTTCAACTCCTCTAACACTTTAGTTTAAACACATCCGAGTAGCTGACTAGCAAACATCCCTGCAAGGATACTGGTAGCCCCTCCAATTCAGGTGCAGCCTGTCCCTCTTGTACAGGTCACCTCTGCCCCAGAAAAGCAGGGGTCCAAAAATGAAAGTCCCACCCCCTGCACCCACTCCTGAGCCATCATTCAGCAGTCCTATTTTCTTATCCCAACCTTCACCAGTACATGACTATAGGAATAATTCAGGGATTACTACCCTTGAGGGCCTGCATTTTAACCTCATGCCTCACCCTCTGTATTTGTTCTGCAAGACTTCATCCCTATTCCTACCCAAGACAATTGTGCCAACATGCACAACAGCCTCTGGTTGCTCACCCTCCTCCTTGAAGATGTTCTGCAGCTGCTCTAAGACATCCTGGACCCCGGCACCCAGGAGGCAACACACCAACTTGAAGTCCCATTTGCAGCCACAGAATCTCCTGTTTGTCCCCTTAATTAATTAGTATTCTATAACAATCGCTCAGTCCTGACTTGACCCTTCCCCTCTGACCCATAGACCTGACTGCTGTTGCTGCTGCTCTCCCCCCCCCCCCCCCCCCCCCCCCCCCCCCCAGTTTTCCCCCTTGAACAGTTTCGCCGGTTTTTCAAGTGGATTTTTCACATTCTTCTTCTCACATTTTCCCTCTCTAAAAGGGTATATATGTTTTCAATGTGTTTTCAAGTGGAATGGCCACAGGGGATTCCTGAACTCAACAAAATAAACAGAGAATGCCAATTACTGTACTTGAGCTGATTGTTGTTGGTTACGTCTGGTTCCCTCTTTCATCCATGCAAAATCAACAAACTATTTAACAGAAAAAATCTTTCTTGTCACCCATGGTGTTTGGTTGCTTTTGGCCACCACAGAAGCCACAAAACACCAGAGTTACCAGCACTACAACTGAATGTAGTAGTTTAATTAATTTTACATGCATACTGTCATCGCTATTATTTTACTTCTATCTATATAACTAAAACTCTCATCTTGTTTGTGTGTATGTATATGTGGGTGTGTGGGTGTGTGGGTGTGTGTCATCTGGGCACAATCTGCTTGATTCTCATTTCCTTACAAACGCTACGCTACAACCTCCCCAATTTATCACACATTCTACTCACATTTCCCCCCTCGAGGCGATAAACGTCTTTCCGTCGCATTCCCACCTATATTTCTGAACTTTTTAATCCTTTATAGTTTTAAAAACAGCCCGAAAATTCAGCCAATTCGGAAAAAGCCCTGACACAATGGACACGCAAGGCAGGACGGGACACTCCGGGAGGGAGGGGCACTGCAGCGCTCGTGTGGCGGCTGCCGGCGCCCGACATCTAGTGGAGAGGGTGGAGCAACGGGCCCTGGCTGGAGCCGAGCCTGGTGCTCGAGCTGCAGTGAGAGCCGAGCCCGGGGCTTAGGATGGGGCCGTGACTGGGGCCAACAAAGCCGCCGCCGCTGGAACCAAGGACGAGCCTGGGTCCAGGGTCAGGGACGGTGAAGTTGGAACCTGCACTGGAGCCCAGGCGGCGGCTGATCGCTAGAACTAAGGATGAGCGTGGGCCTGGACTAGAGCCCAGGCGGCGGCCGAGATCCCGGCTGGAGGCTGTCGCTAGAAGCAAGGACGAGCCTGGGTCTAGGGCCAGGGACGGTGAAGTCGGAACCTGCACTGGAGCCCAGGCGGCAGCTGAGCTGATGGCTGGAGGCTGTCGCTAGAAGCAAGGATGAGCCTGGGTCTACAGCCAGGCCCGGGTCGAGTATGAGAACCAGGCCCTGGCGTTGCTCTATGACCTGGGTAGATCCTGGGGCAGGGAATGGGAGAAGGATGAGGGAAATGAGGAGGGAGATGGGGTAAGGTCTCTCCCTCCCTCTCTGCCCCTCACCCTCTCTACCATTCTTCCCCTCCCTCTCTACTCCCTTCCCTCTCTACCCCCTCCCTCTCCCTCTCTGTCGCCCCTCGCTCTCTACCCCCCCCTCCCTCTCTGCACCTCCCTCCCTCTCTAACCCCTCCTGCTCTAGGGTGTGGTGAGTATTGGGAACTATGGGTGAGTGGTGGAAGATTGCGTTCGGGGACCAGCCCTCCCCTGTGAAGCCATGCGCCCCCCGAGCGCGTTGGGGGATGAGACCCAATGGGTCCCACTTGGTCTAGTATATACTAAAAATGGTACCTGTGATTTTTGAGATACCCGCTTCTCCTGGGAATTTTATATCGTCCATGAAAGTTGTGAGTTTAGAGTACTGTTTTCCTGCTCTTGTGGAGCCTGCGCCAGACTCAGGAAAAGAGTCTGAAGACTGAGACCTAAAGGCTCAAACAAGGTCTACAGAGCCGTTGTCCTCTCCACCCTGTTGTATGGAGCCAAGTCATGGACCACCTACAGCAGGCACCTGAGAGCCCTGGAACAATGCCATCAAAGATCCTTACAAAAGATTCTGAGGATCAGCTGGGAGGACAAACGCACCAACATCAGCGTTTTGGAGGAAGCCAACATGACCAGCATCACCACCACAATAATGCAACACCAACTTCGATGGACTGGCCATGTCATCCGCATGTCCAACACATGTTTCCCTAAACAAATCCTGTACTCTCAACTGAAGGAAGGTCGGCGAGCCCCCGGCGAGCCAAAGAAACGCTTCAAGGACAACATCACGAACAGCTTGAAGAAATTCCACATCACATCGAGCAACTGGGAGCACATTGCACAGGACAGGCGCTCCTGGAGGAAATCCATGCAGGAAGAAGCTGCACGTCATGAAATGAAACTACGGCGTGTCGCAAAGACAAAGCGACATCACCGTAAGGAGAGAGAGAAGGGAACTCGACGACTACCAACCACCGCCAGTCTCCACTGCCCACGTTGCACCAAGGTGTGTGGATCGCAGGTCGGCCTCTACAGACATCTGCAGACCCACAAGTAGACGACCCTATGGAGAGGAGAGGGCAGTCATACTCGTTTCGAGTGACCACCGATGATGATGATGATTTGTAAAACTGTGTAAATCATGCAGAATATGTTTGCGAAGTTACTGAGACTGGGGTTAGAATCATTCAGTTATCTCTTACTTGGCAGTTTAGATTTTGCGACAAAGTAAGTGGAGCAGTACAACAAAGGAGCGGTCCTTTGGCCCATAATGACTGTGCTAAACATGATGCCAAGGTAATCCAATCCCCTCTCCACATATCCCTCCATATCATTTTTCTAATTGCTTCCTTTTTCTTTTTGACTAAATTTACAATGAATTTGGTCATCCAAGGTTCCCTTAGTGTGCCATCTTTACACCTCTGCTAGTAAGGGGTGGGGGGGGGGGGGGGGGGGGGGGGGGGGGGGGGGGGGGGGGGGGGGGGGGGGGGGGGGGGGGGGGGGGGGGGGGGGAGGGGGAGAGCAGAACAAAGGAGGACCTGGCGTGGGATACTTTGAAACTTTGTTGACACCCTTTATGTGGTGACTTTTTGCATACTAAAAAAATTTCACTGTGACAATAAAGTATTAATTCATTCATTCTGATCATCTGGCCTTTAAGTTGTCCCCACATGTCAGATGTGGACTTACACCACAACAAGCGCTTCCAATACTCTTCCTAGCTCCTGTCTAATAACACTGCAATCTGCCTTGCCACAACTTAGTTCCCGTAAGGTCCAGATTTATTCCTATTCATGACTATCTTAAAATGAATTAACAAAAAGACACTGTGCTAATTTAACTCAGCAGGTCAGGCAGTGTTTCTGGAGAACAGGAATAGGTGGCATTTCGGGTCGGTTCGGTTCGGGACCTTTCTTCAGAGTTGTGATCACTGTTCCCAAAATACTCATCCACTAACATAATAGTTACCTGGCCAGGCTCGTTTCCCAATTAAAGGCCCTGTATGGTCCTTCTAGAGTTGAACTATTCAAATACTGTTTCAGAAAACCCTCTTAGATACTTAACAAATTCGGTTCCATCTAAGCCTTTACGCAGTCAACATTGGGAAAATTAAATAGAGGAATAATGGGGATGTTCCCAGTCTAAGGAAGGGTCCCGGCCATAAACATCACCTATCCATGGTCTCCAGAGATGCCACCTTACCCACCTAGTTACTCCAGCATTTTGCTTCTTTCTTTCAGGAAGTTAAAGTCACCCACTATTACTTTAGCATCTTCCGTAATCTGTCCACACATTTGTTTCTCTATTTCCCGCTAGCTATTGGGAGATCCATAGTATTATATCTTTCTTAGTCTTGAGCTCTACCCATATTGACTCAGTGGAATGAAACAGTGTTCTCTCTTAATATCTCTTGTGGACCGCCGTGACATTCTCCCCAATTCGTAAAACAAATCCTTCATCTCTTTTACGTCCTTCTCTGTCATATTTGAAACATCAAAACCTTAGAACATCGAGCTGCTAATCCTGTCTCTCTCGCACCATGATAACGACGGCAAGGTAAGAAAACCCTGGATGACAAAGTTACCCCTCAATCATCTCCCTCAATGTCAACAAGATGAAGGAGCTAGTTATTGACTTCAGGAAGCATGGTGGAGTGCATGGCCCTAATTGGCATTAATGATGCAGATGTGGAAATGGTTGTGAGCTTCGAGTTCCTTGACGTTAATATTAACAATGATCTGTGGTGGACAACCACGTTGATGTGACAGCCACAAAGGCACACCAACACCTGAAGGGAGTGAGGAAATTTGGCATGTCTCCAGTGACTCTTACAAACACAGTTGTAGAGTTGCTGCCTAACAGCGCCAGAGACCCGGGTTGGATCCTGACTACAGATGCTGTCTGAACGGAGTCTGTACGTTCTTCCCGTCATCACGTGGGTTTTCTCTGGGTGCTCTGGTTTCCTCCCACATTCCAAAGACATACAAGTTTGTAGGTTAATTGGCTTAGGTAAAAATTGTAAATTGTCCTATCCACTATCCTCCTAGTGCAGAGGATAGTGCTGATGTATAGGGATTGCTGGTCAGCCCGGACGCACCTCTAGCACCCAGGATTTTATCACTGATATTTGTTCACCCACCTGTACTTCATTGATGCAGTCAAGAACCAAGAGATAACTTGTAGCATGAGGTGCAACCACAAGAATGATGCATGATGTTACCTGGATAATGGCTGGGTGTTAATACATTAAAGAAGCAATTCATCTTTCAGAATAGCAGCAGAGCAACTGAATGGACTCTGAGTGGTTAGAGAAACGGGCAACAAAATGCCTGTCATCCACCCAAAGCCACTTACCAAGTGTGAGAACTTTGATGGCTTTAAATTTCAGATGTGAACTAAAAAAAAACAGCAGGATTGTTATAGTATGTAAAAGGCATGAACTGATCATGGGTTTTTGTGGAATAGATTCATTGAAATACTGATGACAGGTTCGATCCTGACTACGGGTGCTGTCTGTACAGAGTTTGTACGTTCTCCCTGTGACCGCGAGGGTTTTCTCCGGGTGCTCCGGTTTCCTCTCACATTCCAAAGACGTGCAGGTTTGTTGGTTAATTGGCTTCTGTAAGTTGTCCCTTGTGTGTAGGATGCGAAACTGGGATAACATAGAGCTAGAATGTGGGTGATGTGGATTCGGTGGGTGAAGGGCCTGTTTCCACACCGTGTCTCTAAACTAAACTAAATCTGAATGAAGAGCTTCTTCACTCAGCAAAATATATGGATTTTTCACCTAATCCAAAGGAAACTACTCCTGAAGAAATCTAACTTCATGAAACAAATGATTTTTAGAAATATTTACAAATATTATAAAATGCAATAATTAAATTCAATGAATAAATGTTATGATGTTTCGTCTGCGAAACACAGAAATATGGAACCGAGCACTGGATCAGCTCACCATGTCTGCGCAAACCATAATGCCAATTTAATCTCAACCCATCCTCCTGTATATGCTCTGTATCCTTCTACTCCCTGGCTGTTCACGTGCCTGCCTGTTCACATGCCTCTCAAACATTGCAATCATATCTGCGTCCACCACCTCCCCTGGCTATTCCAGATACCTACCAGCTTTTGCGTTTAACAAAAAATGTCCTCACAAATCTCTTCTAAACATTCCTCTCTTATCTTATTCATTGCATTTTTTTACACAATATACATTACGTGTACAAAAACACCACAGTCTAAAGTTGTCAGCAATTAGCATCCATAATTGAATTTATCCACTATAGGGCTATTTTTTGTTAATTTTTTGTACAAATTTTGAAGTGTATATTTTGGTTTAATGATGCACATTGTTAATGAATATATACTGTGCAAATGTTCTTGGATCTATGAAGGTTAATTACTCGAAGAGACTATCCATCATTCTAGCTCCTTCTCACTAATGTTATTGCATATGGTATAGTCTGCAGATGGCAGATTGAAACATCCTTCAGACAATAACCTTGAGCACTAAAGACTAGAAGGCATTGGAAACTGTGGAGAGTAATCCATTATCTACCTTCCAAAAACAACACACTCGAATAAACAATGTGCAGGCTTAGTGCAAATATCACAAAATTAAAACCAGCAGTCCATGGAAACGGCTCAAAGTGAATACCAAAATTCCAGGCGTACAGTAAAATATAAAGCAGTAGTTTACAGGAATCAAAGAAAAAAATTAAGAGACAGTTACTGAAACAGAATTTTTATGGAAGGTACTTTATAAATTCAAGTTGTTGTCATAGCATATACTGTATTTTCTTTCCTATTCACCTTTGAACCTGATCTTGGTTAATTTGCCCCAGGCTTGATCTCCTCTTCAGTGCTGGGTCTCTACACCTTTCAATGTCCTAATGTTTCAGAAATGTAACTGCATCCTCTTTAAATTTCCCTGTTGTGCCTCTGCGACTCTTTGGTGGGGTAGATCATTCCAAAGATTCTCCAGTCTCTTCAAGATTCCAGCATCTACAGGGCCTGTCCCACTTGGTGATTTTTTCGGCGACTGCCGGCGTTATATCAGTGACGCCAAAGGATTTTGAACATTTCAAAAACCAGCGACGACAAAAAAATGTTGTGACACTTTAAAAAACACCGCGCGTCAATCATGCCGCAATTTATTTGGTGACCTGATACGTCAGTCAATGTTGCCGGCAGTCGCTGAAAAAAATCGGCAAGTAGGACAGGCCCTTGTGTATAAGATCATACCTCCCTGAAAGTGGAAACACAGGTAGATAGAAGGCATCAAGTGTTTGCCTTCATCAAGCAGGGTACTGAGTATAAAAGTTGGCAAGTCATGCTAAAGCTGCATTAAACTTTGCTAGGTTATATTGTGCACAGTTCTGCTTGTCACACCATAGAAAGGACGTGGAGGCTCTGGAGAAGATGCTGAAGATGTCATCTGGTTGTTGCTGGATTATAGAGTGCAAAGCAGATTTGTGAGGCAAATTATTCTTACATAGAGAATGGAAGGTGCCTGGAATGCTCTTCCAGTGGAGGTGGTATAAGCAGATATGATATTCAGATTTAAGAGACATTTATGTGTAGGAAGGAACTGCAGAGGCTGGTTTAAACCGAAGATAAGACACAAAAAGCTGGACTAACTCAGCAGGACAGGCAGCATCTCTGCAGAGAAGGAATGGGTGTTGTTTCAGGTCGAGACTAGTCTGAAGAAGGGTCTTGACTAGAAACGTACTGCTGGATTACACCAGCTTTTTGTGTTTAAGAAGCATTTAGACAGGCACATGAATACAGGGAATTGAGGGATACAGACCATCGACAGGCAAATGGCATTATGGTCAAAGCAGAAATGATGAGTCAAAGGTCCTGTTGTGGTGCTGTATTTTTCATGTTTCTATGACGATAGGATAACCCTCTCATTCCAGGAATTGGCCTAGTGAATCTCTTTTGGACTCATTCCAATGCTGGTACATCATTTCTTAAGTAAGGGAAACACAACTGTGTGCAGATGTAACAATACTTTCTATTTATAAATTGCAGCCCTCTGGCAATAAAGGCCAATATGTTATTTGCCTTCCAAAACATTAGCTGCACCCCCGCCCACTAACATTTGGTGATAAGGCACAAAAATATCTAGATCCCTCTGTAATTCGCTCTGCAATCTTTCTCCATTTAGATACAATCCTGTCTTCAGATTTCTCTCATTAAAACCTTATACGTTAAACACAGTTGGCCAAGAATGATCCCCCTTGTTCAACCTAACTATCCTGGTGCAAAAGTCAAAATATCCCCAGTTGCAACATACCCACCCACCCACCTACTGTCATGTCATCAGCAAACTTTGCACTCCTTGGGGTCATTAAGGTAATGGTAAACAATCAAGGTTACCTGTTACACAGAGAATGCTAGGTGCATGCCACTCTCCCACTCCCATCACTACAGCTTACCAAGCTTCTTTAGTCTCACTCCAATTTTTAACAAAACGTCTTTAGCACAAGATGTTAACTCTAATTTGAATCCCATAGGAGCAGCCTTACCTGCTGAGTACTTCCATCATTTTCTAGAGGGATATGGGCCAAATGCAAGCAAATGGGACTAGGTCAGCAAGGTACTTTGGTTAGCATGGATCAGTTGGGTCGAAGGGCCTGATTCCATAATGTATAATTCTATGAATTTATGAACTAGCTGTCACTGCTCAACCACGGTCAGCAGAGCAAGTGCACTGAGGAATAGCAAATGGAGTTTAATGGACTTTCACAATAAATGGCAGGTCTCTGGGAAGTAGAGAGATCATAGTTCCTTGAAAGTAGCGTCACCAGTACATAGGGTGGTAAAGAAGGCTTTTGGGATGATGGCATTCATTAATCAGAGCATAAAGTAGAGGTTACAACCCATCGGTGGTTGAACAAAATGTTGGAGTAACTCAGTAGGTGAGGCAGCATCTACGGAGAGAAGGAATTGGCGACGTTTCGGGTCGAGACCCTTCTTCAGACCCAGCGGTGTGAATTGTGATTTCTCTCACTTTAAGTAACCCTTGCATCCCCTCTCTCTCTGTTTCCCCCCCTCCCCGTATCCCCGCCATCGTACTAGTTTCACTGTCGTCCTGTTGAGTTTCATTGTCTGCATAACTCGTGATCACCTATCCCACAGCCAACAATGGATCCTTGTGGGCTCCACCTTCCTTGATCATCGTCACTTTTTTTTTGGCATATCTTTTATTCATTTGTTCTATATCTCGCTATATCACCATCGATATCTCTTTGCTTCCCTTTCCCCTGACTCTCAGTCTTAAGAAGGGTCTCGACCCGAAACATCACCTGTTCTTTTTCTCATGAGATGCTGCTTGAACAACTGAGTTACTCCAGCTTTTTGTGTCTAGATTAAGTAGAAAATTTGGGACGTTATGTTACAGTTGTACAAGACATTGGTGAGCCCGCATTTGGAGTGCTGTGTTAAATTTTGGACACCCTGTTATAAGAAGGATGTCATCAAGCTGGACAGAGCGCAGAGAAGATATATGAGGGTCAATAATTTATGAGGAGATGCTGCCCGTCCCGCTGAGTTACTCCAGCATTTTGTGTCCATCTGAGGGTGATGTCAGGACTCAAGGGCTTGAGCTATAGTTTGGTGTAAGAGGAGGTTTAGGTTGTAAATACACTGAGTAGTGATTCCTTGAAAGGAAAGAATTAAAGAGATGGTATGGGAAATAGAGGGTGACCAGTCACCAAGAAACAACAATGTAAACATTCTGTAGTAACATTCCGTCGCGACCTTGTGTAAACATAGTGCAGACGTGTCCAGCTCATAATCATTAATTGCTGATAAGGAATCTACCAAGAAAGAAGTTGACAAATTAAAATGCAACATCCGATGTGCTGGTGCCAAAGGAAACCTGCAGGTCGTGCTGTGGATGGAGACGCTTGTCATTGATTGGGGAACACCGGGTGTTGTTCTGGACTGCGAGTGATAACTTAGAAACATAGAAACATAGAAATTAGGTGCAGGAGTAGGCCATTCGGCCCTTCGAGCCTGCACCGCCATTCAATATGATCATGGCTGATCATCCAACTCAGTATCCCGTACCTGCCTTCTCTCCATACCCCCTGATCCCCTTAGCCACAAGGGCCACATCTAACTCCCTCTTAAATATAGCCAATGAACTGGCCTCAACTACCCTCTGTGGCAGAGAGTTCCAGAGATTCACCACTCTCTGCGTGAAAAAAAGTTCTTCTCATCTCGGTTTTAAAGGACTTCCCCTTTATCCTTAAGCTGTGACCCCTTGTCCTGGACTTCCCTAACATCGGGAACAATCTTCCTGCATCTAGCCTGTCCAACCCCTTAAGAATTTTGTAAGTTTCTATAAGATCCCCTCTCAATCTTCTAAATTCTAGAGAGTATAAACCAAGTCTATCCAGTCTGCATGATTCTGATTCCAAAACCAACGATTCGCAGTCAATACAACTACTAGAATAAGTGCTGCTTATTAAATTTATATTTGGGCAGACATTATTCCTTGGACCACAGGAGGCTGGGGGAGATCTTAGAAACATAGAATCATGAGGGAAATAGATAGGATGAACGCATATAGACTTTTTCCCAGAAAAATAAATATCCTAATGTTTCCCACAAAGCTCTACCATTTGTTTTGCATTGGAAATATTATAATTTGATGAGCTGCTTATGCAGAGGTCATGTCATAAATGCAAATTTCATATTCAGTGAAATTCTTGTTCAAATCTCCCGAATGAATTAAAATAATATTGTTTCATACCATGGTGCTTTTTCTATAATGTAACACTGAAGCAAGCAGTATTAAGCAATTCAATTTCTACGCCTTTTTTTTGGTACAGTGATGAATTCCGCAGATTCTAGAAACAAGATTTCAGGAAAAAATGATTAAAAAGCTACATAAACCACTAGTATAACTGCAACCCATGCAGTGATAATTTATTTATGATGCTGCAGTCCTCAAGTGATTTCTGTCAGTTCCACTTTCTTCCTTTTGCAAAGTCAGTGAAAAACAAAGTTATGGTTAAGAAAAAGATAGCCCTGTGAGCCTTACCGTGACTGAATGAGTTCACTATATAATTACTTGCAAGCAACATAACTGTTGATTACATTAATAACAAGGCCATGTTATTCTGGTACACTATTTAGTTTCATGGCTTGACAAATTGATTAGCCTCCCCAGTGTATCCTTTCAGGTTTCTTCAGGATGCCAAAATGACAATTACAGGTCCTCCCCAGCTCATGAACGTACGACTTAAGCATAGCCCAAACATATGAATGTGCTTTTGGGATACTGACAGTATGGATTTGCCGTCTGCTGTGGAGCTGCAGGCATTCCTTGCCACATGGGAACGTGGTTCATGGCAGTTCACAGCAACATAAAACCTGCCATACACTGAAGAGTGAAAGGTCCATGGCACATTCTCCAACAGCGCTTCCGTAAAAAGCAATATCTAGTTGATACAAAGAAAACCGTCACAGCTACTCTCCGCTATTGTTTTCAGCCTCAAATTATTAAAAACTGAAGCCTGCACCTTCCATATTCTGAATGTCAGAAATTATGGAATTATTCATTTCCAATTAAGCATGAACCTATGTGACATTATCTGACACTATTCATTATGCAAATAGCAATCACTAGACCCCAGGGACTCTAAAGGATAGAAGAGAGAGAGAGAGCAAGCATGCACCCTGGAGATAAAGACAATAAAGGTCAGGAGAATTTGCCTCAATTTTGAAAGCAATCAACTAATTTTTAATTTCCCTGTTATGAATAGAAGTTACTGAACATGCCAAGACTTTACAGCTTATGCAATGAAACTGTATTCGATCAGGTTATCTACTTAAGGGTTGAGTTTTCTGGAATTTCACCATATATCCTATCAGCCGTGAAACAGCAAAGATGATTTTCCACAAAACAAATCCATCAAATTCCACTTTATATGTGGCTTTAGTAAGAAACCGCTTCAGTAATTGATTTGTCAGTGAATACTAGTACTAGTCTGTGCATGTTGCATGTCAACTGGCCATTTGGAATTTGTTTAACAAATTCTCCATTTATAATTGCCACAGTCCCAATTATTCACAAATGCAACCCCCACTAGAACTCCCCCCAATAAATTCTGGAGAGAATGCTATTTTCAGTAGAATTAGCCCTGATGTGTTCATTTGTTTGAGAGAGTGAGAGAAAGAGGAACAGAGGGATCTATGCAGATATTGAAGAGAAATACCAATGATGATATAATTAGCGTCAGACGATGAGATTGGCAGCGGATATAGGCAAAGGCAACATTGTTTCTTGCTGAAATGCAGCAGCACTACCAGAGTTCAGCTACACAGGGCTGGATAACAATGGGTTTAACTTATGTGTGGTGTATTTCAGATCCCTGTACCCTTGCCAGAGTGATCATGTGATTTCCTTCTCCACTGACCATCCTCGTCAAAGAAGAAATCCCTTATCATCTCTACTCCTTCATTTTTTGGAACTGTTCGTACTTCAACCTTTCCATTCATTCCAGTCTTTAAATGTGCATTCATTGCTAATTCCTTGTCCCAGCAACGCCTACATGCTTGCAAACAAATAGCTTCATTATTGTCACAAATGACATTCTGTACATCTGTGCCATGCTTCATAACCTGCTGTAGCCTTTGACACAGTTGGCCACACTATCTTTCTCCAACTTCTGCTTTCCAGTTGGATGAGACTGCTCTTGATTGCTTTCTTAACCAATATCCATAAACCAAAGCTGCTAGAAATCTGAAATGAACGAAAAGAAAATCTGGAACCATTCAAAGGGCCAGGCAGCACTTGTGGAGGGAAAAACAGTTTTGGATTGAAGCCTCTTCATCAGAACTTGGCGTTGTTATGTTTATATTTTATAATTAGAACATAACAGGATTGGGTTCCATCCAAAGCCTATTTGATAAAAAACATTAATGATACTCCTCTTTCACAGATACCGAATAACCCATTGGGTGTTTCTGTCATTTTATCTGCCCAGTTGCAGTTCCTTAATTCCTCAGTCTCCTCCAGATCCTCTAAGGATCCAAGCTTAGCCGTTGTCTATTTCTGCAACGTTGTGCAACAAGTACGATGACCTCACATGCACATCGATTGCACCATCTCTACTTCACCAATGCCCTTTATCCCTTTGTCACCTTTACATTATCAAATTGTTTGCCCATCATCACATTCAAGATGAAGACAACTCTGGGAAGACTGCACGTCATTGGTGAGACCGCACTTGGAGTATTGTGTGCAGTTCTGATTGTCCAGCTACAGAAAGTTGTCATTAAGTCAGCCGCAAAGGATACAGAAAATAATCAGAAGGATGCTAATGGGATTGAAGGACTTGAAATATCAGGAGGGTTGGATAAGGCAGGGACATTTTTCACTAGAGCCCCATAGGGGTCTGAGGAGTGGTCTTGTAGAGGTATTTAAAATCATAACAGACATAGATAAAGTGAATGGTCATGATCCTTTTCCCAGCGTTGGGGAATTTATAACAAGAGGTGACAGGTTTAAGGTGAGAGGGAAATTATTTAAAAGGGAGTTCAGTGCATTTTTTTCTGAGGGTGGGAAATATATGGAATGAGCTGCCTGAGGTAGCTGTAGAGGTGGGTTCAGACGTAATGCTTAAAACAGATTTAGACTGGTACATGAATAGTAAAGGTTTAGATGGACATGGCCAAATATAGGCACATGGGACTAGCTCAGATCTACGTTTTGGTCAGCCTGGACATTAACATGAAGAGCCTGCCTCCATGCTTTATCAATCTTGGCTAAACTTTATCATGTTTGTTTCCAACCACCATCTCCTTTGCCTACGAGGCAAGCTTAAACACCCAACTTGCAACACCTTCAGACTCTGAATAGAGTTTCCGACAACATACCTGCATACTCATCGCCTGCGTTTCTTTCAATGGTGACTATTCCTTTTCTAAATGTCTAGTGCTGTGAACATAATGAGCGTCCCCCATGCACTCTAAAAGAATTAAAATATCACTTCTGAAGGCTGACCTTTGGCCCAGTCCAGGGAACCACCAGGTGTTCATGCTTTAAAATGCAGAACAATTTGTGTGGGTGGGTGGGTGGGTTGGGGGAGATGTGCAACGATTTTCAATTTGTCACATATTGCTGATGATCAGTGCCATCTTTGTGGAGCCTTGGGAAATATGCCGTGGGACTCTGAAATCAAGAAATTGCAATGAAAATTGATATGAGTTTCGACATCAAGGATTGCCAATTCGTGTCATAAGGACATTTTAAAGACATGAATTATCATTCTGGTGTGCCGCTGATCAAAGTTGTACAAAGAAAAAGAACGATGAGAGAGAACACAATGTTTCAAGATGGTTTTAAATAATTTCCTTGTTGAACATTTCCACCCTAGGGAAAAGGTCCTGACTGTCTACCTTATCTGTCTGCCTCTCGTCATTTTGAATACTTTTATCAAGTCTCCACTCAATCGTCGACGTTCCATTGAAAACAATCTGTCTGTTCAACCTCTCCCTGTAGCTGAAACCCTCTAATCCAGGCAGCATTCTGGTTAACCTTCTCTGCACCCCTCCACATCTCTCCTGTGATGGGATGACCAGAATTGCATGTAAATATCCAAATGCAGCCTAACCAAAGTCCTATAAAGAGTTGCATCATTACTCTTATGTTAAATGCCCCTAACAATAAAGACAAGCATAACATATTTTCACCTCCTCATATGGTAGGTGTGGACTCTCTGGACAGAAGGGCCTGTTTCCACGTTATATCTCTAAACTAAACAAGTCTCAGTCTACTAGTTCTCTTTTCCCCTACTTCTGTATCTAATGTGTCCCTATTTCATTCCATTTCTATCTTCATTGTCCCTTTTATTTTCAAAACCTCTTTTTCTTTAATATAATACTATTCATGAATTCTCTAAACCGACAGGGGCTCATTCTGTGAGATGAGTTCATTCAAACAGTGACTGAGAGATTCTGGATTTTAAGAAGGGATATGGAGATAATGGCAGTAAAATTAGAAGTTTCAGCCATGGTGAAACTGGTGATGCAAGTCCAAAGGATCAAATGACCTACTTGCATTCCTACTTATAATCTTATTCTCCTAAATTTAACCAGTCTTATAGATAATAGATTAAACTATTGAACCCAACATTCAGAAGGTCTCACTGAAAAGCCAAATTGACAACACCAGGCCATTTAACAAATTGTCAGTTCAGAACTTTAATAAGACAATAAAATACAACATAAAGGAGAATTGTAAAGTACAAAGTCACGTTGCTCTCTATGGAATGGAGCATTCTTAATAATCCTCCTGACTCTATTCGTAATATTCTTGTGGGCCGGATTTCGTAATGATGAGACGGAGTACAAAAAGGAGATTGAGAATCTTGCGTCCTGTTGTCGAGACAACAACTTTTCTTTCATATAATACTATAATACTGGACTTCACTAAAATCCATTGAACTTTTCTTTCAATGTCAGCAAGGCAAAGGAGATAATGATCGACTTCAAGAAGCAGAGTGGCGCACATATCCCAGTTAGCATTGACGGTGCCAAAGTAGAAATGGCTGAAAACCTCAAATTCCCAGGAGTAAATATCACCAACAACTTCTGCTGGACGACCCATATTGAAGCGACGACCAAGAAGGCACACTAACGTCTCTACTTCTTTAGAAGGCTTCGGAAGTTCAGCATGTCCCCAAGAACTCTCACCAACTTCTGTAGATGCTCCGTGGAAAGCATTTTAATAGGATGCATCAGTTTGGCTTGGGAACAGCTCTATCCATGACTGCAAGAAATTGCAATGAATTATGGACACAGCCCAGACCATCACATAAATCAACCTCCCTTCTATTGACTCCATTTATACCTCACACTGCCTCGTCAACGCCAGCAGCATAATCAAGGATGAGTCGCACCTTGGCCATTCCCTCTTCTCCTCTCCCATCATGCAAAACGTATGGTGATGGCCTGTCGGTAACGATGATGGCGGGTTGTGCAGTCGCAATGCTGGTGAGTTCTGACATGGCTCACGAGTCCAGTTCATGGACCGCACACTCGAAGGCAGTGGGCGCAGATGAAGGTCATCACTGGCGGGTTCTGGACGGTATTGAAGTATGAAAACACATACCACCAGATTCAGGAAGTTTCTTACCAGCTCTTATCAGGCAACTGAACCATCCTACCACAACTAAAGAGCAGTGCTGAACAACTATCTAACTCATTGATGACCCTCGGACTATCTCAGATTGGACTTTACTGGCTTTATCTTGCACTAAACACTATTACCTTATCATGTATCTGTACACAATGAATGGCTCGATTGTACCTCGGTACACGTGGCAATAAACTAAACTGAATAATTGCTTTGCCTTTAGCTTTCTGAGCACAGAATGGTTTTGCTGTCTCGGTCTTTCGTGCATCTAGTTGTTAATCACTTACACTCAGTAACAAAAGAAAGGGTAAGTATTGATGTCATCCAGCCTAGTATCCCTTTGGGATCCAATGTATATCACTGTTGGCATGTTGATGATTTCATGGAGAGCAGCTGGCCAGCTGCTGTAAATACGTCAGCGTGTCTGGAATACCTCGTCACAGTGTCAAGGCGAGAAAGTGCAGAATCACTGGAAATTAAATGTGTATGCACCCGACTTCACAATTAATATTGGATTAAGGGATTGGACACACTTCATATTCAGTCCCTTAGCAATACGCTATGCAAAACTGGCATGTCTGGTGTGGCCGTGTTCATTTGAATTGGGTCACCAAGAAGTAATTTTAGGTTTTTGTTCATTTTTTATCAGTATATATATTTTTTAATTAATTAATAGTAGTATTTAATAAAATAATGTTAATAACTATTTATAATGTTAATAATAGTAGTATTTAATAAAATAAGGTTAATAGTCATTTCATTGTTTAAATCAATTTTAGCTCATTTCTATGATTTTCTTGATATCTTGGCCTGGCACCCTATGTGTGTTGAAAAGGCCTTTCCTTCATGTGCACTGGTGCCTGTGAAGGATGCGGGATTTGGCTTATCAGTTACAAGGGGAAATCAGAACTTCAACGGTCATTCAGATCATTGAGGAAGGACGTGATTGGTGTCTGGGTCTAGTGACTGGTTGAAGGCAGGATTAAACATGGATTAGTAGTAAACACTGTAGCAGGATTAAACATGGAGTAGTAAACACTGCCCAGTCCATCATGGGCTCTGACCTCCCTTCCATCGAGGGGAACTATCGCAGTCGCTGCCTCAAAAAGGCTGTCTATCATCAAGGACCCACACCATCCTGGCCACACACTCATCTCCCTGCTACCTTCAGGTAGAAGGTACATGAGCCTGAAGACTGCAACGACCAGGTTCAGGAATAACTACTTCCCCACAGCCATCAGGCTATTAAACTTGGCTCGGCAAAACTCTGAACATCAATAGCCCATTATCTGTTATTTGCACTTTATCAGTTTATTTATTCCTGTGTGTACATATTTGTATAATGGTATATGGACACACTGATCTGCTTTTGTAGTCAACGCCTACTATGTTCTGTTGTGCTGAAGCAAAGCAAGAATTTCATTGTCCTGTCAGGGACACATGACAATAAACTCACTTGACTTGATTGATGAATAGGATGGAACTGCATTAAAGAACCTTGGGTTAGAGGTCACATGAGAACCTCAGGGCTCAATCTGAAGCAGGTTACTAACACTGGGCTCCAATAATGACGAAGGCCACGTCTACATTGTGAAGTTATGTTTATGTTACCTACATTGTATGTAAAGCGTATAAGCATAACACAAAGTACTGGAGTAACTATGTAGATCTGCCAGCATCTTTAGAGGACATGGATGGGTGGCGTTTTGGATTGGAATCTTCTTCAGACTGATTGTAGTAGGCGCTGGACACATAAGCATGTTTGAAGCAAAATAATGGAAGCAAAGTTCAGGTGTCAACTACACACTGTGAATGTTATTAGGCATGTCCTGGCCCACTGTGCACTTGCAAGACAAACATTGTTTAGGTTTTTTAGGTCTTGTTTCAAAGAACTGTACAACACAAGAACAGGCCCTTCGGCCCACAACATCTGTGCTGTCGACAATGTAAGACCGAATCATATCTGCCTGCACATAATTCATATCCATCCATTCCCTGCGTAACCATGTGCCTATCTAAACATGTCTTAAATGCTACTATTATATCTGCCTTAACCAATACCCCCGGCAGCACATCACAGGGACTCACCACACCTTGTGTAAAAAAAGCCTTGCCCTGCAAATACTTTGGCCCACTCATCTTAAAGCCAGCTCTAGCATTTCATTTCTCCATCCTCTGAAAAAAGTTCTGACTGTCTACCCTATCCTTGCGATGCCACTTTCAGGGAGTTACTATACCAAGTGTAGACCTGTTGCGTCTGCTCCCCATTACAACATTCCACGACTCACCCGCTCCCCCAACACAATATTGCACCACTCACGCATAGCCCCCAACTGCGCAGGTGCGGATCATTTCTCCTCATCCCCCAGCACTCCCTCCTCATCCTCTTCACCCTCCCTCTTCAATCCCTAGAGAGGAAGAGGGGGTAGAGAGGGAGGGGTGGTAGAGAGGGAGGAGGAGGGGGTAGAGATAGAGGGGTGGTAGAGAAGGAGGAGGAGGGGGTAGAGAAGGAGAGGGAAGGAGGGTAGAGAGGGAGAGGGGTAGAGAGAGAAAGGGAGAGGGGTAGAGAGAGAAAGGGAGAGGGTAGAGGGAGGCTCGCATGCAGTCCCGTCAGTCGGCTGCGGGGGACATCCATCGAGTAGAGGGGCTCGAGTGGGGGGAGGGTAGACAGATTTCGGGGATTTCAGAATGGAAGGGGTAGATTAGGTAGTAGCGCGGGCGGCTTGAAAAGCAGGTGGTTAGTCAGAGGGTGGGATTTAGGGTAGATAGGAAGGGGGGGCTTTAATTCTCCCTTCTCCCAACCCTGGGGGCTCCCCTCCGACCCCCATCTCCCTCTTCCATCCAGCGCGGCCCCCCCTCCCCTGCTATCGGGTCACCGTGCGGCAAGCTCCGGAGCGCTGTGGCCACTCCCCACCCCATCTCCTCCTCATTTCCCCATCCTCCTCCCCTCACTCCCATTCCTTGCCCGGGACCCACCCAGGTCGCAGAGCAGCGCCAGGGCCTGGAACTCGGCCTGGTTCATGTATTCGGGCCGGCCTTGGCTGTAGACTCCATCTGTCAGCTCTGCCGCCGCTTGGGCTCGAGTGCAGGACTTCATCTCCGTGCTTGTCCCGTTTAGGCTTGCGAGTGCATTGTCACGTCAGTCGGGTTGCTTTTTGGAAATAGGAGCCTTTTGGACACGGACGGACGGACGGACGGACGGACACACACACACGTATGTGTGTATATACATACACACTGAATTTTTTTCTCCCTCTCATTTATCATATTGTTTACAGTGTACTATATTACATGTTCTGTTGTGCTGCAGCAAGTAAGAATTTCTATCTGGGACATATGACTCTTGGTTAGGCTGCATCTAGAGTATTGCATGCAGATTTGGTTGCCCCATTACAGGAAGGATGTGGAAGCTTTGGAAAGTGCAATGGAGGTTTACCAGAATGCTGCCTAGATTAGGGGATGTTAGATATAGGGAAAGGTTGGACAGACTTGGAAATACTAGAGGACATTGTCTTAAAGTGAGTGGGATAAAGTTTAAAGGACATGTGCAGGGAAAGTTTTTTTACACAGAGGATGATGAGTTCCTGGAACACACAGCCATGAGTGGTGGTGGCAGGTATGATAATGCCATTTAAGAGACTTTTGAATAGGTACATGGATATGCAGGGAATAAAGAGGGATATGAATTATGTTCAGGCAGATAAGTGTTGGATTCGACAGACATTGAGGGCTGAAGGGCTTGTAGCAGTGCTGTACTTTTCTATGTTCTATGCTTGCTTTGGAAAGTAGATGTCAAGGGAAATGGGGAAGGCACACCTATAAACATTACCATTGCAGATGTACTGATCACATCTTAATGAATAAAATTGGTACAAGGTGCATGACAGAAAAGTTATCAAATAAAAATTAATATTGAATGGTTAAAGGTGTTTAATGGAGATAAGTACAAGGTATTACATTTATGAAGTCGAACCTGGGCAGGACCTTCACAATGAATCATAGGACCCCAAGATGTGTTTTGGAGCAGAGGGATCTAGAAGTACAGGTAGATAGTTCTCTGAAAGTGGCATCACAGAAAGCGAGGCTGGTTAAGGAGACTTTTGGCACATTAGCTTTCATCGGCCACAATAATAGAAATTAACATATTATGTTGCAGTTGTACATGACGTTGGTGAGGCTGTGTTTGGAGTATTGTGTTCATAGAAACATGTAAACATAGAAAAAAGGTGCAGGAGTAGGCCGTTTGGCCAGCACCGCCTTTTAATATGATCATGGCTGATCATCTAAAATCATATCCTGATTTTTCCCCATATCCTCTATGGACCTCCTAAAATGAAACTACTTACATTTGCTTGGACTAAACTCCATCTGCCATTTCTGTACCTGATCAATATCCTGCTCTATACTTTGACTGCCTTCCACACAGTTCGTGAGCTCAGCAATCTTGGTGTCATTTGCAAACTTACTAACGAGTCATCTACTGTAACGTTCAAGTCATTTATGTTTATCACACCGCAGAGAACCCAGTACAGTCCAGCACACACTCCACTGCTCACAGACTTGCAACCTGAATATTGTCCTTCCACCACAACCCTCTCTTGTATCAGTAAGTTCTGAATCTATATGACCAAGTCACTCTTAATTCCGTACATTGTAACCTTCTGGATCATCCTGCTATGGGGGACTTTATCAAATGCCTTTCTAAAAATCATGTAGACAACATCCACCACCGTACCCTCATCAACCACCTGGACTTCCATCTGTATATATGTATATAGTGTCGCAGAATTGTGCACCTATCTCCCCCCCCCCCCTCCCCCCTTCTCCCTTCTGTTTTTGTTTTCTGTTTCTTGTTTTTTGTACTAAATTATATGTATGCACTGAGTACGAGCAGCTTTTAATTTCATTGTACATGTATAGTGACAATAAATGGCATATCATATCATATACCATTTGTCATCTTCTCAAAAAGCTCCATCAAGTTTGTAAAACACAGCCTGCAGTGTACAAAGTCATGCCGACTCTTCCCAATTAACACATTCTTTACCAAATGGGAGTAAATCCTATCCGCAAGAATCCTCTCCAATAGCTTCCCAACCACTGACGTGAAACTCACCAGCCTATAATTCTCTGGATTTTCTCTACTTCCTTTCTTAAATATAGGACCAACATTAGCTATTCTCCAGTCTACCGAGACCTAACATTGAAAAAAACACACTTCAGCCCATCAGCTTCAACATATTCCTTCAACTCTCCCTGTCTGTCCTTCCTTTGAGACTTACTGGTCCTAACCTCCACCTTTTTATCATCCTGACCAACTACGCTGACCTACTAGGCTGGTCCAACCCCCCTGTCTCTCCAGCTTAAACTCTCCTGAGTAGCAGCAGTGAAACTTCCTGCATGAATATGCAACCCATCATTCAAATGCTAAAGTGGGGCAACACTCAGTTCTAGGTCTTTGAGTTTATCTCGACTGCAGATTTCCTCATTTTGAATAAAGTGCTAAAATTGACTCTCTTAGTCACCTTTATTATTATCTCTGTAACATTAATCTTTATGTCTTTTCAACTGACCAGTGTTGTAATATTCTTTGTTCCAGCACTCTATAAAAACTAATGTCTTACTATGGCACTCATAAATAACATATATTCCAACTTAACTATGAGACGTTTACCTTTACTGGTATATATTAAAACATTGTAAACTTCATATTAAACGCATTCCAACGTGGAAGCATCTTATCTTTTCTTATTTAGTTCAAATATCAAGAGAGGTTGAGCATTTTTGCTAGGTATTCTCTGCCTCAAAACTAAATATAGTTGTGTTCCCATCAGAAAAACACACTTCATTCGTCAGTTTTAAAGTGACAGTAGTGTGAAATGAGGAAGATTAGGTTAGTAAGCATTTCGTATGTCAAGTAATGTATTTTAAGAAGTGAACCCACGCATGCATTTCAACTGCATCTGCCTAGCATAAACAGATGGTTCTTTTGTTCCACGCAGCTGATGCCTCCTTGCTTCACTCACGTGAAGACTAAATATCCACAAAATTTACATTATCATGGAATTTAAAAAAAAGAAAGTATGAAAATATTTTAGATGTTGACAACCATCCCTTATGCATTTTATCTCATAAAGAGCAATTTTATGCTTGTGGGAATGAGGGTAACAATAACCACAGATTATTGTTTGATGAAATTGGCCCTCAAGGTGAAACGCAGCATCTAACATAAAGCTTAACATTGAATGTACTATACAGATACACTCAAAATACAGAGGGAATATACAAATATCGAGCTTGGATATGCATTGATAATGCTGAATTCAAACTTTAATTCTATAATGCAATTGTATATAGATACATGAGATTCTAGTTTGCAAAACTATGTCTTTGTCCAAAATAATTTAGATAGTCACATTTGTATCTCAAAAATAGCTGCAACAATGAGAATAGAACACAGCCCCTCATCCTATATGCTAAATGCAAACCAAGGAAGTTCAAGGACTAGTCATTTCAACACCTCCAACTTATCTATGACACGTTTACCAGAAAACTGTAATCCGCCTTCCCCAGCAACTTGCTGTAATTGGTTTCAACTGCACAAAGGAATATGGAAGACCACTTATTCTCTTCTGCAATTTAACAAAATCCTAATTGATCTGTGGCCTAACTCCCTACACCTGATTGAGACATGAAAGACTGGAGATGCTAAATTCTGAGGCAAGGTTTAGTCCCAAAACTTCATCTGTCAGTTGCTGTATCGTCCGCTGAGTAACTCCTTTTTTGTTGCTATATAAATGGAAATTGTTGTTGCAACCACAATAATAATAATAATAATAAATTTTATTTATGGGCGCCTTTCAAGAGTCTGAAGGACACCTTACAAACATTTTGCAGGTAGAGGAAAAACATGTAAGGGGAATGAAAATAAATAGTAGAGACATGACTACTACACAAAGTAAAGACAGAATTCAATACAAAACACAATACGAGGCAATTAATGCACAGATGAAAAGGGAGGGGGACGTGGGGCTAAGGATAGGCAGAGGTGAAGAGATGGGTCTTGAGGCGGGACTGGAAGATGGTGAGGGACACGGAATTGCGGATCAGTTGGGGGAGGGAGTTCCAGAGCCTGGGAGCTGTCCTGGAGAAGGCTCTGTCCCCAAAACTGCGGAGGTTGGACTTGTGGATGGAGAGGAGATCGCCTGATGTGGATCTGAGGGACCGTGAGAGTTGGTAGGGGGAGAGGAGGTCAGTGAGATATGGGGGGGCCAGATGGTGGAGGGCTTTGGAGGTGAGGATCAGGATTTTGTAGTTGATCCGGTGGGGGATGGGAAGCCAGTGAAGTTGTTTGAGGACTGGAGTGATGTGATTCCAGGATTTGGTGTGGGTGATGAGTCGGGCGGCTGCGTTCTGGACCAGTTGGAGTCGGTTGATGTAGGTGGAGCTGATGCCAAGGAGAAGTGAGTTGCAGTAGTCCAGTCGGGAGGAGATGAAGGCATGGATGAGTCTTTCAGCAGCGGGAGGTGTGAGAGAGGGTCTGAGTTTGGCGATGTTGCGGAGATGAAAGAAAGAGGTTTTAATGACATGGCGGATGTGAGGCTCAAGGGAGAGGGTGGAATCAAAGATCACGCCAAGGTTGCGGGCCTAGGGAGATGGGGAAACAGTGGTGCCGTCGATGGTGAGAGTGGGGTTATTGATTTTGCTGAGTGTGGCTTTGGAGCCTATGAGGAGGAATTCTGTCTTATCGCTGTTGAGTTTGAGGAAATTATGTTACATCCAGGTTTTTATAGCTGACAAACAGGAGTTGATATGGGAGAGGGAGGGGTTGTGGGGGGATTTGGTGCCGAGGTAGATCTGGGTGTCGTCAGCGTAACAGTGGAAGTCCAGGTTGAAGTGGCGGTGTCAGCAGAGGTGAGGAGGTCGTTGAGGACTTTGAGGAGAGCAGTTTCTGTGCTATGGAGGGGGCGAAAGCCAGATTGGAGGGGTTCAAGTAGGTTATATGCAAGGAGGTGGGAATGAAGTTGCGACGCAACGATACGCTCCAGGGTTTTTTAAAGAAAGGGGACGTTTGAGATTGGGCGGTAGTTAATGAGAGAGAGGGATCAAGACCAGGTTTCATTAAGATTGGTGTAACAGCAGCCGTTTTGAAAGCGGAGGGGACAATTCCTTGGGACAATGAGGCCATCTAATGTTTGATATGCTGATTTCAATTAATTTGACATTCAACAGCCGATTTTAATGGAGAGGCAATTTTTGCACGTTAATGCACTGTTTCTGGCACTTTAACCGACATCTATAAAATCTATTATTCTTATTCTTAAATCTACAAAATATGTTTACAATACAATCTCAATCTCATTTGCCTCAGGTACCAGATTAGTTCAAATGAAAATCTTGTCCACAAATTATTAAAATTAAATAAGGTCATATTTGCCTATATTTTCTCCTTAAGGTCCTCCATCGGATACACTGTTGCAGTTTACACCTTGCGTAACAAAATGGGCAATCGAGTGTTCACACAAATCATTGGAATTGATGAAAGCCTGCTACCTTGCATGTTTACTTTTGGATGCAGTTCATTTTGCTTTTTAACTACAAACATTCAAAAGGAAAAAGTGATAAAGCAGAAGACCATTACACAGGCAAACCTTCAGCCCCAGGCAGCTTATAGAAAGCTAAATGGATAATGATGGAACATTTGTGGCCGGCGTGTTATCTAGGAATGTCAAATGCTTTATACATAACCCACGTGGACGATTTTAAGGTAAAATAAAGCATTTTATGGAAAACTAAGGCGTATTCTTCGCTTTTCGATTGACAACCCATTATTTATTTAAAGCAATTTCTGGAAATAATCAAATGAAATAATCTCGGTCATCATCAGCGCTATCTTAGAAACAAGTTTTAGGGTAGGTTGCAAACTTGGGTACAAAGTGCTACAATATTTCACCCACATATTCATAAGTATCATTAAAAAAGTAAGAACCCAACATAAAGAGGAGTTATAGCACACAAGATCTGTTTTCAAGCCCTTCATTTTTGTGTATCGTGTAATCAATCCCATCATACAACCTCCTCATCAAATTCATGGAGTTCTGCAATGAACTTCTTCAGTCTTCATTATGAGATTTCAAAATGGTGACAACGGTGCACATATTTAATATTTCCAACATCTCCAGCATCAAGATGTGGCTTTACAAGTTGTCAGCTGATTTGGAGGTATAGAAATGACAAATTATGCCCAACTGTAAACATGTTATTTTTGATAACCATATCAAAGCACACATTCTGAAAGTTGTTAACAGCTGATTTGTGCAATTGTAATTGAACTCACTTTATTTCAGGAGGGGTTACTTCCCTAAACCTTTAGTCAGTGAAATAAAATTCAGCTCTCAAATGATTTGAGATGTTTTTAAATTAACCTGACAGGAATTAAAGGTAAGGTAGAGCACAGCCTGTCAGATGATGCTTTTTAGCTCATCAGCTGCTGAGTGACTAAACCTCAGCAGGAACTCAATTTAGTGGACTGCCTGAATGATGTTATACTGTCCTGTACAATACTGACAGACAGTTTGATACCAGATGGCAAATCCCTTGGAGTCCTGTCAGCTTTGGGCTTTCTCCAATTGACATTTTTCCTTTAGTAGTATTGATTTAGTTAGTAAATAAAAGGGACACAGCAAGTTTTATGGTAGCAGAGCCACTTGTATTCAGTGGCACGATGCCAGTGAATCAGCATGTACTCGGGTTGCTATGCAATGTTCATTTATTGCCAGGAAACAAGCTGGTGGTAGGAATATAAAGGTCAATACAAAGACAAATACCTGGGCAGATTCAATATGTTTCAAATAGTAGAATTGCTGCCACCAAAGTACAATGCCAGCATGGACACCAGTGAAGACATTTTGTAAATTAGGTCGGGTCTGGTCCAGCCAATTTGTAAAATAGTTTTGTATAAACAAATCTGAAACTACATCGAGCATAAACCAGTCCTGCAGTAATTCTGGAGGAGTTATTGCACATATCTTGTCTGCACCATTTGCCTTCCAATTGTCTCGTTTTGTCATGTATTAACTTTGTATCAACTCAACCCAGGGGAGCAGCTCATCCAGAATGAACAAAAGGATTCTTCTGGTCATTACCTCATTGCTTTCTGTGAGTCTTACTGTGTGAACATTTGTTGCCAACAAATATATTATTTTAATTAAAATTACTTCAATTGTTCAACAGCACTTTGTAAAGTTATGAAACTTGCTTTATACATGCAAATCCTTCTATATTAGAAATTCCCAAGTTTTCATTTGAGGTTTTGCTTATGTTGTTCTGACAATGATATTTGGAAACCAATGATGCAACTTTACAATCAACGATGCATATACCCCCTACAAGACACACCCCTTCATTGTTTCTTTCTTCAAACATAAACATTTTGATTTAAGTAACCAGTTCAACAAAACAAATGATAAAATCCAGATACAAGAGGCTGCAGATGCTGGAGTCTACGGAACTGCCTTTTTCAAAGTGATAATTAAATGTGTACATTAACTTCTTCAATGTATTCTGATATTTATATGTGTTACAATGCACTTATAAGTTTTGATATACCATCAATGAAAGATTGTAACAACCAGCATGACGGCATGCAGTTTGTAAACTTTTTAATGATAAATTCGACATCTATGTATGATGAAAATTGCTGGGATGCAGATAGAGAATTTCCTTAATGAAATCCCAACAAAATGTATCTGTTTAAGAATTAGCTCAACAATTTTTTCACCCAATTGTGCCAAATAGAAAATCTCACTCTGGACATCACTGCAACATTCTTAGGCCCCTGTCCCACTTAGGAAACCTGAACGGAAACGTCTGGAGACTCCGCCTTAAAGGAAACTTAGCGCCCCACCCAAGATTTCCGTGCAGTTCCCGGAGGTTTTTGTCAGTCTCCCTACCTGCTTCCACTACCTGCAACCTCTGGCAACCACCTGCAACCTCCGGGAACCGCACGGAAACCTTGGTGGGGCGCAAAGTCTCCAGAGGTTTCCGTTCAGGTTTCCTAAGTGGGACAGGGAAGTTGCATGGTTTTTTTTCCTGCAGCACAACATTTCCCAAATGTGGTGCAAAACACACAAGGTCCACTTGCCATGAAATTTACAATCTCACTTGGTCTAAATGATGACAGTACTCTGCTCATAGAAACAAAAAGGTTTCATTAATCTTGTTTCTCTTGAAACTTTACTATTTAAAAGAAACACTTATATGGTCATAAGAAATAGGAGTCGAATTAGGCATGACCTAATCAAGTCTAATCAAGTCTACACCGCCATTCAATTATGACTGATCTATCTCTGCCTCCTAACCCCATTCTCCTGCCTTCCCCCCATAACCTCTGACACCTGAACGAATCACAAATCTTAATCCCCATTCTGCATCCTCACGTACATGCCTCTTGCAATCTAAAATGCAACCTCATACATATGTGCTTTGCCTGCTTTTCTCTGGCAGGTCATATTTAGCGTCTCTCTCAGCTTCCAAGCTTCAGAATCACTCCAGGCATCCTGGAATGCAGTTTGCTGCTCATTGCTATGTTTAGGAGCTCACCCAAACTCCGTAATCAAGGGAGGAAAAACGTTATCCAATTTCGGTGGAATGAGACACAAAATTAACATTTCAGGTTGAAGTTCTGATGAAGGATCTTCAACCTGAACCATTCACTCAGCTTCTCTTTTCACAGATGCTGAGTAACTTGCTGCACGTTTCTAGAAATTTCTATAACACAAATTAAGTTGTTTGATGTTATCTACACAACATTGTGCACAAATAAAACAAGATGGCCTCCTCCCATCTCCAATCAACCCAGCACATCTCTGTTGCAGTCCCTCTGTCATGCGTATATCCTTTCTTACAAAGAGTATAGACTTTTATGCTAAATAATCCAGGTACTATCTCACCAAAACATTAAAAAATTGCAATAAGATAATTTTACTCATGTTACCAATCCTTGTGGGCAGCATACTATTTGCCTTCCAAACTGCTTGCTGTACCTATATGTAGCTGACAATGGGGCTGTGTGCTTGTCACCCCCCCCCCCCCCCCCCCCCCCCCCCCCCACACCCCCCCCCCCCCCCCCCCCCCCCCAAACAAGTTACAAACAATACTAGCACAAATCCTAAATGTTCACCACTAGGGCAAGTAATGAAATAAAATTGATTTCACCTGACTGCAAAGAGTGAAAGAATAATAACTGCTGAATGAGGAAAAGTACTTACAGATCAAACACTAGATAATGGTACCCTTCTTCAGATATGCTGTCATGGAGCCGGACTGAAAAAAGAAAAAAAAGACTGAATTATTTACTTGTTTACAATTGAAACGATGGCAACTATTTTATTATTCCTTTCAAAAACATTGCACATTTTAGGACATACAAGCATACATTGAATGGTGGTGCAGGCTCGAAGGGCCGAATAGCCTACCCCTGCACCTATTTTTTATGTTTCTATGTTACATACAAAAACTTGGAAGGAGAATACAACAAACCCTCGCAATAATGGACCTCTTTATAACGGATTTCAGTCATAGCGGACGGTTCGAATCTGTTGTAGACCGAATTTGTTGTTTCACAGAATGACTACTAAGTGAATGGCGCAATTCTTGGTTTAGTTTAGTTTTAGAGATACAGGTGCTGTACATTGATTCTCTGGTTCTTCAACTGTCCTTACTACTGTA
Source organism: Leucoraja erinaceus (assembly GCF_028641065.1). Taxonomy (NCBI): domain Eukaryota; kingdom Metazoa; phylum Chordata; class Chondrichthyes; order Rajiformes; family Rajidae; genus Leucoraja; species Leucoraja erinaceus. The sequence goes on along the minus strand of NC_073377.1, from coordinate 107,860,855 downwards.
CAATTAAAAACATTTTCAATAATTCTGAGAACTACACATTTGGATAGTGTTTTTGAAGCATTGTTGCTTAGTTTAGTTTAGAGACACAGCATGGAAACACCGAGTCCGTGCTTACCTGCGAACACCCGCACACTCGTTCTATCCTAGGGACAATTCACAGTGTGTAGGATAGGACTACCAAAATGGCTCCTCTCACCCCCTCCTCCCCACCGCAAAGGCGTGGAGACCTGCAGCCCAACTGGCCTCCGGAACTCCATGAACCTCGTAAACCACTGCCCCACAGCACCAGAGACCAGACACTGACCCCAGGCGCCCTATGACCGCGTGTCCCCCACTGGAACATCAGCTCCACCCCACACACGAGGGACAAATCAGTGTGCAGGATAGAACCAGCAATGCCACAGAACCCCCACAACCCGCAGCAGCCAACCAACCAAACCACAAACCTGCAGGTCTCTGCAACATGGGAGAAAAAGCCACGCTGCCACAGGGAGCACCCAAGGTCAGGACTGAACTCGGCTCTCTGGCACTGTAAGGTGGTAAATCTACCGTGGCGCCACTGTGCTGCCCCAAGCTATTCAGCCCTTTATTGTTTATTGTGTCATGAATCCATTTACCCTATCCAACAAGAGTCCAATTTATGTTTTACTCACCTCACATCTTTATAAACGCCCCCAGATTATATCACTCAAACAAGTGGGAATTTATGGCAGCCTATTTTTGGATTCAGCCAGCACTTTGGTTTTTTTTTGCACAAGATTCCAGATGCTGACATCTCCAACCGATAAGTCCACATCCCTTTGGGACGAGGGAAGAAACGGTGCATTTGGAGGAAACCCACACAGTCACAATGAACCATATAAACTCCACACAGACGGCATCCGAGGTGAGGTTTGAACACTTTTCTCTAGCTCTGTAAGAAAGGGACACAACTAGCTCGCTATTTTGTCACCGAAAATGTACTCAGTTACGGTGTATATACATCAACTGGCAGTTCCCAGGGTTCCATTCTTAAAAAGTGTGTGTAGGCTGATTTATAGGCATAAAGTACGGGAGGGGGACCTTGATGAGCAAGATACCCCATCAAATCTGATCAATTCTGATCCCCGAATATGGCTCATCTTGGTCATTCAATGGCATTTTAGTGTCTTCTTTATGGTGCACTGTTTGAGAAATTAATTCTCCAATTAAAATCATGCACACTTCACTATACGCAGTGAACTTTTACAGTATTTCACTATGTTTAACATCACGGAGTCAGGGGATATGGAGAGAAGGCAGGAACGGGGTACTGATTGGGGATGATCAGCTGGCTCGAAGGGCCGAATGGCCTACTCCTGCACCTATTGTCTATATTGACCTTTGTGTCCTAGGCCTCCTTCATTGGCAGAGCAAGGCCAAAACGCAAATTGGAGGAACAGCATCTCATATTTTGCTTGGGCAGATTACAACCTGATGATATGAATATGTGTTTCTCTAACTTCAAGTAACCCTTGTATCCTCTTTCTCTCCGTTCCTTCCCCACCCTAGTCATCGTACTAGTTTCACTATTGTGCAGCTGAGTTTTACTGTTTATATCAGTCATTATCACCTTCCTCCTCAGCCAACAATGGATCATTGTGGGCTCCACCTTTCCATGATCATTGTTGCTTTTTGCATCTTTCATTCATTTGTATCATGTTTGTAAAAGTTGTTAATCACATTTTACACATCTTAGACAATAGACAATAGGTGCAGGAGTAGGCCATTCAGCCCTTCGAGCCAGCACCGCTTATATCTTCACTGCTTCCTGTGTCTATTGAGCAGTTTTATTAATTTGCTACAATTTTTATACCCGTGTTATTAGATGCGCTGACATTCTTTTTTCTTTTTTGAAACTCAGACCTAAATGGAAACAAAATACATCATTTCAGTTTGCTGTGTAAAGGCCAGGAGATGATTTAAAACATGAGCAATCAAGGGGAAGGGCAGCAATGTGAGGATTCTCTGGAATGGAACGCACACACACAAAGAATAAATGGCTCTCTTGAATTGAATTCTCATGGTTTAGAAATTGTCTGAAGCTTGGGATTTATGATGGGCGTATTTCAGAAGTCAAAAAATTATCACAACGTTTTAAACTAAAGATGAAAGCAAACGCCTCAAAATTGTCAATTGCTCAGGTGCACTCAACTGCAGATATTGAGAATCGCAATGTTCATTAAGAATCATCCTCCCAATAGGTATTTAATTGTTCAGCACCAATCAGAGGAGTTGCTGCACTTTAATGGGCTTTGATGATTGAAGGTTCACCTGGGTCTGTTAATACTACGCTGTTTTGTCTACTTGATATGCAAGAAGACTTTGCATGCAGTTCTTTTGTGACGCAGGTGATCATAATGCCAGAGCACAGGCCTTGTATTTTGACAAAAGCGAGTTCTATTTTGAATTTATTTCTATATGAATTCATAGATTTGACCTGCATGTGCCATCATGATCAGATAGTGGAACTTGCAGCGTGCATTTAATTTATAAACATTGCAGCTGCAGTGGAAATAAAGGCCAAAAGTGCCTCTATTATGAGCACAATACTACTGTGAATTAACTGCAGTGCCACAGAAGCAAGATGGGCTGCCTGGAATGCAAGTGCTAGTTTGGCTAAAGAGCTCATCCCTGCTAGTAATTATGCAAAAGGCAGTGAGAGGTCATGCAAAAATAAAGTCGCTGGCAATTCTTTAATGGAAGCAAACCAGGTGTGGAGTATACTCTTGATTTATTGTAAGTCCAAAGAGTAATCACACAAATGTCTGACCCTTGATACCAGGTTTCTCTGTACATCTTAATCACACAAACTACTTTTAAATCTGCATTTCTTAAGTACTGGTGGACTATTTAGGGCCTGTCCCACTTACGCGACCTTGGCTCGCAAATTACGCAACCTCGTGGTCGCTTGAGGTGTACGGGCACCATATGGCCGCTCGGGGCCGGTCCCACTTAGAAGCGCGGAGTTGTGTGGGGCTGGTCCCGACATCGCTTGGGGCGCCGAAATTCTGACAGTGGCCAAAATCTTTGCGCGCCAACGGCCTGTCGGCACGCAGGCGCATTGCGGTCGTATGCAGCGTCTTGATGGCGTACGCCTAGCGCATGGCGTTGCGTGATGACGTCACCGCTGGCATGATGTTGCGTGATGACGTCACCGCCCGGCGTGGCATTGCGCGATTACGTCACCGCCCGACGCCGTGCGAGGACCTGAGCTATAGGGAGAGATTGGGCAGACTCAAACTTTATTCCTTCGAGCGCGGGAGAATAAGGGGCGATCTTATAGAGGTGTATAAAACAATGAAGCAAAAAAAATAAATAATAATCTTTTCCCAGGGTAGGAGAATCAAGAACTAACAGGAAACACAAAGCGCTGGAGTAACTCAATAGGTCAGGCAACATCCATGGGAGCCATGGATCGGTGAGATTTTGGGTCGGCGCCCTTTGACCAAGTCTGAAGAAGTGTTCAGATCCGAATCGCACCTGTCCATATCCTCCAGAGATGAGGCCTGACTTACTGAGTTACTCCAGCACTTTGTTTTGCTCAAGATTCCATCACCTGCAGTGCCTTGCGTCTCCAAGAACAAAAGTGTATTGGTTCAAGGTGAAAAGGTGAAAAAATGAATAGGAAGCTGATAGGCAACCTTTTCACACAGAGGGTGGTGGGTGTATGCAACAAGCTGCCAGAGGAAGTATGTATGGCCCAACAACTGGATTGGCGGGGCCCGGACCAAAGCTTCAGCAGCAGCGGCGCAGAGCCGGATTCATCGCGGAGCGGGCGATGCCAACCTGGATCGCCGTTTTCAGCTCAGGAGTGTTGGGCCTGCTGCTTCAACATCGTAGAGCTGTGGTTCGTAGAGCTTCCAGCGCGGGCGGCACTGACTTCAACATCGCGGAGTCCTGGGATCCCTTTGCCTAGGGCTGCCAGCGTGAATCTCCGCACAACGTGGCCTGTGGACTTCGGAAGCTGCGGACTCCGGTAGGAAGTGGCCGATTCGGAGCTCCAAGCCGCTGAGGTTGTTCTCCCGTTCCAACGTCGGAGTTCCACCATCCTGGCGAGAGGGCCTGAACATCGGGCCACCCGTAGCGGCGACTGCGGAGGGTTCGGGAGGCCCCACCCCACGGGTGAGCATCAAAGAACAACATCAAAGAACATCAGGGGAAGATTACTGTATTTTGGTGCCTTCCCTCACAGTGGGGAAACTTTGATTCTGCTGTGTGGGGATGTTTTATGTTGGAGTCTATCGTATGTTGTGTTCTTTTTTATCCGATGGATGTATGGTGACCACATATTTCACTGTACCAATTGGTACATGTGACAAATAAATGTATCTTGTATCCTGTACCATTAAGTTAAGTAACAATATTTTACAGAGTTGCAAGCTTTGCTTCTCTCAGTGGGAGGGAAGTGATGATGGTGTCAGGGGTTATGGGGAGAAGGCAGGAAAATGGGGTTAGGAGGGAGAGATAGATCAGTCATGATTGAATGGCGTAGAATTGATGGGCCGAATGGCCTAATGCTTCTCCTGTCACTTATGAACTTATGGTGCTGGTCTGCACAACATTTCTAGGTAAGTTACATGAAGGTTAATGGATTTCAATTATCCCACGAACTGCAATGAGCTGTGCTGGTTATTACAATAAAAAAGAAACCTGGAAAAACAGATTAAGTAGAAGTGCTCCTAGGGAGTCAAACCCAGGTGAAGAATTAATTGGTTCAAAACGTTGCAAATCAGATGTGTAACTGTTTGTTAACAAAGTAAATACAATTAAGCTTTAGGATGAAATGCAACGTGGAAGCTACAATCAGACCCAGATGATGCCATCTTGCCAAGGGACTGAAAATCTTGTCAAACCACAAAAATAAATTGCTGATAACAGACAAGTGAAAACTATTTTTCAGGAAATAGGAGGCAAGCCTCAAATTTAATAGTGCTACTTTTGTTAACAGTGATCACTACTAATGAACTCAGAAACAATTCTTATCTACAATAAATTGCACTCCCATTTATTATGCAACAAGTGCAAAGAATTTCAGCTCGGTCAATGGTCAAAGTCCGCAATGAAAACAATAGTTTTTGCTGCCATGTTTCCTGAGGAACCAAACAACTTCAATCTTATGGATGTTCAAGAGCAGGAACACTGAATTTTTACTCAAATAAAATGTAACTACATACACTTTTGTTGCTATTATTGAACACATTGATTAATAACATATGGACATACTGTTTACCCTATCTATGCCTCTCATAATGTTTATATACATTTATAGTCTCCCCTCAACGTCCAACATTCCAGAGAAAACAATCCAAGCCTATCCAACCTCTCCTTGTAGCTGAAAACCTCTAATCCCTCTAAACCTCCTCTGCGCCCTCTCAAAAATGCTCCACATTTTTCCTGTAATAGGTTCACCCGAATTGCATGCAATACTTCAAATGCGGCCTAACAAAAGTCCCATAGAACTGCATCATGGCTCCCTGCCTCTTACAGTCAGGGTTTTGGTTCTTCGGCTTCCTCGTCAAATTGGGAAACTACTGTGTAGGAAGGAACTGCAGAGGCTGGACTATGCCAAAGATAAACACAAAATGTTGGAGTCACTCAGCAGACCAGGCAGCATCTCTGGAGAGAAGGAATGGTTGAATTTTCGGGTAGGAACTCTTCAGTCTGAAAAAAGGTTCAGACCCGAAATGTCGCCTATTCCCTTTCTCCAGAGATGCTGGGAAACTAATATTCTAGATTTGAATCATCACCCGAATCTTTTTTATTAAATTAACAAATGGATGTTCAATCTTATGCATTGATAGTGAATGACCACATTTCACGTACTGGTGAGATGAACGCTATCTTAGTTGTTACCCGCACAGTCCGCACTAGTTTGCAGAGCCTCTTGTAACCATGTTCGCTCTGCGGGCCACAACAAATTTGTTCATCTGGAAAACCCAGAGACAAAACGATGGTGTTAAGAATGGTGTTAGATTAAGGAGGCGCGGGATTACTTAAACAAACCCACAACAAAGGGGGCGGAATGTGACCTGTCACAACGAAAGAAAAAGAGAACCTTTTTTTTTCCTCGTGGCAAAAGCAAGATTTGCAAGTAGTCACTCAATGGACGAGACTTGTTTAGGACATAGTCACTTTGAACTGGGGCAGAAGGGGAGTATCAGGAACTTCTAGAGGGGGTTATTCTATTTGATTCAAAATTAAAGGTTATTTACAGATGCTTTATATTAATATCAGAGGGCCCATTCGACAAATATTATGAGGATTGTACCAATAGTCTGAGCTGTAAATGCTTTGAATTTAATGCGATTACCCGTTCGTTTGATACTATTTGTTGGTGTGATCTGAGATCTCTCGCCCTTGTTTGGATTTCCTCTGATCTTTATTCATTAAAGGACGCCGTTGGGCCATCGGGCAGGTATTCTTCGGTCTGCGGCACAATTAACCTCATGTAGAACAAATCTTGTGGCCCAGTCACAGTCCTGCAGTCTTTATAATCAGTGTGAAAGCACCACGAGCGGGGGAAAGGGTTTGAGAAAAGATGATCACAGACTTTCCGTCAAGGTTTCAGCTTTGACTGAAGTTATTTGGTGGACGGGAGCAAACAGGAATGCATTCACTCCCCACCCCCCGCACATCAAACCTCTGAAGCAGTAATGTGAAAGGCACATAAACAAGGGAAGTGACCTGCCCTTGGAAATCTGGTTGTTTGTCATTCTATTCCAAAGGCCACGGTGAGATTTCCACAGGTGTCTCCAGCATCAGGGGATCATTCCTGACAGGCAGACTTGAAGAACCTTTTTTTACTCACCTTTTTTTTCTCTGTCCAGCTGCCGAGTTAAGATTGCCCACAAGTTAATACGGTAGACTCACGAGTCACTACGGTAAACTCACGGGCTACTACGGTATTACAACGAGTTTAAAAGTTTAACATTTTCCTTCAAGAGTATACTTGATTCGTGGAAACCTTTCAACACGTTGAAAATTTTTCACGAGGTAACACGTTTCCCAAGTACCTGCCGTTAGCGTTACGAGTCGCTATGTTACGTCCACGAGTTCCGACGTTCCCGCTACGTTCATTCTACGTGATTACCGCGAGTTTGATTTGTTTTTAACTCGGGATAACTCGTGGGTGGACTCGCACCGTGGGACAGGGGTTTCATTGTATGCAACTCCTCCAATTTTGGTGTCATCAGACAATTACACAATTACAAATCCATCACCATTTATGCCTAGGTCATATATGTAGATCACAAACAGCAGAGGCCCCAGTACAGACCCCTGCGAAACTCCACTGGTCACACACCTCCAGCCAGAATATCTATCTTCAACCACAACCCTAAATCTTCTAGGAATAAGCCAGTTCTGAATCCGACTAAGTCAAGGTGAATTCCATACATAATAATCTTCCGGATCAGCCTACTATGAGGGAACTTTTCAAAAGCCTTACTAAAATCCATCTATGTAACATCCACCATGCTACCTTCATCAATCTCCTTTGTCAGCTCCTCAAACAATTCAATCAAGTTAGTGAGACATGACCTGCCTCATGCATAACCATGTTAGCTATCTCTAATTAGCGCATATCTTTCAAATGGGAGTACAGGTGCACAACCTTTTATCCGAAAGCCTTGGGACCAGACACTTTTCGTAATTCAGAATTTGTCGGCTTTCGGAATGGAAGATTTTTAGCGTAGATTTTAACGGCTGGCGCAGTGGTAGAGTGCTCGGCTCATATCTGCAAGGTCGCGAGTTTGCACCCTCCCGGCATTTTCACTCGTTCGTTTTCTTAATGTATGCAGAAGGAAGAATATAGGGTTGCCACTCTGCGAGATGATCAGCGGGAGACAAGTGTAGGAGGTGTACTTAGTTTAGACTTTGGAATGCCCACCATTCTCAAAAGCCGCTGTGTCTCCCTGAAACAGGGAATCCGCCTCCCCGAGTACCGCACTGAGCCCAGCTCGAATATACAGAGCGGGACCAATTAACCTACTGGGATCTCCTGCACATACTTGGAATGTGTCCCGAAGACACCAGAGCACTCTGTGGGCGAAACCTCAGCACCCATAGTCGGGGTCAAATCTGGGTGTCTGACGTCTAAAGGCAGCAACTCATCCACTGTGCCGCCTGTGGCTAGAGAAGAAACAATGATCCTCGTCACGGCACTCGCAATCTCCTCTCTTGCCTCTCAATAAATTGGGATAGATCTCACCAAGCCCTGGGGACTTTTCCACCTTAATGTTTTTCAAGAGCCTTTAGCGCCATCTCCTTCTTGATGTCAACCTGCTTTAGCATCTTTGTATTCTCCATTCTGATCTCGCTGGCCTCCAAGTCCATCTCCTCAATGAATACAGGTGCAAAGTACTCGCCTAGTACCTCACCTACATCCTACGACTCCGAGCATAGATTTCCTCTATTATCTTTGCACTCTTATATGAGCACTCCTACCTTCTCCCTGGTCACCCTCTTATTTTTAACATCCATTTAAAAAGTCTTGGGATTTTCTTTAATCCGACTCCCCTTTTGGTCCTTCTATTTGCTTGCGAGTTCTTTCCTACTCGTTTTATATTCCTCATAAGCCCCATCTGATCCCATTCCAAGATGGCAGCACTGGCTTAACAGCTGCGGCCCACCTGCAGTCCGTCTGTTTTGTTTTCTTTCTTTTTCTTCCTTTGTCATGTTTTAGTCAATTTTGTTTTATTAACTTGTGTATGTGTGTGGGTGGGGTGGGAGAAACATGCTTTGGCCTCCAAGTCATCTCCTCTGAATCAGGTGGGGGATGCGACATTTTTTTCTGTCGTATGAGCACTCTCCCCTTCTCCCGTCACCCGCCATCCAGGTCCTAATGGTGCTTGCGAGCTGTTTGGTCTCATAAGGAGCTCCAAGTGGTAGCGCTGGCAGCTGGCAGCGGAGTCCCGACTTCTTTTTGCCCCTTTGAGTTTTAGTTAATTTGTTTTATTAAGTTGTGTATGTGCAGTGTGGGTGGCGAGAAACAGAGTCTCTTCCTTCGGGGGATGCGACTCAGTCGTATTACCCGTCCCTTGTCTCCGTCTGCGCCGAGGCCTAATGGTGGAGCTAGGCCTCGGAGCTGTGGCGGCGGCAGCAGCGGCAACGGAGACCCGACTCGGCCCCGGAACCTGTGGCGCAGCAGCGGCAGCGGAGACCCGACTCGGCCTCGGAGCTGTGGCAGCGGCAGCAGCGGCAACGGAGACCCGACTCGGCCTCGGAGCTGTGGCGGCGGCAGCGACCACCCGCGGAGTTTGAACCGGCCCGTTCGCGGAGGACGGTTGAGCCGCGGGATTTACCATCACCTGGTGGGGTCACAACATCTGGAGCCTGGATCGCCTCGGCGCAGAGGGAGAACAAAGAGGGAAGAGACAGAGACTTTAAGATTTTGCCTTCCACCACAGTGAGGAGGTGTTTGGTGAACTCATTGTGGTGGATGTTAAATTTGTGTTGATTGTGTGTTTTTGTTATTATATGTATGACTGCACGAATCTAAATTTTGTTCAGACCGGCAGACAAACTTATCTTGAAGGTGTGAAGGTGGATGAAGGCTGCAACAGATCTATCAGCTGCAATCGTCTTGGTTCTCTTGCCTTTGAAATTAGTTGATTGGTTGGTGAAGGACCGTGTGCTTCTTGGAGTGCAACATCAAGTACACGTTAAACAAATGCATGCACAGGCATCTTCGTTCTGTGAGTTGCACAAAACTTCTCAAGACTTTCGTCGATCGGGGAAGGGCGAAGGGAGCAGGCCACATGATAGCTGGAAGCTCCTAGTCAAGAGCCGGCACGGAATACTTGATTCAATCACTCAACTTTGGACAGAAGCAGGAAAGTTGTTCGGTAACAATACTCATGTCTGAGCAGCTATATTTAGGAAACACTCTGCTCACCCTGCGGATGGAATACGAGCGTCTACCAAAGCAAACCATCTATTCCCAGCGTATTGCGTACAGTTTTCGTCTCCTAATCTGAGGAAAGACATTCTTGCCTTAGAGGGAATCCAGAGAAGGTTCACCAGACTGATTCCTGGGATGGCAGGACTTTCATATGAAGAAAGACTGGATAGACTCGGTTTGTACTCGCTAGAATTTAAGAAGATTGAGGGGGGAACTTATAGAAACTTACACAATTCTTAAGGGGTTGGACAGGCTAGATGCAGGAAGATTGTTCCCGATGTTGGGGAAGTCTAGAACTCGGGGTGACAGTGTAAGGATAAGAGGGAAGTCTTTTAGGACCGAGATGAGAAAATCATTTTTTACACACAGAGTGGTGAATCTGTGGAATTCTCTGCCACAGAAGGTAGTTGAGGCCAGTTCATTGGCTATATTTAAGAGGGAGTTTGATGTGGCCCTTGTGGCTAAAGGGATCAGGGGGTATGGAGAGAAGGCAGGTACGGGATACTGAGTTGGATGATCAGCCATGATCATATTGAATGGCGGTGCAGGCTCGAAGGGCCGAATGGGAAAGTGGAGCATAATAAGAATGTCTGAAAGGAAGGACAGGCCTGGAAGAGATTCACAAATTATCTATGCACCGATTTTCTATGTTTCTATAGAAGGCAAACGTAACAAAGACAACTTAAAAGCCAACATGAAGAAATGTGAAATCGACATTGACAATTTGGAAACCAATGCCAAGGACAGGAAACTCTGGCAAACCATCATCTAAGAAGGAACAGCAACCTTCAAAACCAACAGATTTGCAGAATTAGAAGACGGAAAGAGAGGCAGCAACAACCAAAGGTCAATCTGCCATTTGGAATTACCGGTCCTGAATGCCGAAGAACTTTCAAAGCCAGAATTGGAATCATAAGCCACCTGAGAATCCATAAAAACAACGGACCATAGACCTCATCCTCGGCCTCGAGGGATAGCCACGATAATTTGTGAATCTCTTCCAGGCCTGTCCTTCCTTTCAGACTTTCTTATTATAAGCTCCACTTTCTCATTGACCCTTCCATTGGCTGACGTGCTGCACTGGTTCCCACCCCCTTGCCATTCTAGTTTAAATCCTTCCGAACAACAAGGGGAAATTGGAGAACTGGAATCGTAGGGAAAATCAGAGACATCAGTTGGCTGGTCTGAGTAAACAAAAGGATCAAAGATAAGTAAAAGACTCATGGTAGAAGGTCCCACTCAAATCCTACATTAGTAAAGGACCCAGGACTGCTTTTTAATCTCAGCTCTCCTCCATTGCATCAAATGGATCATTGGACAAAGAACACGATCGTCCCCAGAAACTGTCAGACATGCAAAATTTGCTCCTTTATGAACAATGAATATTTGTTGCCACATATCAAGAAGGCGCCACATATTCTGATTGCAATCATAATACAAATTTACGACATATATTTTTCATCCAAATTGCCGAGCTGCACAAAACATAAAGCTTCCTCTTTGCATTTCTGGCACCAGATGGCAGGTAACTCTAATACGCACCAATTGCAGAACCATGAAGGAGCACTCAGTACACAGATGGATGGTCAGAGTCCCTGGTCATGCATGCTAAGCGCTCCACGAATGACACCAAAAGGTAATAGAGTAATGGAGAACAGTGAGTACTAAGAGCCACAGCACTTAAACCTCACTCACTAGGATCTTGCCTCCATCTGTAAAATTCAACCATTGCCATGTCCACAGGTTTAGTTTAGTTTAGAGATACAGCGCGGAAACAGGCCCTTCGGCAAAACCGGGTCTGCTCTGACCATCGATCCCCGCATATTCACACCCCAACACCCACTAGGGACAATTTTTACATTTACCAAGCCAATTAATCCACAAACCAGTACGTCTTTGTAGTGTGGAAGGAAACTGAAGATCTCAGAGAAAACCCACGCAGGTCATGGGGAGAACGTACAAAAAGCACCCGTAGTCAGGATCGAAACCGGGTTTCTGGTGCTGCATTTGCTGTAAGGCAGCAACACTACCGCTGCGCCACCGTGTCTCCTTAAGCAATGGAATACTGTTCAGGCTGAGTAGAGAATCATTTCCAGGAGCACATGGCAAATTTAAACAGCAGACAACTAGATGGCAGTCTGCCTGGACCCGTTATGGGCCTAGAGGATAGAAAAATGGGGTGTATTTTCTAGCTCACAGCAGACAGGTGCACCATTGGCTATCCGTTCACGAGATGGCACTGTGGAGCATAACATTGTGGCCCATCTTCAGGAAGTCAACAATTCTCCTCCCACCACAAATTCTCAAGCAATATTCTGTGCCACAGCCAGATATCAAACTTACACAGCAAATGGTGAAATACAGCAAATAACGAGTAAAGGACAGGGACTAATAATGGTACTCCATCCGAGACATCTGCAAAACCAAATAGTGAAAGGGAACAGTCTACCAGTGCCATGGGGAATAGAGGAGAGCAATGAGAGGTATGGCTTCACAGTACTTTGATTCCCAAACTGAACTGGATGGAAGTCACAAAGACCAGCTATAATATGTGAATAATTAAATAATGTACTTGTGATTTGTTCTCTGTTTTATCATGTTTCAATTACCATGAAGAAAATAATGTAATAAGTTTGCTGAGACAATAATTTGCTTTTATTATACAGTGACAATGCCAGGAAAACATTGCTCAGATTAATGAGAAAATAATCCAGATATTTTACAGCAACGTCCAGGCTAAGTAGGATATATTCCCGGTTCTTTCAAAAGTAAGGTTTCACTGAAAGGCTGAATATTGTTTTGAAACAATTATTGTAGATAACTAATAGGAAAGAACTGCAGATGCTGGTTTAAATCGAAGGTTTAAAATGCTGGAGTAACTCAGCGGGACGGGCAGCATCTCTGGAGAGAAGGAATGGGTCGAGACCCTTCCTTAGACTGATGTCAGGGGAGTGGGCGGGACAGAGATGGAATGTAGTCGGAGACTAAGACTGGTGGGAGAACTGGGAAGGGGAGGGGATGGAGAGTGGGAAAGCAAGGGCTATTTGAAGTTAACCATATAACCATATAACAATTACAGCACGGAAACAGGCCATCTCGGCCCTACAAGTCTGTGCCGAACAACTTTTTTTTTAGTGACTAAATTTTGATATAATTTAATGAAACACAAATTTCAAATTTTCGCTCAACTTATACCTTTGTCAATGAATCCATGCAATATTCAACTGTGTATTTAGTCTCATAGATACGTTCTGTAAATGTATGGAAGGACCGTGATCCCACTTTAATACACGTACGATAACCGATTGATGGATGGTAGTTAGCACCATCTTAACAAGCAGGACACAAAACAATTTTGAAATAAAATTACTATTAAAAATACAACTGACATTTTACCACCAGCTTCTGCACCAATCATATACATGCAGATTTTTTTCAGTCATGCTGCATGCACAACTTTATCTTTTTCTTCCTGCTTTGTCCATCATTGTCATTCTATATATGTATCACAAGCCTTTGTTGTATTTGAAAAAAACATATTCTGTGGATTGTATCACAATACGTCAATGGAAGTTAAAAATAAATGCAGAACACAATGACATCTTTAAAAAGGTGAGAGAAGAAGCATAGCAAAGTACCATTGACAGAATTGCAGAATGCAGGAACTGGGTCGTGAAAATCAAACTATTAACAGAGGAATAAGGGGAAAGGGAATGGACACCAGTGTGATGTCAGTAGATAAGCAATAAGGGATAAACTTTGGAAACTGCAGGACATCGTGGGGAGGGAAAAAAATTGTAGTTTATCTTAGTTGAGTTGAGTTCAGTTTTGTTTATTGTCATGTGTACCAGGGCTGCCAACATTGGGCGAGAGTTGGGAGTGAGAAATTGCGAGAGACCAAGTCTGAAGGAGCGTAGTGACCGAGGTGGGGGGAGGTTGTGGGAGGGAGGTGTCCCACCTCCCATTGGTACGGAGCTTTTGCATTTTTCAGCTTGAAATCATGCAATCTGGTGCATACGATAACGAGTCTTTTACCTTACACTTGAATGCAATATTTATGCTTTAAATTGGATGAGCTATGAATAAGGTTAGGCTAAATTACATTCCTAATTACATTCCTCAGTAGAACCAGGCTCCGATCAACAGGTGCAGCACATGAATGATCTTAGTATATCTATATTACTAAAATTCTGTTCTTGACCGGTTTCGGCTTTCTGTGCTGCGGTTTCCGAGAGTACGCCGCCACCTACGGCCGTCATTTTTGGCCACCTCGCTCAGAGCCCCCCTCCGCCGCGTGTGTGCCGAGGATTTTTCCCGTCGATGAAAATTGACAGAGATATTAATGTTTTTACAACATTCCCCATTCTCTCTGCTGCCCCTGCTGGAGGGAGCTGGAGCGACTATAAAACCAGGAAGTGGTGTGCCTCAATCAGTCCCCTCCCTCTCCCCTCCCCTCCCCCCCTCTGTTCCCCCCCCTTTCTCTTCCCCCCCCATTCTCTCTTCCCCCCCTTCTCTCTTCCCCCCCTTCTCTCTTCCCCCCCCCTTCTCTCCCCCCCCCCCCCCCCCCCCCCCTCTGTTGACCTCTGTTGACCAACCTGGGTCTCACTGCACACCTGGTACTACTCCTGACCCTGACTACAGTTGCATATCTTCTCTAATTCCTGAACCTGGGTCCAGCCTTACACCTGCCCCCCTATTCTACCCTGATCATAGCTGCTTACCTGCTTAGGTTTCCAATGTTGAACACTACCATTGTCCCAGCTTTGACTGCACACCAAGTACTATTCCAGACCTTGACTCTGGATGAACACTTGGCCTTGTTCCTAGTCCCTCTGCGCTGACAATATATCTGGCCCACACATAAAGCCCATATCTGACCCCCGGACTTAACCTATTACGTTCAAGTCCACAGGTGCTTATCTAATGTGGTGATCTTTTATGGGGCACCTCACGGACAAAATTTGCTACATCCATTGGCTTCCTTGTTATCTAACATACCAGTTACTTTGTCAAAGAAGTGATCAATTGGTTGAACACAATTTCTCTTCCATAAAATTATACTCACTCAGCTGTATAAGTATTCTGTTACCATTTCCTTCATCTTCCTAACAAACTATCTCAAAGTCATTTTCACCCCCAATATTTTCAGTATTTTGCTGTCTTCCTCTTAGCTGGGACTTATCCAAAATGCAAAGTCCAATAACTAAATATTTAAGCAATAATATTCTATTTAATGTGATCTTGAGAGTACATAATATTTTATGTGGTATTCATAACACAACAATGATAAAAAGATAGGGTACACAAAAATGCTGGGGAAACTCAGCGGGTGCAGCAGCATCTATGGAGCGAAGGAAATAGGTAACGTTTCGGGCCGAAGCCCTTCTTCAGAATGATAAAAAGATCTTTGTTTTGATTGCACTTACCTACATGCATACATTATTATATTACAGTTAATATGTACCGAGGGCAAATTTTTGTTCCAATGCTCCCCATTCCCAATTACTTTTACATTAAAATGATAGAAATCCAGGTGAAGTTTAAATGGCATCAGAAAAATAAAACCTCCGGAATGGATGATATTCATTACGTGGTTGGTTGGAGTCAGTATCAGCACAATTATTGTATTAAACTTTGAATTTTCAGATGTCCTGGTTCAAGCTAAAACAAAAGACAAATAATAATCTCCTCACACATTCCCCTGCAAGTATCTCTGTCACTCCTTTAAAATATGCCCCTTCTTTGAACAAGCTCTTAAACATCGCATCTGAATCAGTTTCCATCTGATTACACTCCTTGAGGATGTTCATCTACATGTTCAATTAATAAAACAACGAGATTGGGGACATTTTTATTCAACCTATCAAAGGAATTTGGGGGGGGGGGGGGGGGGGTTAGAAATAGCGAGTGAGGTAAACAAACATAATAATTGAGTAGCAAATGACAATAGTGCTACCTTCCCAATATTTAACTGAAGGAAATAATGGGTTATCGGGGCTGTATGTTGTAACAGACAGCCTGACACCTTGCATGTCATTTTAATATTACACTTATACCATCCCCCTGGATACTCCGGATTAATAAATTGAGGTTTTATCAACTAATTACAAATCAGGCTAATTACAAATCAATAATATTAGCCAACTCCGAAACATGAAGCGCTGAGCATTGGGATCCAGACATCATGGACAACTGGCCTCAGTCCCCCGCTCACATCTCGCAGTGCTCTCCGTCTGAACCAGGGGCCGCGGAGTGTTTTTGAAAGTGGGGGGGGGGCTGAGCGATCACTGATCACTGGCCTTGGGGGTACCTGACAAGGGAGTGGAGCAACCGAGTGGGGGGAGGTTGTGGCAAGAGGGTGAACCCCCTCCCACAGTACGGACTTTTTGAAAATTGATGTATTAATCATGTTTTAGTGCATTGTAGAAGTATGATTTCAATGTTTTTTGTTTGAAGTATTTTTAAGAGTAACTTTATAAAGGGGTAACTTTTTCCACACAAAGGGTGGTGGGTGTATGGAACAAGCTGCCAGAGGAGGTAGTTGAGGCAGGGACTATTCCAACATTTAAGAAACAGTTAGACTGATACATGGGTAGGACAGGTTTGGAGGGATATGGACCAAAAGCAGGTAGTGTGGCTGGGGCATGTTGGCGGGTGTGGGCAAGTTGCGCCGAAGGGCCTGTTTTCACACTGTATCACTCTATGACTACATTATACCTCCACCATGCATGAATGCTTCAAAATCAAGTGGTCGAGTTTTATTGCCATATACTCAAGCATAGAAACATAGAAAATAGATGCAGGAATAGACAATTCGGCCCTTCTAGCCAGCACTGCCATTCCATATGATCATGGCTGTTCATCTAAAATCAGTACCCCTTTCCTGTTTTTCCCCCATATCCCTTGATTTCACTTGCACCAAGAGCTAAATGTTACTCTCACTTGAAAACATCCAGTGAATTGGCCTCCACTGCCTTCTGTGGCAGATAACTCCACAGATTCACAACTCTCTGGGTGTAGAAAGTTTGTCCTCATCTCAGTCCTAAATGGCCTACCCCTTATTCTTAAACTGTGACCCCTGGTTCTAAACTCCCCCAACATCGGGAACATTTTTCCTGCAGTTACAGTAAGTGAAAATCTAGCGGGCAAGCAGGATGCTTTCTCCAACCACCCCCATTTGAAGGCCACTATCTTTTACCGCTTCTACCTAGTGCTTGGTACCTACTTCCAGCAGCCATTGGTTGTCCTCCAGGATGCACCGAGCCACAGCCTGGTCCATGCCGGTCACCAGGGCGAATTTGGCACATAGGGCGAATTCAGCACAGAGGTGCAATGCTTCCGACGCCTCCAACGGCCCTGGACTCTTGCACTGAGGCTTCTCCATGGCCGGAGCTGCAGTGAACGACTCGCCAGCCCGGCAAACACTCGCCAGCCCCGGCTCCCCATCTGCATCTGTCCTCGCCGCTGCTTCTGCTTCCATCCCTCCCTCCGCCGCGGCACATGCAGTTGATATTAGTTTTGAAATTCTCGTTGATCACAGAATTTCTCACGACATAGCGTGAGAAATATGTGATCACCATGAGAGCGTGAGAACTGGGCGAAATGCGTGATTCTCACGCTCAATGCGTGTGAGTTGGCAGCCCTGCGTGTACCGAGGTACAGTGAAAAGCTTTTTGTTGCGTACAGCCGGTGAGCAGAAATACAATCCATGATTACAATCTATCCTTTACAGTGTATAGATACATGATAAGGGAATAACGTTTAGTGCAACGTAAAACGAGCAAAGTCCGATCAAGGATGGTCCGAGGGTCATCAAAGAGACAGACAGTATTTCAAAACAGCCAGAAGAGAAGAGCATTTATATTTCTTTCCCAAAAGCAGAAATAGTCAAGCTCTTAACTGGTGAACTCAGTGGTTCGTGGCAGCCAGGTTTCCTACATTCCAAGAAATCTGGATGGTTGCTGAAACCTCAAATGCATAACCTCAGTAACATACTATATTTATCAGCACCTCCACTTGCGATTGAATACTCACCTAACCTCTAATCCTCTGCTTTTCCTGATTACAGATCAATTAAATTTGAATTAGGTGTGTTTACGGTGGATTTCCTTTTAATAAAATAAAAAAACTAGTGCCCTTCCACTGTCCAGTACATCAGGGAGGGTTAATATTCTCTTTAAGATCCATGATTCTGTAAAATATATCAACCAGCAGAAGAACAAATGAATTAGATGAGTGCCTTCCAAAGGCAAACACTACGACTTGAGCTTATCACGCAGTGCAAAACAGGCTTAGAATAACCCAAACTGGAGGCAAGTACAACAAACAGCCCATCACTTATTGTTTTGAAGGCACGTTGGCAGCTGTGCTATTTTAAGGAACAGTGAAGAAGGATGCAAGAGGTGTGCATGAACATTGTCTACAGATATTTTTGTACCATCTGAAATCCATGTGCACGTCTTAATCTTTTCAGATAAGTCAAACATATCATTCCAATCTGATTCTCCATTTTATTTCCAAATCCTTGCAATTCTGTCTAATGACAAGATGTTAAATAATGCCTTTGAATGCATTCTCACCAAGAAACATCCATCTTATCTAAATAAAGCAATGATTAGTAATGAAGAAATTAAACTGTCACTCAAGTTAAAAGAAAATAATAAAGCTTACTTGCTCATGCTTATTTTTAAGCAAATAAATACATTAAAAAGACCCCTTATTTTGGCAATTGATAATATACAAATCTCCAAGATTGCACTAATAAATATTTTTTTAATTTCAAATAATTGATTGCTGCACTACAACCTAATTAATCCGATTCTGACCATTCCACCTTGATGTGTGCACAATACAGCAAGAACAAGTAGATTTTTTTTTAATGCTGACAAGTGGATAGGTAAGCAATCTGTCACTTTGCATGCATCAATCACTGCCATGTTACAATCATGCCGGCATAGTTGTTAATATTGTTAGATTCCACAAGCAGCTCCCTTCTTTCTACTTTGACAGGGGTTAATCAAGTACAAGCACAAGCAAATTGTTGAAGTATGTTATCTCTTTCACTTTCAACGATCAAAAGAACCTGCATATTTTAAAGCATGTCTTTCAGTCTTACCTTTCACCTGGAGAATTAAATCTCATTCTATACCTGTTTGATACAAAAGTACCATATCACACGGGGCACAGGGTAGATTAAAAAACATATCTTATAACCATATAACAATTACAGCACGGAAATAGGCCATCTCGGCCCTTCAAGTCCGTGCCGAACACTTATTTTCCCCTAGTCCCATCTACCTGCACTCAGACCATAACCCTCCATTCCTTTCCCGTCCATATATCTATCCAATTTATTTTTAAATTATAAAATCGAACCTGCCTCCACCACTTCCACTGGAAGCTCATTCCACGCTACTACTCTCTGAGTAAAGAAGTTCCCCCTCATGTTACCCCTAAACTTCTGTCCCTACTTCTACTTAACCAAAACTTCTACTTAAACAAAATCTTCTACTTAAACAAAACCTCCGTCACACTTGGGATCCCCTCACACCCTTTAAAGCCCAAGCAGTATTTTCTTTAGGTACACAAAAAAGCCGGAGAAACTCAGCGGGTGCAGCAGCATCTATGGAGCGAAGGAAATAGGCAACGTTTCGGGCCAAAACCCTTCTTCAGACTGGCCATCCACAGTATTTTCTTTACACTGGTTCCCGTAACAATTAATTTGATCAACCAAATTAAAATAGAGAGATACCTCAAAAGTAGTTAAAATTTCCGCAAGCTAGTAAACCAGTTCATGATACTCTTTAAAACCATCTTCAACTTCAAGGGATCTTTAAGGAGCGAACATCCAGCAGATTGGCTGTAACCACCAAGAGATCAAAATGTGGCAATGGCAGGCAGTCACAAGAGAATACATACGGTACACACAGAAAAATTAACTACTCTGTATTTAGTCTCAATTAGATGTACTAAATTATTTGTATTACTGCTAATCAGTATTGGAAACTGTTTGCTAACATGCATGGATCCCTTGTGTCTTAACCTTCGAGACGTCCGACCACATGGGACCTTATCAAAAGCACATGTAAACAAGGTTTACCATTTTGTCTTAATCAATTTTCTCAGCTATCCCGTCAAGATCGAGGGACATGAAGAGTGGAAAGTTAAGGGATAAAGTTGCTAATATTCTGGAGCATGTGCGTATCAAGAAAAACAAAGTGCCAGATATACTGGAGCATATTAGGACGGATAAATCCTTAGAGCCCGACGGGATCTATCCAAGGATGTTAAGCGACACAGAGAGAAGTTTGCTGGGGCTGGAACTGAGACTTTTTACATCCTTATTAGCCTCTGGTGAGGTACCAGATGACGAGAGGATAGCAAATGTTATCTCCTCCTTCTAAAAGAGCAGTGGGGATTAGCCTGGACACTACAGGCTGCTGAGCCTTGCAACAGTTGTAGGGAAATTGTTGAAGACTCTGAGGGACATGATTTATTTTCACTTGAAAGGACATACTCGAGTATGCATGGTTTTGAGCAAGGGAAATCAAGTCTCACAAATCTGAGTTTTTTTAAGGATTAAAAAACTCAAGGTCTGTGGGGGCACTGCGAATCGGCTGCCCTGCTCTTGGTGTAGTTGTTTCGACTTTTTTGTGTTTTTTTATCAGTCTAATGTTAGTTTGGGTATCACTTGGTGTGTCTTGTGTGGGGGGTGGTGGGGAGGGGAAAGGGGGGGAACAGCTTATGGTCGTCTCCTCGACGGAGAGGTGACTTTTTGCATGCCGCCTCCCTGGCGGCCTAACACCATAGATTGGAGCGGCCTTTCCTGGAGTGTGGCCCGGAGCACCGGCAGCAGGCTCAGCGTGCTTTCCATCGCGGAGCGGGCGAACCCTTTCCGGGAGTGCTCCGATCGCTGGCCTGGTGACATTCACATCGTGGGGCTGTGGTCTGCGGAGCTTCTAGCCATGGGCGTGGGGTGGAGTTACCATCCGGAGCCTGGGATCCCTCGCCGGGGATCGCCAGAGAAGAGCTCTGACTGCCGGCCTGCAGCCTGTAACATCCTTTAGCCACGGTCTGCTGAGCTTCTAGCTGCTGGCGTGGCGTGGACTTCCCATCCGGAGCCTGGGATCTCTCGCCGGGGATGGCTGGAGAAGAGCTCCGACCGCCGGCCTCCTGCCTATAACATCCAGAAGCCACGGTCTCCGGTAGGAAAGTGCCGGTCGGGACCTCCAAGCTGCGGAGTGCATTTGTCCGTCCCGACGTCGGAGTTTAGATCATCCCGACGAAAAGGCCTGTACATCCGGCCGTTCGTAGCACCGACTACAGAGAGGATATGGCTCCGACATTGGGTGAACAAAGGAGGAGGACTGACCAAACTTTGTTACCTTCCACCACAGTGAAGAATGCTGTGGTGGATGTTTGTGTTAAATTCTATTGTGTACTAGACTAAGTGGGACCCGTTGGGTCCCAGCATCACATGGGAGGGCTGGTCCCCCAACGAAATATTCCACCTCTCTACCAATTCCAACATTGGTGGCCAGGGGGGGTGGGGGGGGAGGGGCTTTCTGGAGCGCTAGTATAGGTGTTGTGGGCAGTAGGGACTGGGCACAATGTCCATACCAGTGGGCTAGTATGGACATTGTGGGCCCAATGGATTCTTGTACTGGCAGCTCACTCATTCACGGCTGGTGGGTTGGCAGTTGACTCACGGCTATTCCTTGAAATTCTATTTCAAGCAGGGTGCAAGGTCACCAAATTCAAGTGCAGTTTCATACCATTTCATGCAGGGTGCAAGGCCACTAAAGACAACGAGTCATGACTTCTCCCTCCTCCATCTTGCAAAGACTGAACTTCTGGGTTTCATAGTCACTCCCACCAGAAGGGGCGTGGCCTTCATGGCGTGATTGACAGGAGAGAGAATCTTAATATTTTTTAAAGATTAATAAATCTTTTATCTTTCATCAATGGGAAAAATCCTCGGCACTTGATGAGCGGAGGGGGACTGAGTAAGCTGGCCAAAAATCACAGCCGTATGTGGTAGCGTTTTTTCTAAAATCAATATAAAACATAAACAGGAAGTGGTCAAGATTAGACTTTTAATTATATAGAAGGCAACTTTAATTAGGCAAGGCAACTTTAATTAGGCAAGGCAACTTTAATTAGGCAAGGCAACTTTAATTAGGCAAGGCAACTTTAATTAGGCAACACAGCTTTCGCATTTCCAAACCTTAGGCAACACAGCTTTAGCATTTCCAAACCAAAGGCAACACAACTTTAGCATTTCTAAACCAAAGGCGACACAGCTTTAGCATTTTCAAACCAAAGGCAAAACAGCTTTATTATATACAATAAACTATATTTTCAATTAAGGGCACTGACAGATCAGTAAAACCACTCACAGTTTAGTAGACATGTGTTCTGTGTTACTCACAGCTCAGACTGCGAGACGTGACCCTCTCGCTCCCCCATCTTGCAGAGACTAACTGAGGCACTCAACACTTCCGGGTTTTATAGTCCCTCCGGAAGGTGCGTGGCCTTCAGGAGAGAGAATTTCAACATTTTTAAACACTAATAACTCTTTTATTTTTTATCGATGGGAAAAAATCCGCTTGTCCTGCGCAGCGCAAGGGGACTCTGAGTAAGATGGCCAAAAATCACACCCATAAGTGGCAGCATTTTTTCCAAAATCAATATACAGAACAACAGGAAGTGGTCAAGATCAGACTTTTAGTAATATAGATTATGTGTTCTTTTTAAGGGTATCGCTGCTGGCAAATTCATTTCACTGTACCTTCGGGTGCATGTGACGAATAAAATTGACTTTGACTTAACTCGACTTGACCAGGATGGTAAATCTTGTTTACATTGGCTTTTGATAAGGTCCCATGTGGGTGGCCCGTCCAAAGTGTTAAGAAACAAGGGATCCATTCATGTTAGCAAACAGATGCAAAACACACTTGGAGAATGGAGGCAGAGGGAAGTTGGGCAGAGTGTCGGCGGATGGCACTTTACAGACAAGTGTGTGGTTATGCGCTTTGTTAGGTCAAATTTGTTTGGGACAAATAGCATAAATGGCAGGGACCTTAGCAGCTTTAATTTGCACAGAGATTGTGGGATACAATCCCTAGCTCACTGAAAGTGGCAACAGGTGGATAGGGTAGTGAAAAGAGCATTTGGATGGCAATCTTTCACGCTCACTCTCAGTCCTGATGCAGTCTCAACCCAAAATGTTGACCGAGACCTTTTGCCTCACTGAAAGAGGCAAGTAAAACATTTATTTTACAAGTCTGACTGCACCATGCAAATGGTCCTTATGAAGTGAAACAATGCTCCAAACTTAACCCACATCTGTAGTAAACGTGTCTGAACAAAAAAAAAAATGCTTTCTGGACAATTGGTAAATCTCAGAATGCTGATGATCGGAAAATGACAATTTGAATGTGGATGATTTTCAAAGTTCAATGGTGAGCGATTAACAAACAAGCTCGAATAAATGTTAGCGGAAGTTCAAAAATGATGCAGAAACTCTGCGCATGAGGCAGCATCTATGGAGCGAAGGAATAGGTGACGTTTAGGGTCGAGACCAGAAACGTCACCTATTCCTTCGCTCCATAGATGCTGCCTCACCCGCTGAGTTTATCCAGCATTTTTGTCTACCTTTGATTTTTGCAGCATCTGCAGTTCTTTCTTAAACAAATAATGGTAATTTGTGGAATGCTTGTCCATTCCCAACTGAGCACTCCATGGTGATGGAGGGCTTCTCTTTGTTGCCATACTCTTCTCCTATCTCTTCCTCCTCCTTTTCCTCTTGTTCTTATGCAATGGACAAGGATTATCACATTATGATAAAGCAGCAATGGGCAATAATAAAGTGGAATGTTGTCTCTAGATTGTACTGCAGGATGTCTCCTGAATGATCTGGACAATAGAATGTATGTTTAAGAATGTCAATGTCTTTTTGTCTAATGGACAGCGTGAAGGAAGTGAAATTCCTTTTATGCAACTTCCATCACGTTTTAAATACACCAGCAGATTGCAAAAAACGGGACCTGCATTTAAATGGAGTAATAAGACTCAGAACCACTATGACACCATGAGCATAAGAAATAAAAACAAAACTAGACCATTCAGTTGCTATGTGCCCTTTCTATTGCACAAGATCATGTCTGATCATGTCCTATTGCACAAGATCATGTCTGATCATGTCCTATTGCACAAGATCATGTCTGATCATGTCCTATTGCACAAGATCATGTCTGATCATGTCCTATTGCACAAGATCATGCCTGATCATGTCCTATTGCACAAGATCATGTCTTATCGCCTCCACTGCTTTCCTGCAATAACCCCGCATCCCACGATTGCCTTAATATCAAAAAAACCTGTCAACCTCCATCAAGAATATTCTCAACAACCAAGATTCGACATCCCTCCTGGGTACAGAATTCCAAAGATTCACTATACTCAGGACACAGAAATTGCTTGTCATCTCATACCTCCATGGTTGATGCTTTATTATGAGACTTTGAGCCCTATTTTGGGACACCCTAAGGGAGCCGTCATTGCTGTCTGATCCCTAGGAGAATTGTGTATGTTTCAATCCTTCATATCTATTAGTAGATAGTTCAGCATTATATTAGAGCTGTCTGCAGTAGGTGACAGATCATAGTCACCACTTGCTTTGATAATCTTGGCTTTCAGATACCTTATTCAAAGGACATGTGGACATAAAAGATTGGATTGACCCACTTTGCCCCTACTCCTTCACGTGCACCTCCTCCTTTGGAATCGTCTGGCAAGGAATCCTTGCCTTTTGGCTGCCTTCTTCTATCTCTCATGATCTTGGAAGCCCGATATTAAAGCACTCATATTTTAGCCAAAATGTAACAGCCATTACTAATAATAATAATTATTATTATTATTATAGCAATAATAAACAAATGATAAGCAAAATCTACAATCCTGGCAATCCAGAATTAAACAAATTAAAAATCTTTCCCAATCACACCCCCAACAAACATGCATGTGATTAAATATCCCTTCTAATATAGTGAGTTGTCACCATGACTCTTGGCCAGTAACTCTAACATCGACCATAATTTGTACCAGGCCACATTTGGGCCTGTCTTCCAGATAATTGGACCCCGGCAATTCCTCCAAAGGTTTGTTCTTTGCTCCAGATTCCAGCATCTGCAGCCTCTTGTACCCCCTGCAACTATTTTCAGACCTAGATCACCTTGACGTTATGAGCACTTGTGTCAGGATGCTATTCACTGACTACAGCTGAACATTCAACACCATAATACCAAATAAATGTATCCCCAAACTTCTGGATCATGGGCATGGGATCTGCAACTGGCTTGTAGATTTCTTGACCTCAGTCAGCTGGAATTGGTCACAACATTTTCTCCACCCTGACCTCGAGACTGGTGCTCCTGAGAATTGTATGCTCAGCCCCCAGCTCCCTGTACTACTGTAAATGTGTCACCAAGTATAATGTTAACTCAATCTTTAATTAAGCAAATTATACCAATGTTGTTGGATCAATAGCATTGATGAGATCGAGTAAAGGAAAGAGATCAAGAACCTAATGTCAGGACAATAAACTAAGCCTTAACATCAGCAAGACAAAGAAGTTGGTTGTTGACCGTAGGAACGATGGGGTGAACACGACCCTGTCCTCAACAGTGGAGTTGCCATCAAGAAGGTTGAAATTATTCAAGTTTCTATGAATCCATATCATCAGTAATTGTACCCGGTCCCTTCACACCGATGTGGTGATCAAGAAAACACATCAGCAAGTTTACTATATTGGAAGTCTGAGAACACTTGAGATGTCCTCAAAAAATATTTTGAACTTCTATGGATGCACCATGGAAAGTATTCTGATGGGATTCATCTTAGCCCAGTACGGCAACTGTTCAGCTCATGACCTCTGACATCATTCCACATCTTTAGGGAATGGATGTTCCCCTCTTCCATCATAAATGAGGCCCTTATTCATGTCTCCTCAGTACCCCGCACCTCCACCCTTGCTCTCCTTCCCCCTAGTCGCAAAAGGGACAGAGTCCCTCTAATGCTTACGTTTCTCCCCATCAACTGTCGGATACAACACATAATTTAGTTTAGTTTAGTTTAGAGATACAGCGCGGAAGCAGACCCTTCAGCCCACCGAGCGCCGACCAGTGATCCCCGCACGTTAACACTATCCTACACACACTAGAGATAATTTACACGTACGCCAAGGTAATTAACCTACAAACCTGTATGTCTTTTGGAGTGCGGGAGGAAACCGAAGGTCTCAGAGAAAACCGATGCGGTCACGTGGAGAACATATAAACTCCCTACAGTCTGCACCTATAATCGGGATCAAACTAGTATCACCGGCGAAGCATGTGCTGTAAGGCAGCTAATCTACCGCTGTGCCACCGTGCCACCCCCATCCTCCGAAATGTTCGCCACTTCCAACGGGGTCCCACCACGGTTCACATCTATCCATCTCCACCCCTTTTTGCCTTCCGCAGAGACCGTTCCCTCTGCAATTTCCTGGTTGACTCATCCTTTCCCACCCAAACCACCCGCTCCCCAGGTACCTTCCCCTGCAACCGCAGGATATGCAACACCTGTACAAAAAGTTGGAATAACCCAAAAAGCAGGCAGCATCTCTGGAGAGAAGGAACGGGTGACGTTTCTTCAGTCTGAAGAAGGGTCTCGACCCGAAATGTCACCTGTTCTTTCTCTCCAGAGATGCAACACCTGTCCCTATACCTCCTCCCTTGACTCTGTCCAGGGACCCTGATAGTTCTTTCAGGTTAGGCAGAGGTTTGCCTGCACATCCTCCAACCTCATTGACTGTATCCATTGTTCAAGATGAAGACTCTTGTACATAAGCGAGACCAAACATAAACTGGGCTATCATTTCGTTGAATACCTTCGCTCAGTCCACCTGGACCTATCTGATCTCCCGGTTGCCAAACACTTTAATTCCTTGTCCCATTACCACACGGACCTTTCTGTCCTAGGCCTCCTCCATTGTCAGAGTGAGGTTAAACGCAAATTGAAGGAACAGCATCTCATATTTGGCTTGGACAGCTTACAATGGTATGAATATTGATTTTTCTAACTTCAAACCCCGGCTTTCCCTCTCTCTCCATCCCTTACTCACCCAAGTCTCACCAGCTTCTTGTTCTCACCTAGCAAACAGCTAACAATGGCCTGTTTTCTTTATCATCGTTACTTTTTTGCATATCTTTCATTTATTTGTTCAAAGATAGACAGAAAATGCTGGAGTAACTCAGCGGGACAGGCAGCATCTCTGGAGAGAAGAAATGAGTGGCGTTTCGGGTCGAGACCCAGTCTCGACCCAAAACGTCACCAAGTCCTTCTCTCCAGAGATGCTGCCTTTCCCGCTGAGTTACTCCAGCATTTTGTGTCTACCTTTGATTTGAACTAGCATCTGCAGCTCTTTCCTACACATCCTATTCCTTTTTTCCTTTATCACTCTACGTCTATACCTGACCATCGGGTGGCGCTGTGAGCCAGCGGCCTCGCCAGCAGCTGTTCATCCTTTCGACTTTTTTTTTTGTTTTCAGCGTCTAAAAGTGTATTTGAGTGTGTTTTAGTGTGGGTGGTGGAGGCGTGGAATAGGGGGAAACATATTTTGGTCACTTACCTCGGTGGAATGCGACTTTACTCCTAGTCACATTTTCGCCCGCGCTCACGGCCTAACAGCTTGGATTGGTGCGGCCGCTCCCGGAGTCGGGCCCAGAGCATCAGCATCGGGCGCAGCGTGGACTTTCCATTGCGGAGCCGGGCAATCGGTTGCCGGGGATCGCCGGAAGAAGTACTCCGATCGCTGGCCCGCGGACTATAACAGCCTGAAGCCGCGGTCCGCGGAGCTTCCATGCGTGGGTGCAGCGTGGACTTTCCTTTGCAGTCTGGGATCCCTCGTTGGGGATCACCGGAGAAGAGCTTCGACTGCCGGCCTGCGGCCTATAACATCGTAACGCCGCGGTCTCCGGTAGGAAGCGGCCGATTTGGGACCTCCAAGCCGCGGAGTGTCCATCCGTCCCAACGTCGGAGTTTCAAGCATCCCAACGAGAGAGCCTGTACATCGGGCTATCCGTAGCGGCGACTGCGAAGGGTTCATGGCCCCGACCACGGATGAACAAAGGAGGACAACTGACTGAAAAGTGAAGAATGTTGATTCCACTGTGGTGGATGTTCATGTTACATTCTATTGTGTATTGTACTCTTTTTGATTGTGTGGCTGCATGGTAAATCAAATTCCCATGTACCTTAATTGGTGCATGTGGCAATAAATGTGAACTTGAACTTGAACTCTTGTTTCCCTTTCCGCCGATTCTAGACTGAAGAAGGGTCTCAAACCTGAAACGTCAACCATTCCTTCTCTCCAGAGATGCTGCCTGTGCCGCTGACTTACTCTAGCATTTTGTGTCTATTTTTGGTTTAAACCAGCATCTGCAGTTATTTCCTACACAAGTATTAAATGCTTCTGGATTCTAAACTGAATGTCACTCTTGTATTCCAGAATATCACTTGAATTGCAAAATTATCATTAATAATAACGAAAATGTGCACTTTATTTTTAAGGATGAATATGTAGTCTTAGCTTTAAGTGAGCGTGAATAAAAATGAATGACAGCTCAATGCTAGAATTAGTCATTACTTCAACAAAGCAACCTCATGTCTATCCTTGGTGATCACACACATAATCATGGCCTCTAAACCTCAGATTGCAGACATCTGTCAGCATCGTACTTCCCTGTTACATGGCAACATATTGTGACGCAAGTATGTCTTAGCCTTGCTGCTGATTGAAATCAATACTCCTCAGTCCCCTCCAGCAGGTCAGTTTTATTAACTGAATATAGCACGGGAAAAGTCAAGGGTAAGTTAACACTATTTAAATAAATTAAAATTCTGTGCAAATTCAAACCACATTTTGATCAGCTGTTTGCTGCACAGCTTCTACCTGGCATGGGATTACATATACCCATCAGCTACTTTGTGATATTTCCTGTCATCTCATTCAATTTACCATCTTTAGTTCTGACGATATATGACATTGGTTGAGCCAAGTAATTTGAAATATTAAGTACCCCAATCAGAATGGATTGGAAAATTATCAAAAATATGCACCATTCGCAAGGAATAAAACAAAAGATACCAAGGCTTATTATCGTACAATAAACAGGACAGCTATCTCAGGGAATACAGGGGAATCAAATATTGTTTCAACTACTCAATAGGATTGAAGGTTTACTAACCATGAGAAAAGTAAAGAATAAAATTATAAAAATTGGAATATTATGCATGCATAATGTTCCTAAACAAAAATTATAAGCACAAATTACCATTCAGTCTAACACCAGCATTTAACACTTATCACTGGGCAGTGCTGAGGTAGTGTATTTACCAGGGAACTGCCGACATTTTGCTGAAGACAGGTGAAGGTCAGCCTCAACATTCATTCTGGGTACAAACAGATTTGTGATTTTGCATTCCCCCATCCTCTGTGGTATGCAATTCTGTCAAGGAGCAATTCTGCAGCTACTGGGAAAGCCAAAACCATTGCCTTTGGTTTATGCCACAATCCACCTTCCAAACAAATCTTTTTCTCTTCATAATAATGGCCCAAGGTTGTTCCAGACTATTTGTTACGTTAGTATAGGATGATTGAAATGGTTTTAGGTTTGTGTTACCTGGCATATTTATTCCGCCATTGCCACAGTGGATATAAGGCTTCATTTGTTTCTGTAATGTATGTGGCAGATAGGATATTGGGTCTGTACTACAAATTGCAGCAGGTTCATACTTTGCCATATTGCCATAGAACTATTTTGGGTCTTGACATCAGAACCGAGAATGGGAATGAAATGTTCTATAATGCACTGGCAAGGTTTATTTAGTTGCATTGACATGCAAACTGATTTAAATTTATAGAATTTATGGTGCAGTTATGTTGTCAACCAAAATAGTACTTTGTCTTTCTTCTTAATAAGAAACCCATAATCAGCATAGCAAATGTTACACTTTCATATGTTACTTACATCACTTCTTATGTGTTTTTCGTTCCATTCCTCAGTTTGATTATTTATAGCAATATTTTAAATCCTGTAATGCAGGGGTTCCCAACCTTTTTCGTCCCGTTTTAATAGCACATAACACATGTTATTTCATTTATTTATGAACAACTGATGATGAATAGAACCAGAACTGAACACAGTCAGTCAATGAGAAAAAATATCACAAATCCAGAATCAACAAATTTACCCCCTGGGTAGGTGAAATTTACCCCAGGTTGGGAACCTTTACTGTAATGCAATGCTACTTTTATTTTTTTTTAATGTGCATTTACAACAATTTTCTGATGGAGTTGTTATTGCATTTTCATTGCAAGTTATTATTTCTTTATATATTTGCTTACCTATCATTAAATATTTTAATCTAGCTTTTCATCTTGTTGCAAGCTAGGATTCTTTATCTTTACTGTCGACATTATTGCCATAGAGGGAGTGCAGAGACGGTTCACCAGACTGATTCCTGGGATGTCAGGACTGTCTTATGAAGAAAGACTGGATAGACTTGGTTTATACTCTCTAGAATTTAGAAGATTGAGAGGGGATCTTATAGAAACTTACAAAATTCTTAAGGGGTTGGACAGGCTAGATGCAGGAAGATTGTTCCCGATGTTAGGGAAGTCCAGGACAAGGGCTCACAGCTTAAGGATAAAGGGGAAATCCTTTAAAACCGAGATGAGAAGAACTTTTTTCACGCAGAGAGTGGTGAATCTCTGGAATTCTCTGCCACAGAGGGTAGTTGAGGCCAGTTCATTGGCTATATTTAAGAGGGAGTTAGATGTGGCCCTTGTGGCTAAGGGGATCAGGGGGTATGGAGAGAAGGCAGTACGGGATACTGAGTTGGATGATCAGCCATTATTGAATTGCAGGCTAATGGCCTACTCCTGCACCTATTTTCTATGTTTCTATATCCTGACCTCTATCTACAGGGGTGCCTGCAATATTTATTTCCTTTGACTGAGATAAGCAAAATGGAAAGTTTTTTGTAAAGACTAGTACAGGTGCACAACCTTTTATCCGAAGATCCAAATAACGAAAAGCTCCGAATAGCGGACATTTTTTCAGTCCTTGAAGAAAGGTCCTTGAAGACGTTTACCGAGGGCGGCCCGCAGAGGTGACAGCGGAACCTCCGGTCGGTCCTCGAAGAAAGGGGAACTAAATCCCCATTCATAAATGAGAAGGCGAGGGTATATTGTGCGGGAGGGTTAATAATGGACAATCTGCTGCTGCCTGCCCGCTGAGTTAAAAAGTTCCCACGGTAGACTCACGATACACAGTCTATCGTGAGTCTTGCGTGGGAACGTTTTAACTCAGCTGGCAGGCAGCAGCAGATTGTTGCTCCCTTCAGTTTCACCCCACCTATACCCCTCTGCTTCCCGGCCATGTGTGTGACCCCTTCCCTCCCCTCTCCAGTTCCCCGCCCATTGCACCGGCGCGGGGGCTTTGCACTGTCTTCACGTCGGCGATGCCAGCATACAATGCCAGTCACTGGAGACGTCAGGACCAACGGGACACCGACCCCCAGGCCCACTGCAAGCACGGAGATCCCAGAGTCCCACACCCAGCAGCAGCCCAGCCCCGTTCCAACTCCAGAGGAACATGCTCCCCGTAGGGACAGAAGCTGATGGTGTGCAAGGTACGTCTTGTTCTTGGGGTTGCAGATGAGGGGACGCAGCTCAGGCTGTGACGTCTCCGGCCACCCCCCTGTACAGGAGCTGAGACTGGGAACTGTACCGCCCTTGCAGGTGAGCAGGAGAGTGGGGTTGTTTGCAGTTGCAGAGGGAGGGGGCAAGGGCGGTACAGTTCACAGTCTCAGCTCCTGTCCGGGGGGGTGGCCGGAGACGTCAGGACTAACGGGACACCGACTGCAAGCACGGAGATCCCAGAGACTCACAGCCAGCAGCAACTCTAGCCCAGCCCCGTTCCAACTCCAGAGGAACCCGGGTTTCAGATGAGGGGGCGCAGCTCGGGCTGTGGGCGAACTGCCACTTGTTAAACATCTGTTAATTCCAATCGATTGTAAATCTTTATCAAGTCCACTCTTTCACTTGGAGACAAAAGGAACTGCAGATGCTGGTTTACAAAGGACAAAAGACGCTCCCCAATGGGCCGATACGGTGACAAGTGGCAGTTCGCCCACAGCCCGAGCTGTGCCCCCTCATCGGGACACCGACCCCCAGGCCCACTGCAAGCACGGAGATCCCAGATTAGCAACTCCAGCCCAGCCCTGCTCCAACTCCAGAGGAACACGCTCCCCGTAGGGGCAGAAGCTGATGGTGTGCAAGGTACGTCTTGTTCTTGGGGTGGCGCAGCTCGGGCTGTCGGCGAACTGCCACTTGTCGCCGTAGCGGCCCATCGGGGAGCGGATTCCTCTGGAGTTGGAGGGACAGGGAGACACAGCGGCTTTTGAGAATAGTGGGCAATCACTTCCAAAGTTCTGCCCACACAGTCAGTACACCTCTCCTATACTTGTCTCCCGCACTAAGATTATCTCGCAGAGAATGATCCCAGCCTAACCCTCCCTATTCTCTCCTATTCTGCAAGAAAAAACTACATTGAAGACTCAAACTCGCGAACGAGTAACTGCCGGGATCGAGGCGCAAATTCGCGACCTTGCGGATATGAGCTGAGCACTCTACCACTGAGCCAGCCGTTAAAATCTACGCTAAAAATCTTCCAATCCGAAAGCCGAAAAATTCCGAATTACGAAAAGTCTCTGGTCCCAAGGCTTTCAGATCAAAGGTTGTGCACCTGTATCTCAAAATATTTAATCTGCAACCTAAAGCCCTCTACAACCATGTTGCAGTATCGGCTATTAGCTCAAACCATTTGTTATACGTGTACCACTTTAATCTTAGAGACACTGATATGACAAGATTAGTTTTCCATAGTAACCAATGTGGTCGTAAATGTTAATAATGAATATTATTAATAATAAAATGTTAATAATTAAATGATGCAGCAGAATGCGGTTCTACGTGGAAGTTTCAAAAATATATATTTTCCTTGGTATACTTTTCTGCTAGGCACTGGTGCAATAATATATTTATTTTTCTTAATAGTCTACTATAAACAATGATGGCACACCATACAAAAAGATACTTTGACCCCTTCAAATTTATGTTTACCCCTCCTTGGTAAATAGCATCAGAAACATCTGTTAATTCCAATCGATTGTAAATCTTTATCAAGTCCACTCTTTCACTTGGAGCCAAAAGGAACTGCAGATGCTGGTTTACAAAGGACAAAAGACAAAAATTGCTGGAGAACCTCAGCAGGTCAGGCAGCATTTCAAGAGAACATGAATAGGTGACGCTTTGGGTAGGGACCCTTCTTCCCTGTGACGAAGTGTCCCGACCTACTCAGACTATAGTCAAGTGGAACAGTTAAACCCAATATTATGATGGATTAAATCATGTGGAAAACAGGTACTTCATATTCAGGCAATCTGAACAGAGCACAATTCCTTTTATTGGGCGTGTAATATATCTTTAGCAGGCAAAGCTTTCTAAATCATTGCAGCTAATTTTCTAAGTTACTGCAATAGGCATTGGTTATTTTGCATCTAATCTA
This sequence comes from Leucoraja erinaceus, assembly GCF_028641065.1. NCBI lineage: Eukaryota > Metazoa > Chordata > Chondrichthyes > Rajiformes > Rajidae > Leucoraja > Leucoraja erinaceus. The sequence goes on along the minus strand of NC_073377.1, from coordinate 107,827,258 downwards.
GATGAATGGCAAACTAACAATTAAAAAAAGGCAGTTACTTGTGTCTCTTTTTCATACCAGATTTGTCATCCAAATATATAACGTTTAAAATACACCAGAGCAGTTGCTTCACTGGTGTTCCAGGATTACAGATTATCTCCAAGAACGCACAGGTTTGGAGGTTAATTGGCTTTGTTAAAATTATAAACTGTCCCTAGTGTGTAGGATAGTGCTAGTGTACGGAGTGATCGCTGGTTGGTACAACTCAGTGGGCTGAAGGGCCTGTTCGCACACTGTATCTCTGAAGTCTAAAGTAAATCTGATCATATAACCCGAGGCAGCACGTTTTAGGCACTCACTAGCTCTGTGTAAAAAAAGATATTGGCCCACACATCCTGTGGGCAGGTGGGACTAACATAGATGGGGCATCTTTATTGGCTTGGATAAATTGGGCCGAATGGCTTGTTTCCATGATGCATCATTCAATGACATTTGAGCACCATATAACAGGAGGTTATAACCATCAGTGAGCACTCAACTGCACCTGATCGATAACAAGATTGTTTAAAATGTGATGTTTCTGCTGCTTAGCGCACAGAAAGCCTGCTGTTGAAGTTTCACCAGATTGGTGCTTTATTTTGTCACACCTAGCGCTGCATCGGATTTGCACTGAAACAGGGTTGATCCTTTGGTTTAATGCTAATGGGTGAACGAGGGATATCCAGACCTTGAAACTACAGAGCACAATCCTGCCATCGTTGCTGATGTCTCACATAATCATGGTTGCTTCCTTTCAATCAATCAATCAATCAATCAATCAATCAATCAATCAATCAATCAATCAATGATACTTTATTGTTACATGTACCAAGGTACAGTGAAATTCTTTGTTTTTGCATACATTGAATAGCGAGATCCGTACTGAACTGATCCCAGTTAGCCAGACAGCAGGGCAAAAGACCACAATAACCAAAAATAACCACAATAAGTTGAAGATGCGACTTTGTTTCCAATAATACTGTCAATTGGTCACTCTAACCCTGCTCTTCCATGGACAAATGCATGTACAGCAGTGAGGATTGTTAGACAATTAGTGTCACAAGAAACAGCCTGACCCGTTGAGATCATCCAACCTTTAGTTTTGTTGCTGGAGAATTGCTGTGTTATGTATCATTTATGTAGCTCCTAAAATGTTTGGTCAGGAGGCTATTTCCTTTAATCTTTGAACCAATTTGGAATATCAAACTCTTTTCATATTGGTTATTGATCTGTCAATCGAATACGTCTATTTGACCTGTGGGATGAATTCCCAGTTTCATCCCATAGTCTTAGTGACATTAGTGTCTATCAATGCAGATCTCATCAAAAGCATAAAGATCTGATCCTAAACACTACCAAGATAATACTTTGAATTAGGATTACTTTGTGCTTTCTCTCAGAGAATGCTAATATAAATGTTTTCATGTTTTGAATTCGCCAATTTTAGACGATCAACCCACAAACAACCCCACATCCCCCCTCCCCAGTTATCCCTCCCTTCCATGTACCCCACCTGGATGCACACCCATTTCTCCCTTTCCCCTTCCCTCGTCGCTTTCCACCTATATTCCTTCCTCTAGCTTCACATATCACGCCTCTTCTATCCGTCTCTCCTTATCTCACACGTTTTGTCTTTAATTTGGACTTTGATACACCATCTGCCAAACAAAACCCCCTCATCTACATCCAACTATCATTTTGGATCTCTACCCAAAATATCTCCTATCCATGTTCTCCAGAGATGCTGCCGGAATGCTTAGTTACTCCACCACTTTGTGCTTTTTTTTTGTAAACAAGTGTCTGCAGTTCCTTGTTTTCACCTATCACTTGCAGGCTTTGTCCAGCCCCCACTTAGGTTTGTCCCCCTTACTGCAATCAGTCTGAAGAAGGGCCTTGACTCAAAACATTGTCTGCCTATGCTCTCCTGAGATGTTACCAGATCCCTTGAGTTACTCCAGCACTGTATCTTTTTTTGTAAACCAGCATCTGTAGTTTCTACCGCTCACCTACACAGTAGGGGCAATTTACAATAGCAAATTAATTTACCAATCCATATTTTTTTTGTAGAAGGAAAAAGGAACATCCAGCGAAAACACCTGCAATCAATGAGAGAACATACAAAATTCACACAAAAGTCAGGGTTGGAACTATGAGGCAGCAGCTCTATTGGCTACACTACTGCGCTGCTCCATTCTCCCCAACAAGCTGCGCTAATTCTAATATTTTGAATGTCTTTGAACCCAATATGCCAAAGATAAGGTGATTAATAATGTTCCAGGTGCAGATTTAGCCAAGCAAGTCCATAATATAGCCATTTATACAATATTATTCAATCCTCCTGCACTTCGTAGACTTTCTTGTAAACCTGTGCATTTTTGCACTAATGTCATGACTTTTTCTTTTCACTGTCATTTGGAATTTAGGTACTAGGTGTAAAATGTATGTTTTTGATTTTTATCTGAGTATGTGCCAGGAATGCTGCTGCATATGCCAATAAACTCAACGATGCACATTTCTTGGATATCCTTCTGATTAAACTGCATAAGACTGCTAGACATAAAATACTTAAATAACTCAGCAGGACGGGCAGCATCTCTGGAGATAAGGAATGGGTGACGTTTCGGGTTCAGACTGAAGAAGGGTCTCGACCCGAAACGTCATCCATTCCTTCTCTCCAGAGATGCTGCCCGTCCCGCTGCGTTACTCCAGCATTTTGTGTCTACCTTCGATTTAAACCAACATCAGCAGTTCTTTCCTACACATAAGACTGCTATATTTGCCTACATTTCTTCTTGTGCTTATTCCCCCAACAAACTAATGGCTTAAGAACAATTCTGAATTTTGAAAGAATAGTTATCATGACAGTAACTACATTTAGGAATAGCTCAGTCAGAAGTGTATCCAATTTCTTCAAAAGTTAAATTGATCCTATAACAGACAATACATTTCATAGAACCACCTGTTGGAACAGAACAGCTCTTGGTTATGAATAACTAACATTAGCATGCAAATTATTGCTTTGTGTGTGTAATGTAATACTGTTAGAAATTAAAACTTTGGTTATTGGTATTGCTTTTGTTCCTGAGGAGACTTTTCCAACAAGTTCCAACAAATAATTCCCCAGGGACACCGCACGATTGCCAGCCCCGCCAACAGTCTGTCTGTTTTTTCGTCTTTTTTTGTTATTTTTAATGTGCTTAAAAAGTTTGTGTAAATGTTCTCCGTGTTTGTTTTATGTGGGGGGGAGGGGGAGGGGGTAGGGCGATGTGATTGTTTTCTGGATGTTATCTCTGGTCGCTCTGCGGCCTAACATCCTGGAGCTGGAGGCCTCCTCGGACTGACTTTGAGCCCCACCGCGGGGCGTGGACTTAACATCGGAGCCGATCCCATGCCTGCGGACTTTATATCGAGAGCTCGCTGTCTCGGGAGAGGCCGAGTCGGAAGCTCCAACGCCACATAGGTTCTACAAGCCCCGACCCAGTGTCGATCGCCCGGCACGGGGAGCTGACATCCCCCCGATGCGGGAGCTTGATTGACCCGGCGTGGATGGCCTGAAAGCCGCCGGCTGCGGAAGTCAAGATCGTCCCGTCAACGGAAGGCTCGAGGCCCCAGACCATGGGAGAACAAAGCAGGGAAGAGATTGAACTTTTTTTCGCCTTTCATCACAGTGAAGAATGTGGAGGAGTCATTGTGGTGGATGTTTATGTTAAAATGTATTTTGTGCGTTCCATTGCTTTTTATTTGTATGACTGACATGGCAAATTAAATTCCTCGCATGTTGCAAAACATACTTGGCTAATAAAGTATTATTGTATTGTATTGTAAAATTTTGAACTGGATTTAAACAAATGCCAGAGATCCAACCATTTACCATTTTAACAATTATTGGATATGAAGTATTTTCCGCTGGATTCAAAGTATTCTTTCAAAGCAAAGTAAATGGCCATTAAATCTAAATGTACTGTATCTTTCAGAATGGACCATGTGTCTTAAATCAGTAACCCAGGGTATGCCGAACCTTATGCATAGACTGATTACCTACCCGTTATACATTTCAGCAGATTCTTCTACAAGAACTTCAATTAATTTATCCAACCTTACAAGTATAAGTTTCATGCAAATAGTCTGACAACTAGTTTAGATGATAAAAAGCTGCAAAAATTGTGCATAGTCTCACTCTTTTATACTTTGGTGATGAACTGTTACCATTATGAGCAGGAGTAAAAACACATTTCTCAAAGATTACATTGTCACTACCTCTTTTGTCGTATATTTTGCAATTGCGGTTATGCTACTGGTTTTGTTACTACAGCATTGAACAAGGCTTTCTAATTAATTCTAACAATGGGTGGCACAGTAGCACAGCGGTAGAGTTGTTGCCTTACAGTGCCAGAGACCCGGGTTTGATCCTTGCTTCGTGTGCTGCCTCTATGGAGTGTGTATGATAGTGCTAGTTTAGTTTAGAGACACAGCGTAGAAACAGGCCCTTTGGCCCACAAAGTCAGCGTTGACAAGCGATCCGTGCACACTTGCACTCTCTTACACACATTAGGGACAATTTACAATTATACCAAGCCAATCAACCTACAAACCTGTACACTTTGGAGTGTGGGAGGAAACCGGAGATCCTGGAGAAAACCCGCGCAGGTCACGCGGAGAACATACAAATTCCGTAGTCAGGATCGAACCTGGATCTCTGGCACTGTTAGGCAGCAACTCACCCGCTGCGCCACCGTGCTGTCCAAAGTGTGCTGTACCTGTTAATGTGCGGGGATTGCTGGTCCGAGTGGATTTGTTGGGCCGTCTCTGGCACTGCAAAGCAGTAGCTCTACCACTACGCCACTGTGCCACCCTTGTTTTCTTCACTCTTTCCTTAACAGTTCTTTCACTTGTGTAGGAACTCATTCTCCAATACAATAGCATAGCATGGGAATGATCTGTTGTTTGGCCATTGTTTTGCTGCTCTTCCTTCCAAATTACGACTAGATGTTAAACATTTAAAGCCACACATTGAATTATTCTCTGCAGCTCTCAACACTACCTCAAGGGACTGAATTGTGTCAGACCATAAAACACAATTTCACTGTTGAGAGTAGTAGGCCCCTCTCGGTCATGACTGACCATGGGTGATGCATCCTGGTCGGTTGCAAGCCTGGGCGATGTCATATGGAGGACGTCCCCCCTCTCCACGTCGCTGATCGATCCAAAGGAACAGCAGGGCCGTTACAGTTTGGCACCAGCACCGTAGAAGGAGCTGCCAGAGCGAGGTTGTAGACAACGACGAACTGCCTTAGGGGCTCCAACTACGGATTTTCTTGTGGTTTACTCCTGGAGCCTTTTCCATGAATGGATAGAGAATTCAGCAATGTGTGAACATGCTGAAGAATCACAATACCAATCAGAAGAAAATCAGGTATCATCCCCAATGTTATGGCTCGATAAAAGATTTGTAGGTAGCAACTAGTTTCTCTCCTCTTTCCATTATGAACTTCATGTAACCTATACAGTTAATACTGTATGGGCACATTCCACTATCACTGCAATGTGAGCCAAATCCAAATTGGGAATTCTTCTGTTACAGGTCAGTAATCTAAACACATCCACAGGAATCATCATAAACTCCTCCGAATACACATTAGATACATGATTGGAAGGAAAACGTCAAATCCACCATGTTTGTGCCAGTTACAAATGAAGAAAATTGTAGTCATAAATTCATCGCCTTGAAAAAAACCCTGTTCAATGAAGAGTCAGATGGGGACATTTACAGCTGCATGGTAAAAACAGAGTCCCCAAACTGGTAAAGAAGAAGAAAAGATTACATGTCTGTGAAACACCAGAGGCAACATATATATAACATATATTAAGTTATCCCATATACAATGGATCAATGGACATACAATCCTGCCACATCTGATCCTGAATCACGGTGAACAATTATACAACTAACTGGAGAAGGCAGCTCCAAAAATATCCATATCATAAATGTTGGCAGGGTCCAGAATGTGAACATCAAACATGAGCCTGAAGCATTTATAACAGTGTTTAACCAGATATACTAAGTGGATGTTCTATCTCTGTTCTGAGGTCCTCATCATCAGCGAATAACAGATCAGTCAACTTGATTATAGACACAAATTGCCGGAGTAACTCAGCGGGACAGGCAGCATTTCTGGAATAGGAGGAATTTGATTAACTACATGGTTTCAAGGACTCAGTTTGAGATGTGGACATATCAAAGGCTGTTGAAACAGAGTGCAATGCAGATGTTCTCCAGAACAAGCCTGCTTTCAGCTACTCTGTTGCAGTCCATGTAAATGAAACATTATGGAGAATTGCCTAGGTACATACTGCCAACAAAAGCAGCACATACCCAGTCCAGTTAAGGGCCTGTCCCACTTGCCGATTATTTTGGTGACTGCCGGCGTCATATCAGGGTCGTCAAAGATTTTGAACATTTCAAATTCCAGCAGCGACAAAAAAAATGTTGCAATACTTGAAAAAACACCGCGCGTCAAAGTAAACATGCAGGTACAGCAGGCAGTGAAGAAAGCGAATGGCATGTTGACCTTTATAACAAGAGGAATCAAATATAGGAGCAAAGGTCCTTCTGCAGTTGTACAGAGCCCTAGTGAGACCACATCTGGAGTATTGTGTACAGTTTTGGTCCCCTAATTTGAGGAAGGACATTCTTGCTATTGAGGGAGTGCAGCGTAGGCTTACAAGGTTAATTCCCGGGATGGCGGGACTGTCATATGCTGAGAGAATGGAGCAGCTGAGCTTGTACACTCTGGAGTTTAGAAGGATGAGAGGTGATCTCATTGAAACATATAAGATTGTTAAATCGTTAAAGCACATGGTATTGGGGGTTCAGTATTGATGTGGATAGAGAACTGGCTGGCAAACAGGAAGCAAAGAGTAGGAGTAAACGGGTCCTTTTCACAATGGCAGGGAGTGACTAGTGGGGTACCGCAAGGCTCAGTACTGGGACCCCAGCTATTTACAATATATATTAATGATCTGGATGAGGGAATTGAAGGCAATATCTCCAAGTTTGCGGATGACACTAAGCTGGGGGGCAGTGTTAGGTGTGAGGAGGATGCTAGGAGACTGCAAGGTGACTTGGATAGGCTGGGTGAGTGGGCAAATGTTTGGCAGATGCAGTTTAATGTGGATAAATGTGAGGTTATCCATTTTGGTGGCAAAAACGGGAAAGCAGATTATTATCTAAACGGTGGCCGATTGGGAAAGGGGGAGAGATGCAGCGAGACCTGGGTGTCATGGTACACCAGTCATTGAAGGTAGGCATGCAGGTGCAGCAGGCAGTAAAGAAAGCGAATGGCATGTTGGCTTTCATAGCAAGAGGATTTGAGTATAGGAGCAGGGAGGTTCTACTGCAGTTGTATAGGGTCTTGGTGAGACCACACCTGGAGTATTGCGTGCTCAGTTTTGGTCTCCAAATCTGAGGAAGGACATTATTGCCATAGAGGGAGTGCAGAGAAGGTTCACCAGACTGATTCCTGGGATGTCAGGACTGTCTTATGAAGAAAGACTGGATAGACTTGGTTTATACTCTCTAGAGTTTAGGAGATTGAGAGGGGATCTTATAGAAACTTACAAAATTCTTAAGGGGTTGGACAGGCTAGATGCAGGAAGATTGTTTCCAATGTTGGGGAAGTCCAGGACAAGGGGTCACAGCTTAAGGATAAGGGGGAAATCCTTTAAAACCGAGATGAGGAGAACTTTTTTTTTTTTTTTTTTTTCACACAGAGAGTGGTGAATCTCTGGAACTCTCTGCCACAGAGGGTAGTTGAGGCCAGTTCATTGGCTATATTTAAGAGGGAGTTAGATGTGGCCCTTGTGGCCAAGGGGATCAGAGGGTATGGAGAAAAGGCAGGTACGGGATACTGAGTTGGATGATCAGCCATGATCATATTAAATGGCGGTGCAGGCTCGAAGGGCCGAATGGCCTACTCCTGCACCTAATTTCTATGTTTCTATGTTTCTATGTTAAGGGCTTGGACACGCTAGAGGCAGGAAACATGTTCCCGCTGTTGGGAGAATCCAGAACCAGGGGCCACACTTTAAGAATAAGGAGTAAACCATTCAGAAAGGAGACGAGGAAACACTTTTTCTCACAGAGAGTGGTGAGTCTGTGGAATTCTCTGCCTCAGAGGGTGGTGGAGGCCAGTTATCTGGATTCTTTCAAGAGAGAGCTAGATAGGTCTCTTAAAAATAGCGGAGTCAGGAGATATGGGGAGAAGGCAGGAACGGGGTACTGATTGTGGATGATCAGCCATGATCACAGTGCGGTGCTGGCTCGAAGGGCCGAATGGCCTACTCCTGCACTATTGTCTATTGTCTATTGTCATCACACCACGTCACCGCCGCAAATTTTTCGGTGACCTGATATGTCAGTCAATGTTGCCGGCAGCCGCCGAAAAAAAATCGCCAAGTGGGACAAGTCCTTTAATGATTACAAAGTCTGCAGTCAACCATTAACTCACTGGTGGTCAAGAAGGAACTGCAGATGCTGGAAAATCGAAGGTAGACAAAATTGCTGTAGAAACTCAGCTGAAGTCTGAAGAAGGGTTTTGGCCCGAAACGTTGCCTATTTCCTTCACTCCATAGATGCTGCCGCACCCGCTGAGCTTCTCCAGCAATTTTGTCTACCATTAACTCACTGGAAGGTGTCATGTTACACGGCAGCACAAACTCAACAATAATCGGCTCACCAATACCCGGAACAGAGATAGAACAGGTCATCTCCAAGAAAAGGAAAGCCTTTCGTGCCTGGCAAAATGATGTCACCTGCAAGGCCAAAAGAGTTACTCACTCCAGAGCCATGGCGGACGTCCAGAGGGAGCTTAAGAACTCTTGGTGGACAGATAACGCTCTAGAAATCCAGAGACTGGCAGACTCGGGTGACACCAGAGGCTTCTTCAGCACTACTAAGGCCGTCTATGGTCCAAGCTACCGCTGCTTAACCCCACTGCGCTCAAAAGACGGACAGGAACTACTGCAGGACAATGAGTTCATTAAAGTCCGGTGGAAAGAGCAATTCCAGGAATTTCTCAACTGTGACAGCACAACTGAATCAGACATTACCCACCGCATCGCTCAGTCCCATCAGAGAAGACATGGAAAAACCTCCCACTATGACAGAGATTCAAGATGCCATCCAGAGCCTTAAGAACAACAAGGCCACCAGTCCAGATGGGATTCCAGCTGAGATCTTAAAGGAAGGTGGACCGGAGCTCCTGTACCACATCCATGCCCTACTGCTCAAGGTCTTGGAAAAAGAAGAACTTCCCTCAAAACTCAGGGATGCTCTAATAGTGACCATTTTTAAGAAGGGGGACAAGGCTGAATGTGGAAACTACAGAGGCATCTCGCTCCTGTCAACAACAGGCAGTCCTTGCTCGTGTCCTCGCAAACTGACTTCTACCACAGTTTGTGGAGGTTCTTCCAGAATCACAGTATGCCTTCCGCCCATCCAGAGGTACAGCAGACATGATATTCACAGCACGTCAACTCCAGGAAAAATGCCTTGAACAAAGGCAGCCTTTGTATATGGCCTTCATAGACCTGACAAAGGCTTTTAACTCGGTAGACCACCAGGCTCTTTGGAGCATACTATCAAGGTACGGTTGCCACAACAAGTACATCAGAATATTGAGGCTTCTACATGATGGCACGTCGGTCACAATGCTATGGAACTGCGGCTCTGAGTCCAAGCCCTTCACTGTGGAAACAGGGGTCAAACAGGGATGCATCATCACACCCACCCTGTTTGTCGTCTTCATTGCTGCCATACTTCACCTTACTGGTGAAGAGCTGCCACAATGGATCCCAATCCTCTACAGAACTGATGGTGGGCTCGTCAACCATAATAGGTTGAAGGTCAAGAGCAAAGTCAGTAACACCGCCATCATGGAGCTTCAGTACGCGGCCGACTGCACCATTGCAGCACACTCTGCAGAAGACCTCCAGGGCATCCTGAATGCCTTTACCAAGGCATACAGAGCCATAGGCCTAGCCTTAAATATCAAGACGACCCAGGTCCTACATCAACCTTCACCCAACGTCTACTCAGCCCACTATAAAAGTGGACGACACCACTCTTGAAAACATTGACCACTTCCCCCGTCTTGGCAGCATTCTTTCCTCAAAAGCTGATATCGACTCTGAGGTCAACCATTGCCTGAGTTGTGCCAGTGGAGCCTACACCAGACTCAGGAAAAGAGTCTCTAAATATCGAGACCTAAAGGCCCAAACAAAACTGCTGGTCTACAGAGCCGTTGTTCTCTCCACCCTGTTGTATGGAGCCAAGTCATGGACCACCTACAGCAGGCACCTGAGAGCCCTGGAACAATACCATCAAAGATCCTTACGAAAGATTCTGAGGATCAGCTGGGAGGACAAACGCACCAACATCAGAGTTTTGGAGGAAGCCAACATGACCAGCATCACCACCACAATAATGCAACACCAACTTCGATGGAATGGCCATGTCATCTGCATGTCCAACACATGTGTTCCTAAACAAATCCTGTACTCGCAACTGAAGGAAGGTTGGCGAGCCCCCGGCGAGCCAAAGAAACGCTTCAAGGACAACATCAAGAACAGTCTGAAGAAATTCCACATCACATCGAGCAACTGGGAGCACATTGCACTGGACAGACGCTCCTGGAGGAAATCCATGCAGGAAGGAGGTGCTCGTCATGAAATGGAACTACGGCGTGTCACAGAGACAAAGCAACAGCACCGTAAGGAGAGAGAGAGAGAGAAGGGGGCTCGACGACTACCAACCACCACCAGTCTCCACTGCCCACGTTGCACCAAGGTGTGGGGAAGGCGGATCGGCCTCTACAGACATCTGCAGACCCACAAGTAGACATCTGCAGACGACCCTATGGAGAGGAGAGGGCAGTCATACTCATTTTGCGTGATCGCCGATGATGATGATGACCCAGAACAGCTTTTGCAAACACCTCTCTAACCTTATCATCATCTTGGTCCAAATATGAATTCCTGAAGTGAGACCAGTGTGACTACTTTTGACATCAGGACAATATTTAGTCCATCAAGGAGCCCTGGTAAAACTAAAAGTCAATCAGTCCAATGCAAAAAAACACAGCAATAAGTGGTCGACACTTCACACAAAACAAGGTATAGGATACACAGCATGGAAACATGCCCTTTGGCCCACTGAATCCACACCAACCATTTATAACCATTTATACTTATTCCTCACTTATCTACAAACAGGGAAAAGTTACAATTGCCAATTAACTGAACAGTAATAATAATAATAATAATAATAATAATAATAATAATAATAATAAATACTTTATTGATCCCCTCAAGGAAATTCAGATGTCCAGAGGCCCCCAACCAACAAACCCACAGATTCAAAACGAACGCAGACAGAAAATACATAGAATACACTGTGGACACTACCTAAGAGCAATAAATACTTAAAAGACCAATAATTAACAATTAAAAATTAAAAATTGCAAGAATGCATCCCCCTACAGCCTAGCGGTCCGAATTATAAAATCCAATGGCTGCAGGAGTGAAGGATCTCCTGAACCGCTCCGTTCTACAGGGCAGGGAGAGGAGCCGGTTGTTGTTCCGAGTGCTCTTTTGACTCTCCAGAATTACATGGAGGGGATGCCCGGGGTTTTTCAGAATGACCTGCACCTTGTGCCTCATACGCCTCTCAAGCACATCCATCCCAGAGTCTACTCTCCCCTCCGGCACTGAGCTCGCTCGTTTAACCAGTGACCAGCTTCTTGTTGTTTTTTGCACTAATGCTGTTGCCCCAGCAGACAACAGCGTAGAAAATAACACTTGCAACCACAGTGTTGCAAAACATGTGCAGCATGTCATTACACACATTGAAGGATTTGAGCCTTCTGAGGAAAAAGAGTCTGCTCTGGCCTTTTTTGTAGAGGGAATCAGAGTTGACAGACCAGTCCAGTTTGTTATCAAGGTGCACTCCAAGGTATTTATATGTCTGCACCACCTCAATGTTAGCCCCAGCAGCGTTGATCGGCTGAAGGGGGAGTTTGGACCTGCCAAAGTTAACCACCATCTCTTTAGTCTTAGTTGTGTTCAGGATGAGACAGTTCTCCTCACTCCAGGCACAAAAGGAACTGGTCAAGTTCCTGTATTCGTCCTCCTGCCCGTTCCTTACACATGCCACAATCGCTGTATCATCAGAATATTTCTGTACGTGGCATGTGTCAGATTTATAGTTAAAGTCTGCTGTATACAGGGTGAAGAGGAACGGGGCCAGAACCGTTCCCTGTGGGGCTCCAACATTGCACACCACTGTGCCAGAGACACTGTCCCCCTATGTAGGAAAGAACTGCAGATTCTGGTTTAAATCGAAGGTAGACACAAAATGCTAGAGTAACTCAGCAGGACAGGCTGCATCTCTAGAGAGAAGGAATGGGTGACGTTTCAGGTCGAGAACCTTCTTCAGACTGATGTCAGGGGAGTGGGCGGGGCAGAAATAGGATGTAGTCGGAGACAGTAAAACCCCTGTCCCACGGTACGAGTTCATTCCAAGAGTTCTCCCGAGTTTGCCCTGATTCAAACTCGGAGATTTACGTTAATGGCCACTCGTCGGTACTCGGGGCTCTCGTGGACATTTTTCAACATGTCTTCCCGTGCTTGCCTGTCGTTAGCGAGTCTTCCCGAGTACCTGCCGTTAGTGCTAAGAGACGTCCCCGAGCTCAGACGTACCCGCTACATTCATTCTCTGTGCTTACCATGAGTTTGATTTTTTTTTTTTTAACTTGGGAGAGCTCTTGGAAAGAACTCGTACCGTGGGACAGGGAAATAAGACTGGTGGAGAAATGGGAAAGGGGAGGGGATGGAGAGAGAAAGCAAGGGCTAACTGAAGTTAGTGAAGTCAATGTTCTAAGTGAAATATGAGGTGCTGTTCCTCCAATTTGCACTGGGCCTCACTCTCACAATGGAGGAGGCCCAGGACAGAAAGGTCAGATTGGGAATGGGAGGGGGAGTTCAACAGAACAATCTACATGTATTTGAAATATGGTGGAAACTGGATCCCTTGGAGGAAATCCACATAGTTTAGTTTAGTTTAGTTTAGCGATACAGTGCGGAAACAGGGCCTTTGGCCCACTGAGTCCGCACTGACCAGCAATCCGCACAATTTTAAATTATACCAAACAAATTAACCTACAAACTTGTACCTCTTTGGAATGTGGGAGGAAATCAGAGATCCCAGAGATCCACGCAGGTTACTGGAAGAGCGTTCAAACTCCGTACAGACAGCACCCATAGTCAGGATCGAACTCGGGAATCTGGCACTGCAAGGATGTAGCTCTACTGCTGTGCCACCTTGCCAGGGAGGGGGTGGAGTTGGGAGACAAGGGCAGGTGAATTTTAGATGGTGGCAGACAAAAAAAATGTAGATGTGAGAATGGGAATGTGATGATGGAGACAGCTATGATAATTACAAAGTAATAGTGAAAAAGCAATAGTATCTCCTTCACAAGGAATAGACTATGTCCTAACATCCTCTCCCCCTTTCTTGATCTCCCTGACTCCGGCCAGTGGACAGACCATGTACTGGCACCTAGGACAAACTCATCGACTCTTACGGAAATGGAAGATAGCTGATATCAAAAAGAGACGGGGGGGGGGGGGGGGGGGGGGAGGGGGGAGACCAGGGCCAGTGAGTGCTGGTACACAAAAGAGGGGTGAAGGATGAAAGGCAGATGGAGCCAGGTAAGGGAGGGGAGGGAGTGAAGTTAGGAGACACGGGCAGGTGGATTTTAGATGGAGGAAAAAAGAAAAGTAGGGGGGGGGGGAGGGGGATGAGAGAGGTGGGGGGGGGGAGGGGGATGAGAGGTGGTGGGGGGGGGGGGGGGGGAGGGGAGGGGGGGGAGGGGAGTGGAGTTAGTTGGGGGGGAGAGGTGGGGGGGGGGGGGGGGGGGGGGGGGGGGGGGAGGGGGAGGATGAGAGGTGGAGACAGCTATGATAAGCAGGTACATAAAAGGCTACCATAAATGGAATCTAATAAAGAAGGCGATGGTGGGGACCAATAATGACCACCCCATGCACAAACTAGTCTTATCCTCATTGACTCCATCTGGACTTGCCCTGCTTCAGGACAGCAGCCAACATAATCAAGGACTATTTACACTCTGATCACTCTTTCTTTTCCCCCTCTCGCGTCGGGCAGAAGATACAAGCGCTTGAAGGCACAAACCACCAGATTCAGTGTGTAGGAAGGAACTGCAGATGCTGGTTTAAACCAAAGATAGACACAAAAAGCTGGAGTAAATCAGCGGTCAGGCAGCATCTCTGGAGAAACGGATTACATGACGTTTCGGGTCGAGACCCTTCTTCAGACTGAGAGTCAGGGGAAAGGGAAACGAGAGTTATAGATGGTGATATAGAGAGATATAGAACAAATGAATGAAAGATATGCAAAAAAGTAACGATGATAAAGGAAACAGGCCATTGTTAGCTGTGGGCTGGGTGAAAGCGAGTTACAGACAATGAGACCCAACAAGACAACTTTTAAGCGAGTAAAACGATGTAACCCTTGCATCCCCTCTCTCTCCGTACCTCCCCCACCCGTCATTTTACTAGCTTCAAAGTATTCCAGAGATGATAGGTATGTCATATGGGGAGAGACTGAATAAACTGTGAGTGTATTAATAAAAGGGTATCTCATCAAAACATACTAAGTTCTTGAAGTGTTTCACAGGTTAGATGCAGAGAAGGTGTGTTCTGCAGGTGGGGAATCTTGGACTGAGGCACAATTTGAGAATAAGGAGTAAGCTGTTAGGATAATGATGTACAGAGTGGTGGGTGTCTGGAATATGCTGTCAGTGGTGGTAGTGGAAACAAATACAATACAGGTGCACAACCTTTTATCTGAAAGCCTTGGGACAAGACACTTCTCGGATTTCGGAATTTTTCGGATTTCGGAATAGAAGATTTTTAGCGTAGATTAGGTAGGCAGCGCGGGCGGCTTGAAAAGTCTGGAGCGGCTGCCTCCTCCCCGGAGACCGGGGAATCATTGTAAATCATTGCTTAAATGTTAGTCAGTGAGTTTGGAGGGATTTTATGTGGTGGGGGGGGGGAAGGGGGAAACTTTAATTCTTAGTCCCCTACCTGGTCGGAGAGGCGGGGAGCGGGCAATGCCTTACCGGGTCGCCGTGCAGTAAGCTCCAGAGCGCTGTGGCCGCCGACTCCCAACATCGTGGAGCTGGGGCTGTGGGCGGACCGCGGGCGGCGCCGGATGAGCTCCGACCCCGGCGAACTCTACCCCCTGGCTGCGCGGCACTCCACAGCGCGGGCCCGCGACGCCCGCAGCCCCCAACTCCGTGATGTTGTGAGTCGGCGGCCACAGCGCTGGGATACCAGCGGGGAGCGGGCAATGCCTTACCCGGGCTCCCCACCTCTCCAACCAGGTAGGGGACGCCGACTCCCATTTGGTGCGCGACATTAAAGTTGCCCCTCCGGCCGCGGGCGGCGCTGGATTTGGAGCGCCGCGCAGCCAGGGGTAGAGTTGCCGGGATCGGAGCTACAACCGGCCCCGCCCCCCCGCAGCCCCCTCCACATGTTGGGAGTCGGCGGCCACTCCGGAAACTGCATGGCGACCCGGTAACATTTAAGCCCCGATTTGACAGTAGGGGACTAAGAATTAAAGTTTCCCCCTTCACCCCCCCCCCTTCACATAAAAGGAGGCAAACTCTGACTAACATTTACATGTACAGAGTTTACAGGCCCGGGTTGCCGCTACCCTGGGTGACTGTTTCGTGTCAAAGTTTGGCGGCAAACGCGAGCTTTGGTGTGCAGACGACATCCTGGAAAAAATGTACGGTTTTCGGAGCTTTTCGGTTTCTGGAATTTCGGATAAAAGGTTGTGCACCTGCAGTGGCATTCATGAGACTTTTGGATGGGCACATGGATATGCAGGAAATGGAGGGATATGGACCACACGCAGGCAGAGGTTATTAATTTATCTTATCATTAATTCTGTGGGCCAAAAGGCCTGTTCATGTGCTGTGCCTTATGTTCTATGAGGAAACATTTTTTTTTACTTGGAAAATGGTGAAGCTTTGGAACTCTCTATCCTGGAGAACTGTAGATGTTCGTCATTGTGTTCATTCAATACCGAGATTGATAGATTTCTAGATGTGAAGGGAATCAACGGATATGGCAATATGTCTGAAAGGAGTCCCAACCTAAAAACAACATATTCCATTGCAACATTGCATGTTGCCTGACCTGCTGATTTTCTCGAGCAGTTTGTTTTTTGCTCATGATTCCAGCATTTGCAGTCTTGTGCCTCCGAGTTGGCGATAATGTTAGAAAACAGTGGTGAAGTAGGTCAGCCATGATCTCAATGCCCGAGGGTCAGAGGGGTTATTACTGCACCCATTTCTTAAATTCTTAAAAAGGGAGTGATGTCTGGTGCAAAAATTGACTTGCCAATTATCAAGTTGATTCTGCCCTGTTCTATTTAACATTACACATTCATTGCTGTTACATGTTGTTACATCAAAAATTATGGTCGTTTCTAGGTGTCAAAGAATTATCAGGAAATCCCCTAGACTGTCTTTCCACCCACTCAACAGTTTCACCAAATCCCTTTATAAGAGGACAGGCTTCAGTGTGTAATGAACAGAAGGTATATTTTCCACATTTTGTCTGCCTGAAACACATTTATGAAAAGAACTTCCTGAACACCAGCTGCTGCCGTCTCCATGGCAACCGCACAGATCTGAGCGCTCAATTCACAGTGTGAAGTGCTCCCCCCTTTGTTATCCTTTCAGAAATGTACAGTGTTTTCACCCACGCTCTAGGCATACTAAACTGCTTAATACAAACAAGTATTTTACAGCCAATTATGCATTTACGATTATTTAATACCGATGAGGAATCCAGTAAAGTCAAAAGCACACAGGCAATCATACAAGGATAAATATGCATTTTACAGTATTCAATGCAAATCAAGGTTTTTGTTTGGTGCCAGATATGAACAATAGGTGGAATTATATTATAACTTAATGGGCGGCACGGTGGTGCAGAGGTAGAGCTGCTGCCTTACAGTGCCAGAGATCCGGATTCGATCCTAGCTAAAAGTGCTGCCTGTACGGAGTTTGTATGTTCTCCCCACGACCTGTGTGGCTTTTCTCAGGGTGTTCTGGTTTCCTCCCACACTCCAAAGACGTACATGTTTCTAGGTTAATTGGCTTCGGTAAAATTGTAAATTGTCCCTAGTGTGTAGGATAGTGTTAGTGTATGGAAATCACTGGTCGGTGGGCTGAAGAGCCTGTTCCCATGCTGTATCTCTAAACTAGACTTCTCAAATTACTATCTTTCAAGTTTCCACCAAATAACTTTAAGAAGCATAAATGCAAGTCAGAAGTGGGTAATTCGGAAATATCTACTCAGGAGGGTTTCAACTCAGACAAGAGACAACAGACAGGACCCAAAGCAATAGTGAGGCAAATGGGAGGCAAGTGGGAGGCTGAGGTCGATATATATGTCAATGACAGTAATTCAGCAGACAGGACATGCAGCAACATAACAGGGAATGAGGAAGAACTGTCAGATTTTACTTTGGAGTCACGTGAGTGACTACGTGAAGAACCCGCCAGGACGCATGCGTGTCATATCGCTTCACGCATTGCGAAACGACAGGCGGGGTGGAGCGTTCCCCCGCAGCGGTAATTTTGAAACCGAGACTGACAGGTAAGTGAATTACTCTGCGGTCGTCTTTTGTTTCCCGTGCTGTTTTTCACAGGGGAAACTATGGACAAGAGTCCACGGGCTGCACTGGCTGGAAAGAACCGCGGAGTTGCGGGCAGCTAGCTGCGGCTGACGGCACCAGATCACCGTGAGTGGGATCAGCTGTGCCCGACTTGGCACCCGCGCCGGCCAGATCAACACCACGGCCGGGAAGGCTATGCGGAACAGAGCCGTTGACCCAGCGTTACTGGGGCCAAATGGAGCGGCTTATGGAGCAGATGCTCCAACGTTACAGATTCCGGGAGATGGAGTCTAGTCACCATGGGTTATACAAAACACCCACAGCAGCACCTTACGTAGGGCTGCACAGTGCATCTCCATCGACAGAGGGGAGTACTGGGGGTCAATTCTGGGCTGACCCTGAAGAGGGGTTTGCTGAACAAACAATAAGTGTGCAGGGGGTGCAGGAAGGAGAAAGAAATGTCGCAAGAACAACAAGATGCTCTGGCACTCTTCTGCAATACGCAGTATGAGATCAATAGTATCAGAAAGAATGTCATCCGACCTGCCTTAAATCCAAAGTTCGCAGGCCTGTGCAAACCTGGAGACACAAAACACCAATATTATTATTTGGGGGCAACCTGTCCAAACAGGTTAAGGAGCTCGATGAGGAGGCAAAAATCCTGGGGCTCATAAAGGCGACAACAGGAAGGATCTCCTACACTCAAAGACAGCACCCTTACGCACCCACCAGCAGAGCAAGACAATCAGAAGCTGGTGAAAGCTCAAAGGCCGGACATACAGGACAGCGGTCTTTTTTAGGCCATCGCCCAGACTGGCCGTCGTGGAAAATGCACAAACCCCAAACCCAAACGCCGGCGCCTCAACCTCCTCGAAGACTACACAGGAAGAAGTAAACTTTCCACTGGTAACCATGGAGGTAGGTGGGTCTGGTCCCTTACAAATTATAGGAAGTGTGGATAATACACATATCGGTTGGATATTACACTTCTTTTGGGAGGCATGGAGTGCATTAGCAACAGAAACTTATATCCTAAACAGTATCCAGGGATATACCATTGAATTTGTGCACAGAAATAGCCCCCAGTTCAGCATGTACCAAACCGAACGTTCGTACTTTCACGAAAAGAAGAAATTGGAAGCACATGCTGAACTGGTGAGACTCCACGCTAAGGGGGTTATTGAAAAAATCCAACACGATTCTCTGGAATTTATGTCTAATATCTTTACCAAAAACAAAAAAGATGGTGGTTGTCGCATCATCATAGATTTGACCAAATTGAATACATTTGTGCAGTATATTCATTTCAAAATGGAAACATTTGTTACTGCCAAACAATTTATTTCCACAGGCTACTTCATGGCTAGCATCGATCTAAAAGATGCTTACTATTCTGTGCCTATACGGACTGATCACAGACGTTTTTAAAATTCAACTTGATGGGGCAGACTGGCAGTATAGAGCTCTACCCAATGGTTTAACATCAGCCCCCAGGCTGTTTACCAACATTTTGAAACCAGCCGTAGCGTTTCTTCGGAAACAAAAAACATATGGTCATGGCCTACCTGGATGATATATTAATTGTGGGCAAAACTTTGGAATTAGCTAAACTGGCTGTATCAGCCACCAAACAATTGTTTGAGAAACTGGGGTTTATCATCCATCCAGTTAAATCTAAACTAACGCCTTCCACCATAATGGATTATTTGGGGTTCACAATTGACTCAGTTCACATGTCGGTGACTTTACCAAAGGACAAGGCTACAGTCTTAACTGAGGCCTGCAACAACCTCATTGACATCAGTGAACCATCTATTAGATTGGTAGCAAGGGTAATTGGCAAAATAGTGGCTGCTTTTCCAGCAACACAATTTGGACCTTTGTATTACCAAAATTTACAAACGGCAAAAATACAAGCACTCAAAATTAATGCTGGTCATTTCGACAGACCAATGAAGCTACCAATCAAAGCAATTATGGAATTAAATGGTGGAAGGATAACATTCGGCATTGTTCCAGCCCTATCATTGTCAGCAACCCCTCAGTGGTGCTACAAACTGATGTCAGTGCGCTTGGTTGGGGTGCTACCAACTCCATCTCTAGCTGTGGAGGTAGATGGAATGCACAGGAGGCATCATTACTTCAGACACTTGGCATAAACTACCTGGAAATGTTGGGTGCGTTCTATGGCTTAAAATCATACTGTTCTGGAATGCATCACCAGCATGTTAGACTACAGATTGACAATACCACCGTGGTGGGGGAACCAGGCCCTGGGGAATCAGCGATAGATGCCTTTTTGCTGCATTGGGGGAAATTGTTTTTCTATGCATTCCCTCCTTTCTGCCTCATCAGTCGAGTATTACGCAAAATACAACGAGACTCGGCGACTGGTATTTTGGTAGTGCCCGGTTGGCCTACTCAACCATGGTTCCCTGTGATTCTCGACATGGTCTTAGAACCATGTATCACCGTCCTGAAACGACCAGACTTGTTGGTTTCATCCCGTAACGGGGGATAGCCATCCATGTCATAATACGACAAACTTATTAATTTGTAGAGTCTAAAGAAACCTCTACTGGAACTGGGACTGACGGACCGAACATTGAACATTATCTCAGCGGCCCACAGGCAATCCACCAAAAAACAATATCTGATATACATCAGGAAATGGGAGATATATTGTTTCAAAAACAACATCACTTACAGCACGATGAACATAACGTCTGTTCTGGAATTCCTGGCAGGCCTCCATTATGATGAGGGGCTCAGTTATAGTGCCATTAACTGCGCCAGAAGTGCCCTTTCAGCATATCTGTGGCGAGGATCAGAGCGTCATTCTGTTGGGACTCACCCCCTGGTAACCAAACTTATGAGGGGAATTTTTAATACCAATCCCCCAAGAACCAGGTACTCTCATATATGGGATGTGAGTATTGTCCTAACGTTGCTAAGGAACTGGTCTCCAGCAACAGCTCTGTCCCTGCAAAAACTGACACATAAAACAGTAATGCTGATGGCTTTGGTCTCAGCACAAAGGATACAGTCTTTACATAAGTTAAGGCTGGACAATATGACTTCTTCAACAAGAAATATAATTTTTCATATTCACGAATTAGTCAAACAGAACAGACCGGGATCATCAGGCCTCAAAATAGAATTTAGGGCTTACCCTATAGATGATCGTCTCTGTATAATAAGACATTTATTGTTATACATAGAGAACACCAAAAATATCAGAGGCAATGAGATGGCACTACTAATCGGCCACAAACAACCCCACAAAAAGGTGTCGGTTCAAATTATTTCCAGATGGCTGAAACAGGTTTTAACAACAGCTGGGGTGGATACTAACATATTCAAATCTCATTCCACCAGGGCTGCAGCTACATCGGCAGCTATGGAATTGGATGTACCGATGGATCAAATCCTGGAGACAGCAGGATGGTCTAGGGAAAAAACGTTCCAACAATTCTACTATAAACCAGTGGTTAAACCTGGAACTTTTGCAGAAACAATTTTAAGTTCTGTATTATGATTTCACCCCATGAAATAGGGGCTATAATTTGTTGTTAATAAATTTATCATGGGTTTTCAATGTCGGATTCATGTTTAAATATGTTAACACAATTCCTCCCTTAGTCAATTAAGGCAGATGTGATGCATGGACTCGTTTCCACGGCATGAAATCACAGAGCTTTGAAATCTTCACGTAGTCACTCACGTGACGCCGAAGTAAAATAGTAAGATTAAACGAGAACTTACCAGTTCGAAGTTTGATCGTCATTTTATGAGGAGTAACGTTGAGGGATTACGTGCCCTCCGCTCCCACCCTTGAACATAAAGTTCAACTGGTATCCTCTTCTCTAATCTTACTATGTTCAGTCATTACTGTTATCTGTGATTTCACACCGCTGCTTTGAAGAATGACACACATGTGTCCTGGCGGGTTCTTCATGTAATCCCTCAACGTTATGTAATTATATGTAATTTTTTTAATTTTAATTAAATTTAATTTTTGAATTTTAAATGTTGCTGGAACTTTATAGCCATTACAGAAATACAGCTATGGGATAGACAGGAGTGGCAGTCTAATGTTCCTGAGTACAGGCGAGATAGAGGTGAGGTAAAAGAGGAGCGCAGTTGCATTTTTGGTGAAGTGAACATCACAGCAGTAGCCCGAGAAGACATTACTGAAGTATCATCCAGTGTGGTTTTGTGGGTGAAGCTGAGAAATATGAAAGGGATGTTCATAGAAACATAGAAATTAGGTGCAGGAGTAGGCCATTCGGCCCTTCGAGCCTGCACCACCATTCAATATGATCATGGCTGATCATCCAACTCAGTATCCCGTACCTGCCTTCTCTCCATACCCCCTGATCCCCTTAGCCACAAGGGCCACATCTAACTCCCTCTTAAATATAGCCAATGAATTGGCCTCAACTACCCTCTGTGGCAGAGAGTTCCAGAGATTCACCACTCTCTGTGTGAAAAAAGTTCTTCTCATCTCGGTTTTAAAGGATTTCCCCCTTATCCTTAAGCTGTGACCCCTTGTCCTGGACTTCCCCAACACCGGGAACAATCTTCCTGCATCTAGCCTGTCCAACCCCTTAAGAATTTTGTAAGTTTCTATAAGATCCCCTCTCAATCTTCTAAATGACACACTTTGTTAGGAGTGTACTTTAGGCCCCCAAATAGTCAATGGGATTCAGAGGAATAAATATGTAATTACTAATGAAATACACCAGGATAAGCGCTCAACCAAGAAAACCAAGCTTAAAGACAAAGTATCTGAACTGCTTATACACACTTAAGCTATAGGACAATAACTCCATATGCAATAACAAGCTATCTACATGTTAACAAACACTTAAAAACGAATTGTGTAGACGCCAATATATCAATGGGGTTATCAAGTGGGCACCTGCCTTCACTGGTGTATCGTTGAGTTAGGCCCATTACACCTCGGGAAGGGTCAACAGTTAGTTCTAGAGTCCCAGAACCACCTCTCTCAATACCTACTCTCACCACCTATGCTACCATTATCCACTAAATAAAGGAAACTAAAGACAATTAATTCACTCAAACAAACGTTAAGCACTCACATCCTGTCTTACACTTATCCTAACCCATCATTAAACAATCATAGTGCCAAAAATATCACCATCACATGCAAAACTGGGATACACTTACACAGAATACACTTACCAAGAAATACATTTACTGCACATTATAAATTTTCTTTCTGTCACCAATTGACACTCTTTCTTCTCCATCCAATCCACCTGCCTTGCACTGCAGCCTCCGACATTTCCTTTCGGGCCTGACGCAAACTCTGCCCGCAAATTCCTATCTCCCCAAATAGCGACGTGGTTGATTGCGCTATGAAACCTCCTCAACCCACCTCTACTGGACGTACTCTTGCTTCCCATCCTCGCTGCTCTACTTTTGTTGCTAACTCTACATAACTAAGCGTTTTCCTTTCATAAGCCTCATGCACTAAGTTCTCCCAAGGCACAATGAGTTTTATAAAATATAGCATCCGCTGACTAACTGATATATCTAATATCTGACTAATAATATATGGGGCCTCAAACTAGTACAAACAAGCTTTCCTCCCAAATCTACCTGCATCTTCCAATCATTGGATCATCTTAGCTGGCCTAACTCATACCTGAAAACTTTCATCCTCTACCTTTATCTCCCTCACAGACAAAATGAATAGCTACACTGTTAGTCCCGATGCCTACTGAATTCACCTGTGCAAGCCTCCTCTGAATTGTTGCAGCTATACACTTCAAAACCTAGTTCTGCTGAATTCATTGCCACAGACAGCTGTGGAGGCCAAGTCTTCGGGTATTTTTTCAAGCAGAAATTGTTGTGTTTTTGATTAGTAAGGGTGTCAAGGGGCAAATGCAGGAGGATGGGGTTGAGAGGGAAAGATAGGTTATTCATGATTGAATGGCGGAGTAGACTCAATGGGCTGAATGGCCTAATTCTGCTCTGAAAACATATGACCTTATGGAACAATAGTTCTGAGATGATTTTGCTTTATCTTGACTAGAGCATTACCTTTTGCAAATTTTAGAATGATTGATTCAAGGCGTCCAAGGAACTGAAAATATATCTTGATATCATTATGGGATTATTATCAATTTACAATTCTGTATACATTTTTGCTATGAGGGATTACCCAGGAACATTCTTATTTAGCCTAGGCATAAAAAGTCACTTTTTTTTTCCCTTTTACAATCAAAATTAATGACAAAATTTTAAAATATGAGATATTCATCTGGACATCCATCATGAATCAGGCACATAACTCAAGATTGTCAGCACCTGTCAAAAAGAGATGGTGGTTGTTGGGAGATGATCGTGCAAAGAATATCTAGGAAGATATTTATACATTCAGCATAAATAAGCAGAGTTCTGGATGCAATCGCAGTTTAATGTATGGAGTTAATAAAGTCTGAGAAGAACATACTTTGCCTCTGACTCAAGATGTGCCCTTCAGGTGAACATAGCCATCTCTAGCCCAACTCCTGCCATTTCATAATTCATGTCTGTTCACTGCACAATCTAAAATACAAGGAGGCACAAAGCATTCCATCGAGTTTATAGCCATTAGGCAAAAACTGGTTTTAGATAAGTTGAAAGAATCTGCCCACTTTGAATGCATTTGTCATCTCTTCAGACTCAAAAGGCATTAAAGTGCAAAAACCTTGTTCAATTGACAAAGACTATTATGTCAAAAAAACTAGTCAAGGAGAAGATTTGAGCCTGAAGGGAAGATGGATAAAAGGGGAAAAGAGATCTCTGGGAACCTGATAGGAGTAAGTCACTTGGGAAGAAAGACCCCAGGTTTACAAAATGAACTGAGCTGAAATATCCAGAAGAAGTATGACAAGAGATGTGTTAGTAATCTGAATTTGAAGCTCATAAAATTGAATTTGAAGAAAATAACACCTTTGAGTGCTTTAGAAAATGCGTGAATTTTGCACAAAACACAAGACCACTGACCTTAATTTGGCTTTTATGAAACTTTGTACACTTTAAGCTTTAAATTTCATGATATGGCTCCAAATGAATAATACCTTTCTATAAATATGAAATTTTAAACTAAAAATCATAGGTAAAGGAATATAGAAATATCTTTCCCTTAGCTTCTTGTAAAACCTATAACTTCACTCAGATGACCCGATATGCCACCCACCTGACACTTGTACAGTTTTGCTCATATGACCATCAGGATCACATTCATTCGGCCATTACACTGTCCCAGGAGGATGACAGATGATCTTACAGAGGTGTATAAAATCATGAGAGGAATAGATCGGGTAGGCGCATAAAGTCTCTTGCCCATAGTAGGGGAATCGAGAACAAAGGATGTAGGGTTAAGGCGAGGGGTAGAAGATTTAATAGGAATCTGAGGGGTAACTTGTTCACACATAGGGTGGTGGATGTATGGAACGAGCTGCTAGAGGAGGTAGTTGAGACAGGGTCTATTGCAACGTTTAGGAAACATTTAGACAGGTACATGGATAGGATAGTTTTGTAGAGATGGGCAGGGAGGACTAGTGTAGATGTTGGCCAGTATGGGCATATTGGGCCGAACTACCTGTTTCCATGCCTTTCCAAGAATCTATGAATCCAGATAGAGCTAGCCTACTGGATAAAAGTCTGACTTGGTAGAGGCAATCAGAGGGTGGTTATGGTAGGTTGTTATTCAGATTGGATGCCTGTAACCAGTAGCGTACAGCGTGGATCAGTTAGGTCCACTCTTGTTTGTCATCTATATTAACAATCTAAATGACAATGTTGTTAACACACTTAATAAGTTTACGAATTACACCAACATTGGTGGAGTAGTTGACAGTGAAGGTGGTTGTCTAAGATTACACAGAATATTGATGAACTGGGGAAATCGGCCAAGGAATAGCAAATGGAGTTTAACTCTAACAATTGTGAGGCATTGCATTTTGGTAAGTTAAATTAAGGCAGGACTTGCATAGTTAATAGGAATTCCCTGGAGAGTGTTGTAGAACAGAGACACCTAGGGGTATATGTATATACTGTAGCTCCCTGAAAGTGCAACAAAGGTAAACAGGGTGGTGAAAGTGGAATTTGGCATGGATGCCTTCATCATTTAGGGCATTGTGCACAGATTCGGGATGTCATTTTACAACTGTG
The DNA here is from genome assembly GCF_028641065.1 of Leucoraja erinaceus. Lineage (NCBI taxonomy): Eukaryota > Metazoa > Chordata > Chondrichthyes > Rajiformes > Rajidae > Leucoraja > Leucoraja erinaceus. The sequence continues at coordinate 107,801,277 of NC_073377.1, read as the reverse complement.
CAAATTGCTGGTGAGACTACGCTTTCTGTGTTGTGCGCATTTCTAATCACCCAGCTACACAAAGGATGTCATTAAGCTGGAAAGGGTGCAGAGGACATGTACCAGGATATTACTGGGATTGGAGGGCTTAATTTACAATGTGGGGCTGGATAGGTTGGGAGTTTTTCTCCCAGGAGTATACAAATTTGAGTAGTGACCCTTATAAATAAAATGATAAACAGATATAATGGATTAGCACGTTTTTTCCCCAATCTAGGGGAGATTAAAACCAGAGGGGAAGGATTTAAAAAGGACCCAAGGGGCAACTTTTTGCTTTTACAGTCAGGGGTGGGTGCATTCGGAATCATTGCCAGAGGACGCTACAGACACAGGTACATTTACACTGTTTACAATACATTTAGGCAGGTGCATGGATAGGAAAGGCTTAGAGGGATATGGGTGAAACACAGACAAATAGGACTAGCTCAGATACATAGCTTGGTTGGCATGGACAAGTTGTGCCAAAGGGCCTGTTTCCATGTAGTATAATTCTGCATGATACTAGTGAAGTGTCAAAAAGATTGGGGGATAGGGAATGTGTCCCTTGTTCAAAAAGGGAAGCAGGGATAAGCCAGGTAATTATGGGCCAGTAAATCTTGCATTAGTAGTACAGTATTTACTTGAAAATGTTTTGAGGGACAGGATCTACACTTAGAAAGGGATTAGGGATAGTCAACATGTATTTGCTGGTGGAGCAGGTAGTCTGATTAATTCAATGGAATTTTTCAGATATATGTATATAGATGAGGAGAGTATAGCTCTTGGCTAAACATTATTCCATATGGTGGGCTGGTCCTAAAGATTAGAATCCATGGGATCCAAGACACTTTGGATCCAAAATATTCCTGGTAATAGGAGACAGAGGATGATAGTCGAGGGTTGTGTTTTTCATTGGAAGTCAGTGACCAGTATGTGGTAGATATTGATACTGGGACCCATAGTGTTTGCCTTAATGATTTGGAATGTTAATATGGGAGGTATAATTATTACGTTTGCAGATGATATAAAAGGTGAAGGATGACAAGGAGCTAGTCTCAGACTTCAGAAAGATACAGAAGAGCTAGTAGATTGAACAGGGCACTGGCAGATGGAATTTAATGCTTGTAAGCATAAAGTGATGTAGCTTAGAATGTAGATGAAGGCAAGTCATGCACAACAAATGGTAGGGCTCTGTGCAGTATTGAGGAACAGAGGGATCTTGCTTTATAAGTCCAAAGATCGCTTAAGGCGACAGCACTGGCAGATGGGACGGTATAAAAGTCATATGAAATGCTAGTCTTCGTTAGCTGGGGCATAATATTCAAAAGCCGATAAACAGTTACGGTGCAGATTTACAAAACATTGGTGAGACCACATCTAGAGCAATGTGTGGCATTTTGGTTGCCACTATAGAAAGGACAGTGAAAAGAGAAAGGACATTGCTCGAGAGAGTGGGAAAAGGAAACTTACCAGGATGTTACCTGGAATGGAGTATTTCACTTGTGAAGAGAGATTGGATTAGGTGTTTCCCTTTGAGCAGAGAAGGCTCTCTGATCACATCACAGAATACAGAATTATGAGGAGCACAGAAAGAGTAAACAGCAGAAACACCTTCCCACAGCCAGGGGGCACAGGTTTAATTTGCGGATTAAAAAATTTAGAGAACATACAAGGAAAATAAATTTCACCCAGCAGGGACACCAACTTCCTTGCAGGGACGTTTTCTAATACTATTCAGGAGGGTTTGAACTCGAATGGCAGGAGAGTGGGAACCAGAGCAGCAGGTCAGCAAATGTAAGTGAGTGTCAAAGGAAGAACGGGCAGGGAGAGGTTCACAAATATGGGGATTAACATTCCAAATCTCTGGAACTCTCTGCCACAGAAGGTAGTTGAGGCCCGTTCATTGGCTATATTTAAGAGGGAGTTAGATGTGGCCCTTGTGGCTAAAGGGATCAGGGGGAATGGAGAGAAGGCAGGTACAGGATACTGAGTTGAATGATCAGCCATGATCATATTGAATGGCGGTGCAGGCTCGAAGGGCCGAATGGCCTACTCCTGCACCTATTTTCTATGTTTCTATGATCATGAAAGGCTGAAGTGTGTTTACTTCAATGCAAGGATGATTGCAGGTAAAGCTGATGAACTTAGAGCATGGATCAGTGGTCGGAATTATGATGTTGCTGCCATGACAGAGACTTGGTTGCAAGAGGGACATGACTGTCAGCTCAAAGTGCCTGGGCTTCGATGTTTCATATGTGATATAGAGGGAGGTAAGAGGTGGAGGAGTTCCTTTGCTAATCAGGGAGAATGTCCCAGCGGTAAGGACATTCTGTAGAGTACATCCACTGAGGCATTAAGGGTTGAGCTCAAAATGAAGAAAGGAGCAATTACTCGTGTGAGTGTGTAGAAAGAAACTGCAGATGCTGGCTTAAACCGAAGGGACTAGCTAGTGGGAGATAGTGAATCAGATCTATAGAAAGATTACGAAAGGATGCAAGAACACAGGGTTGTTGTAGTGGGTGACAGTAACTTCCCCTATATTGATATCAATATTAAATATACCATCTTGATTGAGTTTTTTTTTGAGGAAGTGAAAAATAAAATTATTTGATACGGTCCCTCATGGTAGTCTGATGCAGAAGATTGAGATATATGGGATCACGATGATTTGGATTCGGAAATCATGGCTATGGATTTGGAAACTGGCTTATTCATAAAGGCAGAGGGTTGTGATAGAAGGTTCTGGTTGGAGGTCTGTGACCCTTGGCTTATCCCAGGAGTCTGTGTTTTGTCCTCTGCTGTTTGGATTATATATCAATTAACCTTAATGTAAATGTAGATGGGTTGGTGAGTAAGTTTGCTGATGACACCAAAATTGGGAGGATGTGCAGACAGTGAGGAATTATATCAGAAGATATACCAGGATATAGAACAGCTACAGAAATGGGCAGAGAAATGGCAGATGGAGTTTAACCCAAGCAAGAGCAAGATCTTGAACTTTGGGAGTGTGAATGTATGGAGAGAGTATACTTTTAATGGCAAGTTCCTTAACAGCATTGATGATGCAGAGGGATCATGGAGTCCGAGTTCATAGCTGACTGAAGGTGGCAGCACTAGTAGATAGTGTGGTAAAGATGGCGTATGATATGTTTGCCTTCATTGCTAGGGACATTGATTACACGAATTAGGACGCCATGATGCAGCTCTATAGGACTTTGGTTAGGTCGCATTTGGTGTATAGTGTGCAGATCTAGCCGCTCCATTACATGAAAGATCTGGAGGCTTTGGAGAGGTTGCAGAGGAAGTTTACCAAAATGCTGCCTGGATTAGAGGATTTCAGCTACAGGGAGAGGTTAGATAGACTTGAATCGTTTTCTCTGGAACGTTGGAGGTTGAGGGGAGATGATTAGAAGTATATAAAACTATGAGAGGCATAGATGGGGTAGATAGTCAGAACCTTTTTCTGAAGGGCGAAATGTCTAACACTAAATGGCATAGCTATAAAGTAATTGGGGGAAAGTTTAATGGAGATGTGCCTAACAAGTTTTTTTTTACTCAGAGGGTGGTGGGGGCCTGGAATGCATTGCCAGGGCAGGTGGTGGAGGCAGATGTGACTGTAAGTGTACGAGGCATTTAGATAGGCACATGGAAGTGCAGGAAATAGATGGATATGGATCATGTGCAGGCAGATGAGATCAGTTCAGCTACACATCATGTTCACACAAACATTGTGGGCCAAAGGGCCCGTTCCTGTGGTGAACTATTTATTCTATGTTCCCTGTTCTAAAATCAAACAGGTCCAACTATCACTAATTGCTATGCATACATAAACCTGAATATGGAAAAATATTATTTGTTGCATCAGAATATGGATAAAGTATTTTTACCCATGAATGTATGGGTATAAACAACAATGTTAACATAATTTACAATAGATTGAGCTTTTGATCTTCCTTTCCCTTTACACAGCAAATACTGAATGCAGTAATTATAGCAATAAGCAAAGGTTCCATCAAATTAACATTTTCCCATGTTAAAAAAAAAGGAGTTTAAGCTGCCACCTGGGATGCAGTGAGATTTAAATTATTAGGCTCTCATCTCCTTCTAGAAAGAACATTGCCAGACAGCACCTAAATAAAGTCATTCCTTTTAAAAGGGGTGGGAAGTAACTATTAATAGATCAAAGCTCCATAACAGCTTAAACCTAACATTGTTATTGAAACCGCCTTAAAATAGAAGCTTTCAATTTGGAATCCAAGACAATCTGAGCTTGAAAAATGTTGGCTTCAGATCAGAGAAAGGTACATCACAGAAGAAGGTCTTCCAGCCCATCCTTGGTTCAGCTACACACTCGCTTCTGTGCATTTCAGCAGTGTACGTTCTTCTGAGATATGCTGCTATCCTCCACTTTGTTCATCACTTTCTCAAACTAAGGTCATAAGGTCATAACTGATAGGAGAAGAATTAGGCCATTCGGCCCATCGTCTACTCTGCCAATCAATCCTGGTTGATCTATTGTTCCCTCCTAAATCCATTCTCCCGCTTTCTCCCCGTAACCCGGCACCAGTACTAATCAAGAATCTATCTATTTCTGCCTTCAAAATATCCATTGACTTGGCCTCCACAGCCTTTTGTGGCAAAGTATTTCACAGATTTACCACCCTCTTAATTCTAAGTGTCCTGCGTCCAAGATTTTAAACTATTCTCTGTTTACTGAAGTCTGGGACATAATAGATTTAATAAACATAATAATATAATTTATCTTGACCGAATTTCTTTGTTCAACCTGGTCAAGAAACACAGGACACATGCCTGGTCACCGGCTGACAATATAGACGGCAGGAACTGAACCTAGAACCCTCAAGATACTCGTGACAATTACGAAAATAAAGCACATTACCAGAGGTGGAAAAAGGCTGCCAAACACCATTCATCTATTGTTAAAACAATAACCTATGGACTTTCAGTAAATAGTATGTGCCTTGGTATAGTGTAGAATTCTTAAGAAAATCAAAAGCATTGTAACCAGTTTATTTGGAAGTGTAGGTTCAAATGCAAAGAGATAACCATTCTTACCAATATTGGGATGTTTTAACAGCCGGCAAATCCGAGCCTCTCTCTCCAACTTCTGGTGATCTGTCATAAAAAAGAGAAGCGGAAACTAATTTAAATTCATGTAAAGAACAATGCTCAGTAATATAGTAATCAAAATAAAGTTTATGAATGAATCCTGCAACTGACATGGATCATTTTTTTCTCACTCTTGACTTCTAAATCACAAATGTAAATTCAAACTTTTTGGATAGCCAAGTGTCCAAAGTATTGCCTCCAGTTAAAACATATTAATTTTCTATGTAGCTCAGTGCATGATAATGGAAAAAAATCCATAGACGTTTGTGCAATACATATACGAAATGCGCACAAAAAACAAACTGTTGGAAAAAAACTCCTTGGATCAGTCAGCATCTGTGGAGGTAAGGGGATGGTCAACATTTCAGTTCAAGACCATGCATCAGGCCTAAATGGGAGCACCTTCTAGGCTCAGCCGGTTTCTTAATTAAGAAAGCACATAGAACTAAATGCTGTTGACATTACATGGAAATCATTTTAGTTGCACATATTATGCTACATCTGAAAAATAAATAAACAGATCAATGGGCAATATTATCTATGCACACAAGTAACTATTGACCTATTTTACATTAGCATGAAATTAAACTTAGATACCAAATTCATACTATATAATAGTTATCAAAATGGAGCCAGATTACACATCTGAAACTCTGCACATATTTGCAATTGCACTCGTGCACGAATATACATACTCTAAATTCACGGAACAAATTATAGTTCCTACTCTCCAATTACTCTCCATGGAACTTCTTGTCACTGGACCAAGAGCTGGCTCTGACAAGATTGGTGATAATGGAGTGCATTGGCCACTCCACAGTAAAATAATTCATGCAGTTATCTTTAGACCTCTAAAAGATGCAGGTAATCCTCAACCCAGAAGATTACACCAGTGTTTAGCTACTTTGATTACTCTTTCTTTCTCAAGGGTACAGACCAAGTAAAACATACAAGATTCTGAAGGATTTTGATAAAGTGGATGTGAAAAGGGTGGTTCCTCTTTTGGGAGAATCAAAGACTAGGTGTCACCAACTCAAATTTGTTTTTTTTTTACACTGCAACTTGCAGGTCTTTGTCATCTACTCTGCAAAGACTAGTAGAAGCACAATTGTCCTTGAGGCAGATTCCTGATGAACAAAGGTAAAATGTTACTACGTCTGAAGAAAAGTCTCGGGACCTTTCCAGGGATGGCGGGACTGTCATATGCTGAGAGAATGGAGCAGCTGGGCTTGTACACTCTGGAGTTTAGAAGGATGAGAGGATATCTCATTGAAACATATAAGATTGTTAAGGGCTTGGACACACTAGAGGCAGGAAACATGTTCCCGATGTTGGGGGGTCCAGAACCAGGGGCCACAGTTTAGGAATAAAGAGTAAGCCATTTAGAACGGAGACGAGGAAACACTTTTTCTCACAGAGAGTGGTGAGTCTGTGGAATTCTCTGCCTCAGAGGGCTGTGGAGGCAGGTTCTCTGGATGCTTTCAAAAGAGAGCTAGATAGGGCTCTTAAAAATAGCGGAGTCAGGGGATATGGGGAGAAGGCAGGAACGGGGTACTGATTGAGGATGATCAGCCATGATCACATTGAATGGCGGTGCTGGCTCGAAGGGCTAAATGGCCTACTCCTGCACCTATTGTCTATTGTCTACTGTCTATTGTCTCGACCCGCAACGTCACCCATTCCTTCTCTCCAGAGATGCTGCCTGTCCCGCTGAGTTACTCCAACTTTTTGAATCTATTATGTCTAATAAGCAGGAATGCAGAATACAGTTGTAATCAGATCAGTAACCATTTATTCAGTGGAGTCCACTCTTGCTCCTAATTCATATCTCTGTGACAATGGCGATTTGGCATGCCGAGGTAGCAACAAAGGAAGCGAACGGCAAGCTGTTGCTGGTAAACCAATGCTGTTATACTGAACTTGGAATCTGCTACGTTAACAGAGAGGATTCTTCTTAGACTGTCTCTGGGTGGCTGATGAATGATGCTTAAAGTAGCTGCTGATGTATAACTCAACAAATCTATTTTTATCCCTTGGATTCAGATGTAGTTGCATTGTTTTCTATCTGGTGGCCATATTTACTGGGATCATCATCTTTTGTGGTACAAAAGAATACTTCCGAAAACAACCCAAATGAACGGAGGGGAAATAACATTTAATAACTTTGGAAGAGCAGTACTATTATCCAGAATTTTTTTAGTAAAATATCGCACCATGGTCTTTCAGAATTCTTTGAAGACTGTCAAATTCTCCGAGTTTTTATTAAGAGGAGACCTGAGGAGGACCTTTCTCACCCAGAGAATGGAGAGCATCTGGAATGCCCTGCCAAGGTGAATGGTTGAACTAGAGTCCTGGCAATATTTAAATAGTTTCTAGATGAGCACTTGAATATCCTAGGCAGAGAAGAGTATGGATCAGAAGATGGAACGAGTGGTCGATATGGACATGGTGAGCAGAATGGCCTGATTATACAGTATGGCCTGATTATACAGTATGCTGTACATATCTATAACACTAAGATAGCTAACGTTAAAGTGTCCCACAATGGCAACCTTTTTTGCGAGTTAGGAGAGTTTGCGCTCGCCAAAAGCTCACAGCATGGTCGACAGGTGGTCACTGGTAAGTCTCCGTCAAGGTCGAAAGGAGTGGTTACTACTCGCGGCCTTAGTTTGGTCGCGGAAATGTTTTCAACAAGCTGAAAATATTTCTGCGAGTAAAAATTGGTCGGCTTGGAGAAAATTAATACTTTTGAACTCGTAGTGCAGAGGTAGTGGGGTTGCCATGTCATTGTAGGTAGTCGAGGTAGCCGTAGGTAATCTCCTTTGTTGACCGGGCATTTTAATAGGCTCATTGGGGGGGAAAAAACCATAAGCATGGGTTTTCAGAACCAAGGAAAACCGACTGGTAATGTTAAATGCCCGCTAAACTTCACAGCTGTGTATTTCTGGCTTATTAAAAGTTGTCTAGCTTCTTAAAAGTGTCTCCACTCCATCTCTCCTCCTCTCCTCTCTCCTCCTCCCCCCCCCCCCCCCCCCCCCCTCCCCCCCCCCTCCCCCACCGCACCTTCTCCCCCCTCCCCGCTCTTTTAAAGGACACAAGGAGGCAGATTATTATCTCAATGGGGTTAGGTTAGGTAAGGGGGAGGTACAGCGAGACCTGGGCATCCTTGTACACCGTTGACTGAAAGTTGGCATGCAGATACAGCAGGCAGTAAAGAAAGCTAATGGAATGTTGGCCTTCATAACAAGAGGATTTCAGTATAGGAGTAGAGGTTCTTCTGCAGTTGTATAGGGCTCTGATAAGACCACAACTGGAGTATTGCGTACAGTTTTGGTCTCCTAATTTGAGGAAGGACATCCTTGTGATTGAGGCAGTGCAGCGTAGGTTCACGAGATTGATCCCTGGGATGGCGGGACTGTCATATGAGGAAAGATTGAAAAGACTAGGCTTGTATTCACTGGAGTTTAGAAGGATGAGGGGGCATCTTATAGAAACATATAAAATTATAGAAGGACTGGACAAGCCAGATGCAGGAAAAAATGTTCCCAATGTTGGGCGAGTCCAGAACCAGGGGCCACAGTCTTAGAATAAAGGGGAGGTCATTTAAGACCGAGGCGAGAAAAAACTTTTTCACCCAGAGAGTTGTGAATTTGTGGAATTCCCTGCCACTGAGGGCAGTGGAGACCAAATCACTGGATGGATTTAAGAGAGAGTTAGATAGAGCTCTAGAGGCTAGTGGAATCAAGGGATATGGTGGGGAGTCTGGCATGGGTTATTGATTGGGGATGATCAGCCATGATTGCAATGAATGGCGGTGCTGGCTCGAAGGGCCGAATGGCCTCCTCCTGCACCTATTTTCTATGTTTCTATGACTTTCCGTACACTGTGCCAGACGTCTTTAACCTTCCGGTTCATCGCGGGTATCACCTTCGCTTTGCACCGTGTGAATTTCAGACAGCGCTCCCCTCGCTTTCCCTGGCCCCCGCCTTTGCGATGTGTGTGTGTGTGTGTGTGTGTGTGTGTGTGTGTGTGTGTGTGTGTGTGTGTGTGTGTGTGTGTGTGTGTGTGTGTGTGTGTGTGTGTGTGTGTGTGTGTGTGTGTGTGTGTGTGTGTGTGTGTTTTCAGCGCTGCCGGTCAAACCAGCTCGCGGTTTTTCAGGCGAGTGCCCCCAAGCTTGAAGGTCACAGACAATTGGCTGAAAAGTCGTGTAAGTGGGACAGGCCCTTAACACTAACCCAGCTTCCGATCTCCCGGAGTATTATCTCCAAGAGGAAGTATGGCAGCATTTGATTGCCTTGAAGAATTGTAGCAGTTCCCCCATCCATCAAAATGGACATGAGGACCTTTTTGCAAAGCCTCATGAATAACAAACATTTCGTTAGGTAGTAACCACCAGCAATTATTATTTTTTGGGCTCTTTGGGAAAATATTCTGCCACCTTGCTATTTGCATTTCATGCCTCCATCACAACATGAATGTTTCTTGAACATTCTTTGTCAAATTGGAACTTTTTTGTATTATTCAACTTTCTGACTCAATGAAAGTCAAATTAGCTATGTCTGACCTTGAAGGTACCTGTATGAGAATTTTAGAAGACCCATCACCTGCTTTAAGTTCTTTCAAGTCTTCCACGATGTCCTTCCCTTATCAATCTTGGGTACATGTACGTTCACTCTGATCATCTAAACACATATCTAATTCTTTCTCATTCCCTGGCATTCAGAAAACTCAATGCACCCAGGATAACACTTTCATCGCTGATTTTAATTTAATACCGATTTTAACAATCAGCACCGCAAGATTTAATGAGCTCCTGATGTCCATCAAAAGTTCACCTTTTCACCTCTACTAATTAGCCAGCGCAGTACTAATGTTTTAAACTACCAGTTTTTTTTTTAATTGGAGAAGCTGCAGTATTCAGAATAGCTGAGGACTTCTGAAGCTATCTGCAAAACTACACAGAATAAATAGTAAGATTAAACGAGTACTTACCAGTATGAAGTTTGATCTGTATTTTATGAGGAGTTACGGTGAGGTATTACGTGAAGACCCCAGCGCAGTGCGCATGTGCGGCATACTTCGAAGCAGCGGTGTGAAATCACAGGATAGACACAATATTTGAAGTAAGATAGTAAAGATCATGAGACATCAGTTTATTAGTTTGATCTATATATTGAGGGTGGGAGCGGCGGGCATGTAATACCTCACCGTAACTCCTCATAAAATACTGATCAAACTTCATACTGGTAAGTACTCGTTTAATCTTACTATTTTACTTCGGAGTCACGTGAGTGATTCCGTGAAGACTTCAAAGTCTGTGATTTCAAACCGTGTAACAGTTTTTATTTCACTCACTGCCGAAGTTTTTGAGGGAGGAAGTGTTATCGTAATCAACCAGTGGATCTGCTTTCACAAGAAACAGAAAGGTATTTGTTAACAATAACAACATAAAGAGCTCCCCTGAGCTTAAATTAATATTGCAGTTTGTAATATTCTTCCTGCAATTAAATCAGGTTTATCAACGGTTTATTATAAAAATTGTTCTGAACGTCGTTCCCTTGACCATTCTACCGTATTGAGAATGTGGTCAACCGGGATGTCCATTCGTTCAGCCGCTGATACCAATGCTGCCCTAGTGGAATGGGATTAAAATGTATTATTATCTATTCCGGCAGCTTTCAGTACCTGTTTGAGCCACCTTGGAGTGGTTTGGCTCGTACCCCGTCTTGGGGTTTCTGTGGTTGACCCATAGGCTTTCCTCTCCCTCTAAGATTGTGGGTTGTGTCTATATATAGTAGTAGATGGGTCACCACACTCAACCTGGACTCTGGTGGGTAGGCCCGGAATCCCACCAGTTAATTGGGCGTTCCTGGTCCATATAGCCATATAACGATTACAGCACGGAAAACACAGGCGATCTCGACCCTACTAGTCCGTGCCGAACTCATAATCTCGCCTAGTCCCATATACCTGCGAGTTAGATTTACCAGACCTAGAATATGAACGTGATGCGTCTGGGGTAATCACCATGTTATCCAGTCTAGTCTTATGGAGTGACTGGACTCTGTGAGCGTGTACGAGAGCCATAAGCATGAGCGTTTTTAACATAGATTGAGCAAGCTGAGGGATCTGGCTGGTGCCATTCTCTGAGATATGGGATCCCATGCTCTGCTGACATGCTGTTTTAGATAAGCAGATAAGGCGCTCCATGCTGTATTTACGGCACTGTAACTCACCTTATAGTCATGGTGTAGATGTTCCAGGAACTCCAATACGTCAGTGGTTGAATAGTTCGTTGTCCCTGCGTCGTGGCAGTATTTTACCCATGTTAGCTTTTGGTGACTGTTCGCAGGGATGCCGACATGGTGGTAATGGTTCCTTTGGATAGTCCCAGTCCCTGGTAAGGTCTATTCAAAACCTGCACCCAGGAGTTTGATGTTTCCCTGGCATGGGTGGCTTGTGCCTGATACTGGGTTGAGTCAGCAACCATGGTCCACTAGGGAAATCCATAGGTGACTCGCCCACCGTGTCGTGATGAACTGGGAACCATGGCTGTGTAGGCCGGTCGGGCACGTTCAATACCTCGGAGACAGATCCCATCTGTATTGCGAAGTGCCCGTCTGATGAGGCAGAAGGGAGGAAGGCAAAGCAGAAATTCCCCCTTCCAGCGTGTAGGCATCTATCGCTGCTGCCTCTAATCTGGTTCCTAAGTCACATACATAGGTTACTGGTGATTCCGTCTTGTGCAACCAAATTGATATCTGGCTTTCAAACTGCTTAATACCTTTAGCAGATATTTTGGGTTTGACATCTATTCAATGTAGTCATAAATTTTACCCCGTGACATGGTGTCTCCCACTGTGTTCTAGCTTCCTAGGACATAGGCAGCTGATAGTTAAAATGTCTTTTGACACACCATTGCCAGATTTGTTTGACCAATTTGTTGCACAATAATGATTATTATGCTCCCCATATGGTTGATATAAGCCACCACCATAGTATTATCAATCCGTAACCACATATGTACGTGCTGCATTTGAAATGCATAAGTTTTTTAGCCCAATAGGCGATCACCAATCCCAAGTAGTTGATGCCCGGTATGTGTAGTAACGATGTTTGTGAATTGGTCCATCTGTTACCTGTGCTGGATATGGAGTTTAGTTGCTCCCCAGCCTAAAGTACTGGCATTGGTTTTTAATAACCAAGTTGGGATTGGTGATGATAATAGGGCTGAGAACTATGCCAAATATATGTCTGCCCACCACCTTAATTGTGATATAGCTTCAGTGGGTACATTCATGATTTGATTATAGTGACCCAAGTACCTTGGCAAAGTAACAATCATATGGACGGATTATTATTGAAGCCCAGATAATCCTTGGTAGTTAACGCTTCAATTCTGGTATATCTGGGCGTGGGATAAACCTCAGAGCTTTAGAGAGCTGTTTCGTAGCTAGAACAGCTGCCACAGCTAATTCCTTTGTTCCCCTAATATGAGGATATCATCCAATATATGCCATGATTATGCTTGTTTTCTTAATATTTTCATGGCCATTTTTTAAATATTTATAGTAGTTTTAGGGCTGAGGTTAGACCATAGGGAATGCTCTATGCTCCCATGGTTGCCCTAACCGGGATATCCATTATCCAGGTAAAATTTTTTAGGTATCTATAATGATCCTAATGTATGGGTATAAGATAGTTAGCATCTTCCATATCAATGCTCCCCATAGGTATCCTTGGGAGATCAGATGTCTGGCAGTGACAAAAACCCGTCTCCATCTTAAAGTGTATATACTCAACAGATTTATTTAGTGATATTAGATCAATGATGATGCTACATTCACCATCTTTTGTAGTTTTGGTGAATATATTCGATACAAATTCCAATGGTTCATGTTTACTCCCATGATCCGTTTAGTAATGAGCCTTTCTAGTTCAGCTTGACCTTCTCACTTCTCTTTTCTTAGAGGGAGAAAATGCCCTTTGGGCGCATTGCTGAACTGGCGGTAATATGCCCAATTTGAATTCGTTTTTATCCTCTAATACTGTTGAGTATATTTTTAGTTATTTGTGACAGCATCCCATGCTTTATCAACAAGTGTAAATGCCCCCCCCCGCAGTTAGTAGAACACCCTTATTTAGTGTAGACTGGGAGGAACCAGACCACCTACCTCCATGTTTATTGTTTTTTCATGAAGGCCTAGTTTGCTGGTATGCTGGTGCTGTCGGTGGGGCGGCGCATTTTCCCACGGCTCCGCTCTGGGCCCCTGTCTAAAAGAACTTTGGGGGTAATGTGAAGCGGTCGCCAGGCTTTCACCAGTCCTTGTTTGATATTGCTGGTGGATGCCGAGGGGTGCTGCCAGCTGGGTGTTGGATGCGATGTCCTGCTCGTTCCATGGCCTGCCCTCATGAGGCGCACAGGTTTAGCTGCCTCTCTTCCCGCAGCAGCGGTTTGCATAGCCCCGTATATTTGGGGTTGCGGGCAGGTCTATATGCACCATTGTTCAGTCGAGTATCCCAAATTTGGGAACATCTTAGGCGTCAGCACCCTGGTAGTGCAACGGGATAGTCTCATCCTGGGAGAACCACCTTGGTGATCATGGCGTCTCGCCTGCCAGGTGAGTATGATCCGTGGAAAAACGAGCAAAGGCGGTAACATCTTGACCCTTCTGTTAGGAGCTTCAGAATTCGCTGCTTGTCTGCAAGTCTGCTGACCCAGCTGCCTGCGGATTTTCCTCTAGAAAGGCCTGCTCCTGCAGGGCTTTGTTGGGAAGATGGTCGCGTGGAGGAGCCATGTAGTGGCCCCCGACGCCCAGTAGCTCTTCCTGATCCTGCTCCCCTGGCATACTGCTGTTCTCGTCCGCCTGCCCAGCGTTTAAGCCAGCCCAGCCCTGGCCTCCTTAGCTAGCCTCAAAAGAGGGAGCAAAAGGGTGTGCTATAAATTGGAGGAGGCATAGCTCAAACTCCGCTGTTGCATCAATCCCTCGACAAGGGAGATGGCTAGTGCAATAGCACTGGGGTAGGAGTGTCAGCTCCCTTGGCATTCAGCCAGTGCCCCTTTTTTGCCTGGAGGTGAACTCCATGACCTCCTCTGGCTTGGGGAGACAGACATACTTATTTTTGCTGTCTCCAACCTGTTCCAGTTTTGGAGGAAGTTGGCTCCTGTAGAACCTGTTAAATTGGGAAGATTTTTATCTTACCTGTATGTAGAGGCTGCCTGCCGTTTTTCAGGCGGCATTGTAGCGGTTCCCGGGCGGCGATTCTCCTTGTCAGGAGTCTGCAGGGCTGCCGGTCGGGTTTTTAAACTTCCCGCCGGTCTGCTGCTGTTCACCAAACAGCTGTTCAGCGGACCGGCATCAGCGCAGCTCCTTGCAGCGGTCCGCAGCGTTTGCGGTCCGGTTAGCGCCTTTCCCCCTCCACTGTCGGCTCCTTCGCTGGAGTCGAAACGGGGGCCGCTGCCTCTCTACTTTGCTCCCCCTGGAGCAAAAACCACAAGGCCCGATTAAGGTAAGTACTTACCTCACGTTCCTTGGATGCGGGAGCTGCCGACTCCCGCTGGCCGCGTTCTGCACAGCTGTGCGATTATGCCGCACATGCGCACTGCGCTGGGGTCTTCACGGAATCACTCACGTGACTCCGAAGTAAAATTATGAAACAATGGAACAGACTCAGGGCACATTCTGCAATTTAAACCAGCCATCCATTAGAAAAGCAAAATCTATGCTGCCACAATCTGCAACATCAAGGCCATCTTATCATTGTTCTGCCATTAAGCCATGGGGTTGACCCTGACATCAACCCTGGTTCAATGAAGAATGCAAGGTGCTTGCTTGTATCAGCACCAGGTATACCTAGAAATGAAGTGCAGACTAAGGGAACTGCAATACATGACTATATGTGTGCTAAATGACAGGCATATTCAAGCTAGTCAATCTCACAACCAATACGCCCATTCTTAGTATTGACAATGGGTTGCATATAGGATCTAAAGCAAGGTTGAAACACTCAAAACCATGTTCAGCTGGAAATAATGATATAGTCCATCTCAACTACCTTCTGAGATGTGCACTCTCACAGACGTCAATCTCCAGCTAATTCAGTGCAGTTCAAATGATCCCAAGAAACAGACCAAAGGCAATGGGGGCTTGAGCTATTCCATTGAAGTTACAATATTGACATTACATAAGAATGTGAAACAGTCACATTTGTCCTTTGGTCAGTGGTCATTAAACATTTGGAGAGGATTCGTCCCGATAGGATTTACTCCCATTTGGAGGAGAATGGGTTAATTATGGAGAGTCAACATGGCTTTGTACACAGTAGATCAGACCTTGCTAACCATTAACTTTGTTTGAGGAATTTGGTTAGTAAGGCATTTGATAAAGTCACCCAAGGTAGGGTGACTTTATCAAATCCAGTTAAAGGATTTATCCAAGATTAAGATGCATGGGATTAATGGTGACTTGGTGGCTGCGTGGAGTCGTCAGCTATGGCAGCCTCGCCAAACGTTTGTCTGTCTTTTTGTCTTTTATGTTATTTTTTGTGTGTTTTAAAAGTATGTGTTAATGTTCTCAGGTTTGTTTTATGTGAGTGGTGGGGTGGGGGTCGAGGGAAACATTTTTCAATCTCTTACCTTGCCGGAGATGCGATTGTTTCCCGGATCGTATCTCAGGTCGCTCTGCGGCCTAACATATTGGAGCTGGCGGCCTTGCTCGAGACTGACTTTGAGCCCCACCGCGGGGCCGTGGACTTACCATCGGAGCCGATCCCTTGCCCTGGATCGACACTCCAACCGCGGCCTCCGGATTTCAACATCGAGGAGCTTGCAGTCTCGGGTAGAGACTGATATCAGGAAGCTCCAAGCCACATGAGGTTTGACCAGCCCCGACACGGGGTCCGATCACCCGCCGCGGGGGAGCTGAGATCCCCCCCGATGCGGGAGCTTGATCGCCCCAATGCGGAATGCTCGACCGCTGGCTGCGGGAGCCAAGATTGCCCCGACAACGGAAGGTTCAAGTGCCCCGACCGCGGGAGAACAAAGAGGGGAAGAAGATTTAACTTTTTTTGCCGTGTATAAGGCAGTGAGGAATGTGGGGGAGTCGCTGTGGTGGATGTTCATGTTAAACATTTATTCGGGTGTCTTGTTGCTCTTTATTTGTATGACTGTGTGGCAAATCAAATTCCTCGTATGTTGCAAAACATACTTGGCTAATAAAGTACTATTATGATTATTATGATATGGATTCAGAACTAGACAGTGGGTTGTGGTGGAAGGACAATATTCAGGCCGGAGTTCTGCTACCAGTGGAGTTCCGCAAGGCTCCATGTTGGAAACTGCTGTTCGTGATGTATTTAAATGACTTGGACATAACAGGTTGGTTAGTACGTTTGCCGATGGATGACACCAAGATTTCTAGGGTCACAGACTGTGAGGAAGGCTCCTAAAGTCTACAGCGGGATAGAGATCAGTTACAGAAATAAGCGGACAAATGGCAGATGGTGTTTAATCCAGGCAAGTGTGGGGTGCTGCACTGGCAAATATAATGGGATATAACAGTTAATGAGATGACCCATAGAGAGCAGTCCTGATCTACCATTACCTCATTGGAGACCCTCGGACTATCTTTAGTCAGAATTGATTGGACTTTATCTTGCACAAAACGTTATTCCCTTTATCCTGTATAGGTACAGGATGGTTTGATTGTAATCATGTTTACTCATGACTGGATAGCACGCAACAAAAACATTGTACCTCAGTACACATCACAATAAACTAAACTAAGCAATGCAGGACTGAGGCGGGCGAGAGGCTGGAGGTTGGTATGGAAGGTGATGAAAGAAAGTTCAGTGGACAGAATAGCTTAATATTCCAGGGGCCATAGGAGAAATACAAGTGGGAGAAAAAAAACAGAAGTGAGGTGTTTACTTTATTGATTAAAGGGCATGTCATGGCAATAGTCCAACATTGCAATACTGATGGTTCACCCAGTGAGGCCATATGGGTGGAGCTGAGAAGTGTTGGGAGTGTACTGTAGGTCCCCAAATAGTCAGCAGAAATTAGAAGAATAAATATGCCAGAAGATTGCAGGCTCCTGCAAGACTAATAAGGTTGTCATAGTAGGAAATTTTATCTTTTGCAATATCAACTGGGACTGTCATAGTGCAAGGACTTAGGTGGGTGGGGTGGAATTTGCCAAATGTGTTCAGGAATATTTTTTCAGGCAATATGTAGAGGGTCCTACAAAGGAGAGGGCAAAGCTTGGTCTAATCTTGGGAAATTCGGAAGGGCAAGCGACTGAAGCCATCACGTGCAAGCCTTTTTGATCCAGTGACGACTGTTCTATCTATATACTTTTAAAACTCTGTATGTGTGTGGGTGTATGGCGTTTTGCATTTGATTTGTTACTCCGCGCAAACCAGACTCAAAATCGCTGAGATTGTTAACATTTTGCTTGTGCTTTTACTTTTACATTTGCACATACACTCCTTGGTCAATTATTTCCCCAGATTTTGAGTAAAACTGATCACAAAACTCAAACACAATTTTTAAGATCTAAAGGTCTATTACTAGCTGCTGACGTCACAATGCCCACATGCCGACCAATCCAGGCCCATCTCCCTCCAAGTACGCTCGCGCCGTGCCTCCCGCTGCTGGACTCCAGCCCGCCCGCCTGCCCGCTCACTCCAATCCCCCCCCCCCCCCCCCCACTACCTCTCTCCCCCATCCTCTCCTTCCTC
This sequence comes from Leucoraja erinaceus, assembly GCF_028641065.1. Classification (NCBI taxonomy): domain Eukaryota; kingdom Metazoa; phylum Chordata; class Chondrichthyes; order Rajiformes; family Rajidae; genus Leucoraja; species Leucoraja erinaceus. The sequence continues at coordinate 107,783,388 of NC_073377.1, read as the reverse complement.
TCCCCCCCTTCACCCCCCACTCCCCCTCTCCCCCCAGACAGAGCAGAACGCCGGCTGTTGCCAGACCTGCTACAATAGGCGCAATGGTCCTTTCTATAGTGAACCCTGCTGCTGCTCACTGTCTGTGATAGAGCCGCTTTTACAGAGTTAACCATGAGCGGCCGGCCGCGTTTAACCAGGGCTCTGAGAACTCGGCATCTGATGGGGACGAGGAGGCTTCACACCACACACATCCGGAGGGAAGGCAGGGACAACATGGGATCCGCCAGCAGAGTGGCTCCGTTAATGGATTCATTCCACAGTGAGTTCAGTTCAGTAACAACTCCCCCCCCTCTCCTCTCTCCACCCCCCCTCTCTTCTCCCCCCTCTCCCCTTCACTCCTCCCATCCATACCCCCCTCTCAGCCCCTCCCCCCTTCTCACCCCTCCTCCTTCTCACCCCTCCCCCCCCCCCCCCCCCCACCCTTACCCCCATCTCTCCCCCTCCCTTCCCACCCTCCCTCTCTTCCCCTCCACCCCCCTCTCCCTCTGTCTCTTGCCCCTCTCTCTCTGTCTCTGCCCCCACTCTCTACCCCCCCCCCCTCCCATCCCTCTCTAGAAGCGGCTGCGAGTTGGGGGCTGTGCGTCAGTAGATAGGGCCGTTATGGGGTAAAAGGAGCAAATTAATAATATTAGTATAATATCAAGGGGGTAGTTAGTGTGTGTGACACCGCATGCTGCCCCCCTCCCCCCCTTCCCTGCAACCGCACGTTGGGGGAACAGACCCAACGGGTCTGCACTTGGTCTAGTTAGCTTTAAAATTGTTATGAATAAAGACGAGTCCTAACATGTTTTCACCTATCCATGTTCTGCAGAGATGCTGCCGGACCAATTAAGTTACTACAGCACTTTCTGTCCTTTTGTGGATAAAGATAGGCAGGCCCAAAAGTTAAGATTGTGAATTGAAGCAACACCAATGGTATGAGACAGGAACTTGTTAAAGTTGATTGGAGGAGGTTATTTATGCGCTTAATTTTGTGGCTTCATAGCAATTTTGGACTTTTGGGTTGAGTCCTGCCTGGACTGATGAAACACCAGTCCAGAGCCGAGCAGCTAGCGCTGCTTCTCCGTGCTGGCCGTAAGCCTGGGCCGTCGTTCCCGTAAGTCCAGGCAGGGCTGTAGGTTAACCTGGCGGGACAGGCAGAGTTGAGCTGGGTTTAGCGCTGCTTCTCTGCGCTGGCACCGCTCCCATCTGACTCGCGACGTATCTGGCCGCCCCCGGGCGTGGGAGGAGCACTCGGGTGGGGTGGGGCGGTCCAGTGGCAGTTCGGCAGCGATTGCAGCACCGGAATCCCGGGATCGATTCTGGCTGCGGATGGGGAGCAGGTCTGTGTCCAGGGCTGCCGATAGTATTTGTCGCTTGTGGCCCTATGACCTGGGAATGCAATTCAAGCTCCATTCTGATCTTTGCTCCACGGAAGTCTCCCTCCTCCAATCACCACGCTCTATCCTCAGTCCCACCCCCCTACTTCCATCTCTGACCGACACCTCCCTCCTCCAATCATCTCGCTGAATCATCATGTCCCGCTCCCATAGCCTACTGACCGACATCTCTCTCGTCCAATCGGCGCCCTCGATCAGCAGTCCCGCCCCCCACTGTCTCGCAGAAAGCGGAGATTTCACCAGGTTTTAAAATCCGGATTACAACAAATGAGGGGGGATCGTCCCCCCGGCCTCCCCAGGATTTCCGCCCCTGCTGGGAGTACAGAAGAGGGACAGACAGTATAAAGAACCGCGGGGGAGTGGTGACGCAAGAGCTGGAAAGCAATTGAGGAGGGAGAATGTTGGGCAGATGGAGCCAGGTGGGGAAGATGGAAGTGAGCCTTGAATCTGAAGAGAAAGGGAGGCACGAGTGGAACCAGATAAGGGAGGGCTGTCCACACAGCAGCTGGTGGCAACATGGAATGAATTGCCTGATGAAGTAGTTGGGGCAGTTACAATAACAAGATTTAAAAGACATTTGGTTACATGCATAGGAAAGGTTTAGAAGGATATGGGTCAGGCACGGACAAATGGGACTGGGCAATGCAAAGACACATTTTGGTCTGTATGGGCTAGATATGCCTATATGGGGTGATATGCCTGTTTCCCTGCTGTATGACTACTATTTCTGTTTCGTATTGGCACCCTCATTTCACACATTGCAAGATTAATATCAACTACTATCTTAATTCACGCTTTTAGCTATTCAGATCGGAAATAAAACCACAAAAGCCAAGCAACAGCATCCAATCAAATGCCGTTTCAAAGATGATTCCCAGAAGAAATTGCATTAATATGGGTTTTGCTTTTCTACTGATGTACGTCAATTTTTAAATGTCTATTTTCCCCAAAGGATAGAAATGCTCTTACCAATCTTGGAAACCATAAAATATGATATTGAAAAACAAAATAGGACAGGATATTTGGCATCTAATATGGTGCAATGAGAAAGGTGTAATTAATAATCTTGTGGTTAAGAGCATGTTAAGGAAGAGTGATTATGATATGTCAGGATGTTATGTAAGGATTAAATGTGATTAGGTTCAATTTGAAATCTAAACAAAACAAGCTATGAAGTTATTATATGTAAATGGATTGTGGTAGATTTGGAAACGACATTACAATACAGTAGAAAGTAATGGCTAACTTTTAGAGAACTAATACTTAGCTTACACCAGTTATATCTACAATAAAGATTATGCCGCAGTGACCCAGCAGTACAGCCATTGCCTCACAGCGACAGAGACCCTGGTTCGATCCTGACTCCAGATGCTGTCTGTGTGGAGTTTGGACGTTCTTCCCGTGACCCCGTGGTTTTTCCTCCAATTACTCCTGATTCCTCCCGCATTCCAAAGACGTGCAGGTTTGTAGGTCGATTGGTTTCTGTAAATTGCCCCTAGTGTGTAGGATGTGAAGGTGGTATAACATAGAATCAGTATACGGGTGATCAACAGTCGGCATGGACTCGGTGGGCAGAAGGGACTGCTTCCACACTGTGTTTCTAACATAAATTCTGTATAACACAAAGATGTTTAACTGTTGCTACCAAGCCTATTTACTTTCTTGGGCACCTCAGAAGATTCAACATATCCAAAATAATTATTTTAAACTTCTACAGATAGTGTAAGTAATCAAATGGATGCATCCCAGCCTGTTATGGCAACTGCTCTTCTCTTTACTGCCCGAACATGCAGAAAATGGTGGGTACTTCCCAGGACCCCAGAGGCTCATCACACACTTGCGTCCAATCCATCTGCACAATGCTTACACCAGGAAGGATGGGAGAATCGTCAAGCATGCCTGCTGCCCTGACCATTCCCTAATCTCTCCTCTACCTTCCTTAATAAGATACAGGAGTTTGAAAGATCCGACATCCAATCTTGTGAACAGCTTTTTCGCCGCTGGGATCGAACTTCTGAACCAATCACCTCCTTCATACTCCTTTGACGGTGGTGTTGCCAAATGCTTGTAGTCGATATCATGTTATTCTGTTAATCCATTATTTTACTATAATTATTCTTGCACCACTTAAGATCGCATTACAATCTATCAATTTGCACAATTCTGCAGTTTTACATTATCTGTGTCACCTCCTTAAAAACTCAATAATGCTTGTAAGACAAGACAGCACAGTAACTATCCCCACTAAGTCCATGCTTTTCTAGATGCGGGTAAATCTTATCCTTAAGAATCTTCTCCAATATTTTCACTACTACCAATGCAAGGCACACCAACTTGCTTTGCCTTATATATGAGAATAATTTCCAGTAACTTGCCTGCAACAGAGGTTAGGCTCGCTGATCTATAGTTCCCAGGCACTTCCCAGGCTTTTCCTTGCAGCCCTTCTTAAATAGATGCACAATATTAGCCACCCTCCAGCCTCCCGGTATCTCTCACGACCATACAGGCGACACCCTGGTGACATGTCATGGGATGTACCAGGGGGCATGTCGCCAGGGGGTCGCCTGTATGGTCGTCAGAGGTCGCCAGGATGGTTGTGAGAGGTCTCCTAATCACCCAAAGAGTTGTAGCGTCTTTCTGGTCGCCACTGAGTTTTCAACATGTTGAAAATTTTCGGCGACCTATGACTGGTGCAGGCAGTCCCCGAAAAGGTTGCGTAAGTGGGACAGGCCCTTTACTCCTACCTACCTTGCCCTTCACTCAAACAGGAATGTAATATTACAGAAATTAGATCAAATGCCTTGATTTGTCCATCAATGTGTTAGCTCTTCTTGATGTCAGTTTGTGTAGCTTCCCTACAGCACACAATTTAATTGGGCAATCTGCTGAACAATGCAAATTTTGCAGCTTCAAGACTTGCGTGGAAGAGATATTAACCCGAACAATGAGACCAGCGCACCCAGGGATTAGTGGTTGAACTCTATGTAGAGGTAGATCATCGTCTGGTGACTCCCAGCTGAATAATCTATAATTATCTAATTTTGTTGTAATTATGGCTTATTGACAGAATATGTTAGATAAAGAATGCAACTATAAAGCTGTAATGCTGCATGAGCATATTAAATGATACTTTGTTTAATGCATTTCGTAACACATATTCTATACTGATTTTGTGTGCATTTTACGACTGTGCTAATTGCAGGTTAAAAAAAATATTAAGACGTGGAATATTTCACTTGAGCATTCATACCAAAAGTTGAAAATTATCAGGTACTGCAATAAACCATAGAATAGTACAGCAAAGGAACAGACAGGCGACAATGTCTGTGAACACAATGCCAAGTCACACTAATCTCAACTGCCTGCAGTCAATCCACATCCCTCCATTCCCTGTATATCCATGTGAATCATTACATCAAGTCAAGTCAAGTCAAGTCAAGTCAAGTTTATTTGTCACATACACATACGAGATGCGCAGTGAAATGAAAGTGGCAATGCTCGCGGAACAACAAAACAACCAAACAAATTATAAACACAATCATAACACACATATTATTTTACATAATAAATAATAGAAGGAAAAACGCTCTGTACAGTTAGTCCCTGGTGAGAAAGGCGTTTACAGTCCGAATTGCCTCTGGGAAGAAACTCCTTCTCAACCTCTCCGTTCTCACCGCATGGCAACGGAGGCGTTTGCCTGACCGTAGCGGCTGGAACAGTCCGTTGCAGGGGTGGAAGAGGTCTCTCATGGTTTTGTTTGCTCTGGAGTTGCACCTCCTGTTGTATAGTTCCTGCAGGGGGGTGAGTGAAGTTCCCATAGTGCGTTCGGTCGAACGCACTACTCTCTGCGCAGAGCCTTCTTGTCCTTGGCTGAGCATTTCCCGAACCAGATGGTAATGTTCCCCGACAAGATGCTTTCCACCGCCGCTGCGTAGAAGCACTGGAGGATCCTCGGAGACACTCTGAATTTCCTCAATTGCCTGAGGTGGTAAAGGCGCTGCCTTGCCTTACTCACCAGTGCTGAGGCGTGTGATGACCATGTCATATCCTCAGAGATGTGGACTCCCAGATATTTAAAACAGTTCACCCTATCCACAGGATCCCCATTTATACTCAATGGAGTGTACGTCCTCGGATGATGTGCCCTCCTAAAGTCCATGATCAGCTCCTTCGTTTTTTTGATGTTCAAGAGGAGGCTGTTCTCCTGGCACCAGAGTGCTAGATCAGCCATCTCCTCCCGGTAGGCCCTCTCATCATTGTCTGAGATCAGGCCCACCACCACAGTGTCATCAGCAAACTTAATTATTGAATTGGAGCTGAACCTAGCCACACAGTCATGTGTGTACAGGGAGTACAATAGGGGGCTGAGGACGCAACCCTGGGGCAATCCTGTGCTCAGGGTGAGGGACTTTGATGTATTCCCTCCCATTTTGACTACCTGGGGCCTGGCGGTGAGAAAGTCCAGGACCCAGGCACACAGGGAGGTGTTGAGCCCCAATTCCAGTAGCTTCCCGGCCAGTCTGGTGGGGACTATCGTGTTGAAGGCTGAACTGTAGTCTATGAACAGCATCCTCACGTAGCCCCCCTTCTGGCATTGTCCAGATGGGAGAGAGCGGTGTGCAAGACCTGGGAGACCGCATCGTCCGTGGACCTTCAGTACATGTCACCTTCAGTCTCAGCATGCCGTTTCCCCAATGTTTTTCATTTATTTTTCAATCATCCATATTATCACTGACACTTTCACCATTAACTACTGCTCCTTTCTTTAACTTATTGCTTTTATTCCAATATCCAGGGTGCACATACAATAAATGTTGCATCCTGCATCTCATTCTTTGCTACACCAGTGCAATTTGTGCAAGTGTCTAAGTAAACACACGCTCTAAGCAAAACTGGGAATTGTTTTCTTTGCCTCGGGATACAGGGTCAATCTTTAAAATTGAGTTTCACAAGAAATAAAGTTTGGACTGATATAATTATCATGGTGAAACAATAAGTCATTTCTTTAATTCAAGATGTGAAACGTTTTTATCAAACCTTAGTTACTTTTGCATAGACACAGAATGCAAATGTAAGTATTTGCATGACAAATTTAAGCAATGCTTGTGCCACGATGAGGTAATGTACAAAACATCAGCGATACAGAAGATAGACACAAAAAGATGGAGTAACTCGACGGGACAGGCAGCATCTCTGGAGAGAAGGAATGGGTGACGCACTGGGCTGTTAGCTGCCCAAGCAAAATATGAGATGCTGTTCCTCCAATTTGCATTTAACCTCACTCTGACAATGGAGGAGACCTAGGACAGAATGGTCCGTGTGGAAATGGGAAGGAGAATTAAAGTGTTCAGCAACCGAGAGATCAGGTAGGTTCGGACGGACTGAGGGAAGGTATTCAGCTAAACGATCGCCCAGTCTACGATTGGTCTCGCCGATGTATAGGAGTCTACATCTTGAACAATGGATACAGGAGATGAGGTTGGAGAAGGTGCAAGTGAACCTCTGCCTAACCTGAAAGGACTGTCGGGGTCCCTGGACAGAGTCGAGGGAGGAGGTACAGGGACAGGTGTTGCATCTCTGGAGAGAAAGAACAGGTGACATTTCGGGTCGAGACCCTTCTTCAGACTGAAGAAACGTCACCCATTCCTTCTCTCCAGAGAAGCTGCCTGCTTTTTGGATTATTCCAGCTTTTTGTATATATAACAGGGTCAATGGATCAGGTTGATGACCTTCATTAGCTAGATGTCTATAATAAGACATGAACCCACAAACCCCTCTTGGAGGAAGATGTACCATCTGCTGAGCCACAGCCGACAGTTGTTTTCAAGCTCAGGGTCTTTAAGGATCTTTTCCTGAAGCATGCAGGGGGTTGGATTTTCGTGTTCACCTTGGGTTTAAACCAGCATCTGCAGTTCTTTCCTGTGCATTGACCAGCCTTCTCTGTTGACAAATTCTGCCCGATTTACTCAGCATTTCTAGCATTTTCTGTTTTGATTTTTCCCTCTTTTCCAATATTATGTTTCCATGTTTTTCAATTACTTTCAGTTATTCATACAGATAGACCAATTTATCAATAGATTTCAGTTTCCAGTTTAAAACAGCACATGATTTGAATATTTTTTTCAAAAGAACATGTAACTCATTGCACTGTTTAAGTTGTTTTTTTTAATATTTATTTTTAGGGTGTGGGCATTGCTGGCCAATAAGGCATTCTTCATCCAACCATAATTGTCTTTGAGAAAATGGAAGCCATCCACCTTTTTGAACCTTTATGGATCTTCAGATGAAGATATTCTTACAGTATAGCTGTGTAAGAAGGGGAGCTACAGGATTTAGACCGAATGACCATGAAAAGGCAATACATACCTCACCAAGACATGGTGAGGTGCAGTTATGGGAGGAGTGTCTGGGGTTTGCACTTCCCTGCTCCTGCTGTTTGTGATGTTCTTTGCGGTGGAGTTTGCTGTTTGTCGGTGTTGTTGCCCACCAGATCAGAGTGCAAGTCAGTGAATATTTTCCATTGTGAATGACATACCATTCATGTTGCCTCTTTGCCCTGGATGTTGTTCAAGTTCTTGTGTTCTTGAAGCTGCACTGACTCAGACAAGATGAATATTACTCCACCCCTGCAACGGACTGTTCCAGCTGCTACGGTCAGGCAAACGCCTCCGTTGCCATGCGGTGAGAACGGAGAGGTTGAGAAGGAGTTTCTTCCCAGAGGCAATTCGGACTGTAAATGCCTATCTCACCAGGGACTAACTCTACTGAACGTTTTTTCCTTCCATTATTTATTATGTAAAAGAATATGTGTGCTATGATTGTGTTTATAATTTGTTTGGTTGTTTTGTTGTTTGTCTTTTGCACAAAAGTCCGCGAGCATTGCCACTTTCATTTCACTGCACATCTTGTATGTGTATGTGACAAATAAACTTGACTTGACTTGACTTGACTCCTGACAATCTTTTTAGATGGCGTGAATCTTTAAAATGTCAGGATAAGCCACATGCTCCACGATCGATGAGTTGAAGTTTAAAGGGACAGCATGGAAGCAGGCCCTTCAGCATATCAAGTCCATGCTGACCATGGAACATTTGTTCACACTAGTTCTGTCCAAGTCCAGTTTCGCATCCAATCCCTACACATTAGCAGCAATTTACAGAGGCCAATTAACTTACAAGCCTGCATGTCCTTTGGATGTGGGAGGAAACCGGAATGTCCGGAGGAGACACATGTGGTCAAAGGCAGAACTTGTAAACACCATACAGACATCACCCAAAGTCAGAATCAACTTCTGATATCATTTCACAGCAGTGTGTCTGTGAAATGCGTGTGCTGGTTGATTGTGCAGTATGCGTGCTGCTTATGTTTGTTGATTGTGTCCCTTTTTAAAAAGCTACTGTAATGCGCCTTTTTAAATTGCCCCTCGGGGACGAATAAAGTGCTTTGAATTGAATTGAATTGAAACCCGGATGGATTTCTAGTACCGTGAGGCAGCAGCTCTACCAGCTGTGCCACTGTGCTGACCAGCCTCTGACCTGCTCTCGAGGCCACAATGCTTGTGTCACTGGTCAAATTAAGTTTGTCTGGATTTTGTTGATTGAAAAAGCAGACTGTACACTTTCAGAGGAATTACAAATGAAATTGAAAGTTGTGCAATCAGGAGCAAACATCCTCATTTGTGAACTTGTGATGAGGCAGCCGAAACATCCCTGACAAGCTTGTGCAACAGCAGTGGCCTTAGAAATGATGGGTCTCAACCGCATGATATACCTCTGCTCATCAGTGCAATTTACAGAGGAAAGGGAAGCTTTGCCAACGACTAAGCTATATAAGCTTCTAGAGCCATTTGAAAACATTTATTATTCTGAACAATGAAACATTTATATGCATACATTTCACACCAGGCAAATGAAATGGACAGATCTCAAACAAGAACTGACTTTGAACGTACTAAAAACAAGCTGCAGATAGAACTTCTACAAAGTTGTCTACAGAATTAGTCAGAAGAAGGTCGCAAACTAAAACGTCACCTATCCATTTTCTCCAGAGATGCTGCCTGACCCACTGAGTTACTCCAGCATTTAGTATCTATCTCTTTCAAAAATGGACCACTAAGTAATAAAGTTAACTATAACCATAATTTTGAGAGCACAATTCTCATTTGAGTTTCAAGGAGCATAAATGCAATCTAAGTATAATCTACATTGACTATATATTTACTCCATTTGCACCAGTCCTAGCACCTGGGCCATGACACGAAATGTTAACTGTTACTCTAACTGCCTGACCCACTGAGTTCCACCAGCAATTTATTTTGTGCTCCGGATTCCAGCATCTACACTTTCACAGTCTAAATTTGTATTTACCTCCAGCAATTTGTGTTTGCCACTAATCCTGCAACACCAAGTCTGCACATTTTGTAGGTTGCAAAAGTGAAAGAGCGTGGCTGCAGTAGAAATGCAAAACCAACTTCCTGTACACATCATCCCCCATCCCCCAAATGTCCCACCAATTAAATAGCCGGGGGTTTTCACAGCTTTCAAATGTGCTGACAATACTCTGCAGATTATTAAAACGTTGCTTCTGCCACTTGGATTCACTCGAGAACAATTCATTTTCCACTTGCTTCCTTTACTATATTAACTTACTTCCCCTGCACAAAGTTACTTTGCCTTTGCCCCCTTATGCCAGAAATGTATCACAGACTCACTTTTCTCTCCACAAACATAGAAGTTCTATTATTCTTGATAACTATATCGTGGAGCCATATAGCACAGAATCAGGCCTTTAAGACCACCTTAAGTCAAAGCCTTCCAAGATGTAGTTTTCTATATTAATCCTATTTAAGCAGCACTTGGTCCATAACCTTCAAAATGCTTTAAATCACCAGGTGCGCGCACCAGTTACTTTGTAAGTGTTGTGAACCTGCATCCACTCGGGCAGTGTTCCAGCTGTTACCTCTCTTTTCCAGCTTTCTTCCCCCTTACTGCATCAGACTGAAGAATCCAGACCTGAAACATCATTTGTTCATTTCCTTCACAGATGACGTCACACCTGCTGAGTTCCTCCAGCACTCTGTGTTTTGTTACAGATTCCAGCATCTGCAGTCTCTTATGTCTCTAATTATGGATCCAATTTGACAACCTCTTGGAATCCATAGGTCTTAACCTTTGGAAATGATATCAGGAGAATAAAATGAGCTGTTCATTTATAGAATTAGTGTTAAAAATGGATGTCTGATGGTCAACAGATTCAGCTGGTCAAGGAGTGTGTTTCCATGCTGCTATAGTCTGTGCTAGTCTCCCAAGTAGGTTATTGTCAAGTGTATCATGCTGAAGTCCTTGTCAGATGTATCCTTCCACCCTTTTCAACAAATGTTGTTACCTATACAGGAAAGTTGGAATCACTGAGTTTGAGTTTAGTTTATTGTCACATGTACCGAGGTACAGTGAAAAGCTTTTACATACTAACCAGTCAGCAGAAAGAAAATACACGATTACAATTGAGCCATCCACAGTGCACAGATACATTATAAAGAGACTAACGCAAATAATGTTTAGTGCAGGATAAAGTCCAGTAAAGTCCAATCAAAGATAGTCCAAGGATGGCCAATGAGGTCAATAGTAGTCAGAACTGCTCTCTAGATGTTGATAGGATAGTTCAGTTTCCAAATAGCAGTTGTGAAGAAAATGTCCCTGAATCTGGAGGTGTGCATTTTCATACTTCTATACCTATTGCCCAATAGAAGAGTGGAGAAGAAGGATGTTGTGGCCACAGGATGTAGAAACATGGAACTACAGATGCTGGTTTACCAAGGAAAGACACAAAATGCTGGAGAAACTCAGCCGGTCAGGAGGCATTCCTGGAAACATGGATCGTTGATGTGAGTCGGACCCTTCGTCGGTCGTAAGAAGTGTCCCAACCAGAAACGTCACCTATCCATGTTCGCCAAGGATTCTGCCTGATCAGCTGAATTACTCCAGCATTTTGTGACTTTCTTTGGATTCACTGGAGCTAGGAGGCAGCAGCTCTACTAGCTGTGCCACCAAAGGGTTGCTCCAATGTAAACAATACCATTTTCCACATTTTCTCCAAACAAATTCATGGAATCAATTCAAACAAATAAAATAAAAATGACTGCAAGCTAAAAACACCAGTAAGTTAAATTAGACAGAACTGTAATTGTCACCAAAATGCAAGAAAGTGGGAAATTTATTATGGACTTGTGTCCACGAAATTGTATGCCTGTTGTCAATGGTCAAGGCATTGAGTATAAGAGTTAGGAAGTCATGTGATTTTGCAGCTTTACAGTTCCTTGGTTAGGCCATAGAGGTCCACCACCGATTTTACAGCACCCTTGGTTTGAGCCTTTCTGGATTATCCATTTTGCCAGACCATCAGAGGTCACAGGGGGGGGGGGGGGGGGGGGGGGGGGGGGGGGGGGGGGGGGGGGGGGGGGGGGAGATACCAGCCATCTGCAAACTCATCTGCGTAAGTCAGCTCCGGCTGGGCTGGAACTTTAGATCCTCGGCTGTAGGCGGCCATTTCAACCCGCCAGTCGGTGATGGAGGTCGACTGCGGGAACGGATCTACCGGCTCCATCCAAGCCAGCTTTCCAGAGCCCAGCTTGCAGGGGGAAAATTCGACCTGCTGGTCGGCACGGAAGTTCTGGTGAAATCGAGCTCTGCCGCCTCAAGATCAAAGGAGGGGCTGGACCACCAGCTGACAGAAAATCAGTGGTGGGCCTGTATCTGGAGTACTGCGTGCTGTTCTGATCATCACAACAAATGATGTGGATGCTTTAGAATGAATGCAGAGAAGGTTACCTGTATGATTCCTGGATTAGAGGCAGATGAGACAGTGTAGTTTAAGGGGCATTTGGATAGGCACATGGATATGCAGGGAATAGAGGGATATGGATATACGTGGGTAGATAAGAGTCTTTCTTGGCATAATGTGTAACACAGACATTGGAGGCTGAAGGGCCTATTCCTCTGCTGCTCTGTTCTATGATATTTCACTATGTCAAAGTTGTCCTAGATGGCAAATGTAATATAACTTCAGTCTACAAAAATGTAATTCTGTTATCTTACATTGGACTCTTAGTCACAGAACGAAGTATAATTAGAAGCTAAAAAAAGGTTAATTATTAAACATTCAGAAGGACTTTACACTGGGCAATCTAAACATAATTTATAACTTTAGCTTCTCTTAAAATACAACATGAACAGCTTAAGCATGAAATAGGAGTAGAACATTTATCCGCTATTGTTGCAACTGATGATTTGGATGAGAATATAGGTGGTCTGATCAGGACGTCATCAGATGATATGTAAATTGGTGGAGTTACAGATAGTGAGGAAGATTGAGGTAAAGCAGGTGGAGCTATGTTAGAAATATGGGCAGAAAAATGGCAGGGAGAGATTAATTTCGACAAATGGAAAAGGAAATAATGCATTAAATTGATAATTATGAAATTCATCTTTTAAAATAAATATTTGACGAGAAAAGATATAGCAATCCATGAAATAAATTCCAAGAATAGAGAGAAATTTGTAGACACTAGATACAGCACACTTGATAACATAAAATGTCAAAAGGGAACATCAATCCACTGCACATACTTCAGCTCGAGGTCACATCACTGGGGATTTATATCCAAATTTATATCCAAACCCAGACCTTTGAAGTGGTAGGGAACTTTTCAATATTTTAATGAAAAAATAATGACAAATGATATTAGAACAAAAAGCACATTTGATATCAAATCTTTAGAATAAACTATTCTCAGAACGTATTTTGAGTGATTTAAAAAAAAAAAAGAAAATGTTTAATGCTATCTGTAATTGCAGGTTCTGCCAAATTACTGTAGCTGTTGTAATTTGACAGAAAAATTGCAGAGGAAATATGGATACAGCAATCTGCAAGAGAATAAACTGTTTATGAAAAGGTTTACAGTGTTCATGCATGTTAATAGAGAACAAAACATAAGGGCTGTTAACAGCAACGACATTTCACTTTTCAAATTACTTGGGAGTTTTGTTCTGCAGTGTGGTTATGCAAAAGCCAAGTATGCGCATCATGTAATCATAAACCATTCAGACCACACAAAAACAATATTTTCAATTTGCCCACTTATAGGTTTATATTGTCACATGTACTGAGATAGAGTCACAGTCGTACAGTGTGAAACTCACTTTGGCCCAACTTGTTCACGCCAACCAACATGACACATCTGTATTAGTCCCACCTGCCTGCGTTTGGCCCCCATCCCTCTAAACCTGTCCTATCTATGTACATGTCAACGTTTCTTAAATATTGCGATAGTACCTGCCTCAGCCACCTCCTCAGTCCATGTAGCTACCACACTTTGTGTAAAAAAAGTTCCCCCTCATGTTCCTATTAAATCTCCCCTCCTCACTTTAAACCTATTTCCTCTGGTTCTCAATTCCCCTTCTTTGGACAAGAGACTTTGTGCATTTACCCAAACTATTCCTCTCCTGATTTTGTACTACTTTATAAGATCACCCCTCACCCTCGTGTGCTCCAAGGAATAGAATCCGAGCCTGCACAACCTCTCCCTATAGCGCAGGCCCTTGAATCCTGGCAACATCTACCTGTGATGCCATTTTCAAGGAATGATGTACCAGCAGTCCTAGATCCCTCCGCTCTACAACACTCCCCAGAGCCCTACTATTCACGATGTAGGTCCTGCCCATGTTAGATTCCCAAAATCTAACATCTTACATTTCCCGGTGTTAATTTCCGTCAACCTACCTGCTCAACCTAACGTGATACCGTTGCAATTTTTGACAACCATCTTCACTATCTACAATGCCACTCACTTTTCTGTCATCTGCAAACTTGCTAATCATGCCATGTACATTATCATCCAAATTATTGAATGGGCCCAAAAAGCAATGGGCCCAGCACCGAACCCCGAGGCACACCACGAGTCACGGGCCTCCAGTCCGAAAATCAACCTTGCACCTTCACCTTCTGCTTCCTTCCATGAAGCCAATTGTCTATCCATTCAGCTATCTCTCCTTGGACCCAAGGTATCCAACCTTCCAGAGCAGCCTACCGTGCAGAAACTTGCTGAAATCGATATATTCAACGTCTACAGCTCTGCCCCCACCTATTTTTTTGGACAAATCTTCAAAAACTCAGATTCATGAGACATGATCTCTCATGTACAAAACCATGCTGAATATCCCTAAACAACCTTTGTCCATCTAAATGTATATTTATCTTATGATAGTGAAAAACAGTGATTGTGTGCTATCCAGTCCAATACATGAGTACAGTTACATCCTACACAAGTACAACAGGTTGTGCTAAAACACCAGAATATAATATTACAGCGAAAGCATGCAGGTACAGTAGGCAGTGAAGAAAGGCATGCTGGCCATCATTGCGAGAGGATTTGAGTTTAGGAGCATGGAGGTCCGACTGCAGTGGTACAGGGTGAGACTGCACCGGGAATATTGTGTGTAATTTAGACCTCCTAATTTGAGGAAGGAAATTATTGCTATTGAGGGAGTGCAGTGTAGGTTCACCAGGTTAATGTCGGGATGGCGGGACTGACATATGATGAACGAATGGGTCGACTATGCTTGTATTCACTGGAATTTAGAAGGATGAAAGGAAATCTTATAGAAACATATAAAATTCTTAGAGGATTGGTAGCGTGACTGCTAATCTGCGCCTACGGCCCCTCCGACCACCACCAATCACTCACACACATTCACACGCAGGCAAAGGTGGGTGAAGTGTCTTGCTCAAGGACACAACGACAGTATGCACTCCAAGCGGGATTCGAACCAGCTACCTTCGGGTCGCCAGCCAAACACTTAGCCCATTGTGCCATCTGTCATTCAATATATGTTTCTATTACCGTTACTGAGAAAGTGGTTTACTTCAGAACTATGGAAGGAGACGTCTCTGCGGAAGGTGGTGGGATCACTTTGGAGGTGACAAAAATATCCGAGGATGCTGTGAGGATACAAAGCCAGGTGGGGTAAAGACAAGGACCAAGGGAACTATATCTTGTTCTGATCGTGGTTAGGGGAAGCGAGTGCAGAACCACGAGACAAGAGGAGATGAGAGTGCGGTATCCGTCTATGATAGCAGTGGGGACAACCATGTTTTAAAGAAAAATTACCTTTCGGATTTCCTAGAATGGAACACCTTATCTTGGCAGCGGATGCAGTGGTGACAGAACGATTATGAGTAGGGGATAGAGTCTTTGCAAGAGGCAGAGTGGAAGGAAGTGTAGCCCAAATAACTGTGGGAGTCAGTAGGTTTATAGTAAACTTCAGTCCCCTGTGATGGAGACAGGGAGATCAAGAAAGGGGAGAGAGATGTCAGAGACAGTCCAAATGAATTTGAAGGCAGGCTGGAAGTTAGTGGAAAGGTAAATGAATTCAATGTATTCTGCATGGGTGCAGTAGGCAGTCCCAATGCAGTCATCGATGTAGGAGAGGAATAGGACCGGTGTATGCCTGCAACAAACACTGTTCGAGGAACCAAAAGGCAGGTCCTTTAGGCCTCCATCCCCCACCAGAAAGGTTTCAAGCCCCTCGGATTCATCATTGCACTGAGACCCAACAATTTCCCTTTACTAACACTCGCCTCCGCATGGCGGAACTAGTTGGGACCCATGCGAGTGCCCATGGCTACACCTTTAACTTGGAGAAAGTGAGAGGAGTCGAAAGAGAGGTTGTTGAGGGTGAGGAAAGTTCCTTTCACTGTGGGTGAAAGTAAGCTATGGCTGGTCACTCTAATGTTGCTTGTGAAGACTACAGAAAGAATAACATCTCTAGTTGTGAAGTTCGCAGAACAGTGTTGTCACTTTTCTGTGAGTAACATAGCACTGAAACTGACACTGTCATTTTCAGTGTAGCGTTCTCTATGACTAAGCTGCAAATTCTCACAGTTGGTGGATGTTGCCCATCAGGTGTGATCGTTGGAGTCAGATTTTAAAGTGGCACACGGCAATACAAATAACACTTTTCAAGCTGCAATGTTGAGGTATGTGGGGGGGGGGGGGAACGGGCGGCGAGAAGGGAATGGTACACCCAGGAATCAGAAGGACTAGGATAGGCTGATTTCTTTAGGAAGAAAAAAATCCTTTAGGAAGCACATCTCATGTGAGAAGTTGCAAAATTGAGACCATCCAGGGCTACAACTACTTGCTTCAAGCAGAAGGTTTACAAAGTGGTCTCTATCAGGACAGTCATTTCATACAGGTGCCTGTATTTGAGAAAACTTGCAATGTAAAGAAATACTCTAGTCTGTTTACTCAAGTCTTCCCACTCAAGAGAGCTGAATGAAAATAGCTGGTCCATTCCTCATGTATGGAATTTGGATAATCTTATTATGATAGCAAGCAGCAAATTACAAGATGCGAGACTAATTCAATGGCAGCAAACATTAATGATCTGGAAATGATCTTTTAAGGGTTTTCCCAAAAAAAAGCACAAACTTAGGTCACTCTTTGGTATTATAGTTGAGCCTCTCTACGAGAAACTCTAACAATTCATATGCAAGCAAAATAAGTCATTAATTTGAACTGTTTCATTTTAAAATGTTAACATTTAGTTTCCTCAAATGAAATTAGTTATATAGGCTGCCCTTTCTAAAGAACAACTTATGCAGTAGCACTATCAAACAATGGAAATATTCCAATGCAGGAAGTACTAGACTAGATTAGCTGTTCCTAACTTATGGAAGACAAATCAATATTAACCAATTCAAATAACTCACATGGTAAATAATATATACATGAATTAAGCATATTTTAAACAGAAAAGATTTATGAGAATGTTGTCAGGACTCGAGGGCCTGAGCAATAAGGAAAGGTAGAGCAGGCTCGGACTTTATTCCTTTGAGCGCAGGAAAATGAGGGGTGATCAGATATAGGTGGAAAAGATAATGACAGGAATAGATAAGGTAAATGCACAATCTTTTACCTTATCCATGTTCTCCAGAAATGCAAAGCAGAGGAATCAAGAACTATGGGGGGGGGGAGGATTTAATAGGAACCCGAGTGGCAGCTTTTTCATACAAAGGGTGGCAGTTATATGGACCAAGCTGCCAGTGGAGACAGTTGAGGTAAATACAATCACAATGTTTAAAAAACATTGGGCAGGTACATGGTTAGGACAAGTTTAGAAAAATATGGGCCAAAAGCAGGCAGGTGATATTAGTGTTGATGGGGCATGTCGGTCAGTGTGGGCAAGTTTATCCGGAGGGCCTGTTTCCACGTTGCATAACTCTAATTCAGTCACTCAACGGATGGGGGGAGGGGAGTTAATTTGGAGTGTCAAGTTAAAAATGGTAAAAATGTAAGCATTTTGGAAGATGAGCCCATTTATCAACTTCCTGATGACTCTAGTATATTAGGCTACATAGCACAAGCCCTTGGGGAGAGGTGTGTTCCAACTACCACATGGTGATCACTCACAGCAATGTTTCAACAGATGCAAATGCAACATTGCAACCACAAGTGCCGAGAAGCAGCGCAAAATCCAGCTCAACTCTGCCTGTCCCGCCAGGTTAACCTACAGCCCTGCCTGGACTTACGGGAACGACGGCCCAGGCTTACGGCCACCGCAGAAAAGAAGCGCTAGCTCCACGGCTCCGGACTGGTGTTCTGTCAGTCCAGGCAGGGCTGTAGGTTAACCCGATGAGACAGGCAGAGTTGAGCTGGATTTTGCGCTGCTTCTCGGCGTTGGCCGTAAGCCTGGGGGCACCGCTCCTGTCTGACGTTAGGATTATTTAAAACTCTAAAAATGAAGATAGACGCAAAATGATGCAGTGACTCAGATGGTCAGGCAGCTTCTCTGGAGTTAAAGGATGGGTGACGTTTCGGTTCGGGACCCTTGTTCGATCGAACAGGAGGAAACCTACATGGTCAGAGGGAGAATGGGCAAACTCCACACAGATGGCACCCAGTCAGGATTGAACCCGGGTCTCTGGCGCTGTTACGCAGCAGCTCTAATGGTTGAAGTCTGAAGACGGGTCCAGACCAGAAACGTCACCCATAATTTTTCTCCATATGATTCCATGACACTGGTGGCAAACTAACTTTCCAGAAACTGAATGGTATGCAATACAATTTGCTACATTTTAGAAGGAAATCCACCTTAGGAAAAAGCTTCAATGCTTTTATCACAAAGCATCTGCATCTCGACTAGTGGGAGCTGAAGACTCGATGGGAAATTAAAGGGCCTGTCCCACTTATGCGATTTTTTTCGGCAACTGCCGGCACCCGGCACTAATTACCGTCCACAGGGCCACAGCTGAAGCCTCCGAAGCCTCGTGCGTGTGTGTGTGTGCGTGCGCATGCGGCCACCAAGAAACTGTGTTCCCCCGGTTCCCCCCCCATGTTTTGATAGCGATTTCCGTGCCTGTGACTTTGTGATTCTAACACTCCGTAATTACTGCACAGAAACTATTGAACCTCGAGTGTTTAACCATATGAAAGTACCATAAATCAATTTCTCAATTAGCAAAGCAACGAGTACAAAAAGTATACAAACTATTTACTGTGTATTGCAGGTGGACTTTTCAAAGCTAAAAGTATAACAAATTTAAAGAATCTTAACTATCCCCTGAGATTAATTTAATGGCGATACTACAAGGTGTTTCTATTAATATTGCAAATTGATGGATTTGCCTTGTGGAAACTATTGTGGTTCGGTTTCCTTTAAGTTAGGTAAATGGCCTTCAACTTTATGTCATGTCTCCTCTTAATATGTCATGACTCCTCTTCATATAACAGTATGTGAAGAATAATGTTCTTTAAAATTGTTTCAAGTGCACACTATTGTTAAATGGAAAGATCATGTATTTTTGTAATATTTGATCGGTGGCTTGGGTATTTAGATTGCCATGAAACTTGTAGAGCTTTGGAAAATTGAGAGAAGTTGTTGTGTTTAGAAGTATCAGCGACTGGTCTCCGGGAAGTTTGGAAATTGTCAATGTCAGGTGTGGTGAGCAATGCGACTGGAACCAAAGGAAGTGCCAGGAAATGGCTGGTTAGGTTTGGAAGCAGCAGTTGGCCTTATAGTATCTATTGAAGATAATTGATTGAGAATATGTAACAGTCTTGACCTTTTTGGGGAAGCGCTGTGAATATGTGTTATGAAGGGGTAAAACGTGCAGTGTTAAAATACAAGTGAGGATTTGGAAGTCAGAGTGATTGACTAGTGGTGTGCCTCAGGGTTCGGTGCTGGGTCCATTACTGTTTGTCACCCATTTCAATGATTTGGATGGGAACATACATGACAAGATTAGCAAGTTTTCAGATGATACAAAAGTGAGTGGTTTTACAGATAGTGAAGATGGTTGGAAAAATTGCACAGGATCTGGATCAATTGGCCAAGTTAGCTGAGGAATGGTTGATGGAATTTAATGCAGAAAAATGTGAGGTGTTGCATTTTGGGAAGTCTAACATGGGCAGGACCTACACAATGAATGTTAGGGCTCTTGGTAGTGTTGAGGATCAGATCCAGGAGTGCAGGTGCATAGCTCCCTGAAGGTGGTCACAGGTAGATCGGGTGGTCAAAAGGGCTTTTGGCACATTGGCCTTCATCAGCCAGAGTATTGAGTAAGAAGGGTCTGAAGAAGGGTTTCGGCCCGAAACGTTGCCTATTTCCTTCGCTCCATAGATGCTGCTGCACCCGCTGAGTTTCTCCAGCTTTTTTGTGTAACCTTCGATTCTCCAGCATCTGCAGTTCCTTCTTAAACACTAAATATTGAGTAAAGAAGTTGGGAAGCCATGTTGCAGTTGTATAAGACGTTGGTGAGGCCACATTTAGAGTATTGTGTTCAGTTCTGGATACTGTGTTATAGGAAAGAAGTTGTCAAGCTGGAAAGGGTAGAGAGAAGTTTTACAAGGATGTTGCCAGAACTAGAGGATCTGAGCTACAGGCAGAGCTTGAGTACGCTGCGACTCAATTCCTTGGAATGCAGGAGGATGAGGGGTGATTTTATAGAGCTGTATAAGATAATGAGAGGAATAGATCACATAGATGCAGAGTCTCTTGCCCAGAGTAGGTGAATCAAGGACCAGAGGACATAGGTTTAAGGTGAAGGGGAAAAGATTTAATATGAATCTGAGGGGTAAATTTTTCACACAAAGGTGGATGTATGGAACAAGCTGCCAGAGGAGGTAGTTGAGGCAGGTACCATCCCAACATTTAAGAAGCAGTTAGATGGGTACATGGATAGGACAGGCTTGGAGGGATATGGACCAAAGGCTGACAGGTGAGACTAGTATAGTTGGGATATGTTGGCCGGTGTAGGCAAGTTGGGCCGAAGGGCCTGTTTCACTCCCTTTCTCTATCTAGAGCAGAATAAAAAGTCACAATAAAGTCCACTCTCTCTGCATGTCAATTATGATCCATCTTATTGTACAATTCATTGCCATTAACAGGCTACTGCTGAACAGTATATAAGTTTCAACCATCCCTCAAAATGATTTAAAAAGACCATTCAACAAGGAACATAAATTATTCCTTTTTGTTATATTAATGCCTTAAAAGCTACTCTCATAGAATTTTGAATTTAATAGAACCAACACCATACTTTGCAGCTCAACACAAGAATCTAATATTTTTTAAGTATAGTATCATGCTAAATTTGTCATTTTATTCTAACTCTTATACTCCAAAATGCACGCTGATCCAGTTTTCTTTTGATCGCCATTAGAATACTTATTCTATTGGCAATTTACCATTAACCCCCACATGGAATTTTAATTACCTTCAACAGAAACTAGTTGTAATCATGACCACAATTGAACACAAATAAATTGGACTGTCATTCATTGATTATAATTATTTACAGAAAGTACTTCAGTTTCACAAAGTACAAGCTGTACTCCTACATTATACATAGCCATTGTCAGGAGTCAAGAGCTCCATCTGATAGTGCAGGAAGGTCACAAAGCTCCACATTTATATTTCAACATGCTTTAGAACTCTGGTGAAGAGCAAATGCTCAACGAATCCACTGTGATTCTGTCAATACATGAAATGCTAAGAAACTCTGATGTCATTTGTTCAGAATGTTATGTGATCCCTGTGGCCCTCAGGGCAGAGCCCAAGCTGGACCAAGAAAGAGGTGCCCTTCATCAGTTTCAGAAAACCTGCGTAAAAAGAACCCAAGCCCAAATTTAAAAGGAAATTTATGCCCCTGTCCCACTTAGGAAACCTGAACGGAAACCTCTGGAGACTTTGCGCCCACCCAAGGTATCCGTGCAATTTCCGGAGGTTCCCGGAGGTATTTGTCAGTCTCCCTACCTGCTTCCACTACCTGCAACCTCCGGCAACCACCTGCAACCTCCGGGAACCGCATGGAAACCTTGGGTGGGGCGCAAAGTGTCCAGAGGTTTCCGTTCAGGTTTCCCAAGTGGGACATGGGCATTAGCAAACTGCTTTTAGTTTACAAGAGCAGGAAAATCCTTTTGTATTAGCACTTTGTTAGCTATTAATTTTTCAACACTTGCGTCCAAAAGGTTGCTTGTATTTATGCAGTGCCTTCACAAACCCATTCATCTCAAAGCACGTTACAATCAAATAAGTAAATTGATGCTTAGTCATCATTGTAATAAAGAAAATGTTACGACAAGTATGCACTAAACAAGGTCTCCTTAAATAGTATTGTGAAACGACCGATAATCTTTTTTAGTGTTGCTGACTGGATAAATTATACCCAGCCACCAGAAAGAACTCCTTTGCCCTTGTTCTGAAGAGTCAAGAGTGCTTTATTGTCCTATGTCCTAAAACAGAACAATGAAATTCTTACCTGCAGCAGTACAACAGATGTATAAACATAGTACTCTAAACACTATAACGACACGAAAATGTTCAGTATAAAACAATAAAACAAAACCATCAAATTTAAAAAAAAAGGAAATTTATGCCCCTGTCCCACTTAGGAAACCTGAACGGAAACCTCTGGAGACTTTGCGCCCACCCAAGGTATCCGTGCAATTCCCGGAGGTTCCCGGAGGTATTTGTCAGTCTCCCTACCTGCTTCCACTACCTGCAACCTCCAGCAACCACCTGCAACCTCCGGGAACCGCATGGAAACCTTGGGTGGAGTTGGGGCTGGGCAAAGTCCGTGCCAGAGGTTTCCGTTCAGGTTTCCCACCCCCCTGGAGTGGGACTGGAAACTGGGCATTAGCAAACTGCTTTTAGTTTACAAGAGCAGGAAAATGCTTTTGTATTAGCACTTTGTTAGCTATTAATTTTTCAACACTTGCGTCCAAAAGGTTGCTTGTATTTATGCAGTGCCTTCACAAACCCATTCATCTCAAAGCACGTTACAATCAAAGAAGTAAATTGATGCTTAGTCATCATTGTAATAAAGAAAATGTTACGACAAGTATGCACTAAACAAGCGCAATATACTCTCCTTAAATAGTATTGTGAAACCTCTGCGGGCCGCCCGATGAACGTCTTTTTTAGTGTTGCTGACTGGATAAATTATACCCAGCCACCAAGAAAAGAACTCCTTTGCCCTTGTTCTGACGGGGAGAGTCTGGAGTTGGAACGGGGCTGGGCTGGAGTTGCTGATCTTATTGTCCTATGGCCTGGGGGTCTAAAACAGAACAATGGCACTGTTCTTACCTGCGACAGACAGTACAAAGCCCCCATGTATAGCGGGGAACATAGTACTGGCCGGGAAAACAGGTGGGGTGAAATAACGACACTACTGCTGTTCAGCCGAGTTAAAAGGTTCCCACAAGACTAAAATAACTGTGTATAAAACATCAACTTTTTTAGTGCAGGTAGAGATAAAAAACAATGCCACCCAATGGAGCTTATTTCGAGGTTGTAGTATTTAATAGCCTGATGGTTGTTGGGAAGAACATATTCCTGAACCTGGACATTACAGTTTGCAGGCTCCTATACAAATTACCCGAAGGCAGGAGTGAAATGAATGTGTGGCCCGGGTGATGTGGGTCTTTGATGATGCCGGCTGCTTTTGAGGCAGTGACTCCTGTAGATCCCTTTGATGGTGGGGAGGTCAGTTAGCGTAATGAACTGGGCAGCATTCACCACTTTTTGCAATCTTCTTTGTCCCTGGGCATTCGAGTTGCCAAACCGGGCTGTGATGTAATCAGTCAATATGCTCTCTACCGTACACCTATAGAAGCTCAAGAAAGCATTTGTCAACATGCCAAATCTCCTCAGTGCTCTAGCAGGTGGAGGCGTTGATGGATTTTCTTTATGATTGCATCAATCCTCTAGGTCCAGGACAGATCTTTAGAGAAATGCACAGCCAGGAATTTGATGTTTTTGAGTCTCTCCAGCACCATTCCATCGATGAAGGCAGGTTTGTGGATCTCCAGTCTTCCTCTTCTAAAGTCTACAATCAGTTCCTTGGTTTTACTGAAGTTGAGAGCAAGGTTGTTGTTCTGGCATCCTTCGGCCAGTCGATGCCTAACATCATCATCCATAATTTGTCCAACAATGGTGGTGTCGTTGGCAAATTTGAAGGTGACATTGGATATGTGTCCGGCTATGCTGTCATGGGTATAGAGTGAATAGAGCAGGGGGCAGAGCACACAGCCTTGAGGTACTCCTGTGTTGATAGTCATTGAGGAGGAAGTATTGCTGCCAATTTGACTGATTATGTTCTGTTGAGGATCCAGTTTCAGAGGGATGTGCAGAGACCCAGTTCCGTGACCCCCAGTTCCATCACCATGAACATTAGTGCCACCAGCTGGTAGTCACCAAGGCATGTCACTTGGGCACGGGTATTATTGATGCCCTTTCAAAGCAGGTGGGAACCTCAAACCTCAGTAATGAGAGATGTCCACAAAATCTTCCAGCCAGTTGGTCTGCACAGGTTTTAATAACGCGACCATCAGATCCAGATGCTTTCTGATGAATCAGCCTCCTGAAGGATCCAGCACCAGTACTAATCATGAATCTATTTATCTCTGCCTTAAAAATATCCATTTACTTGGTCTCCACAGCCTTCAGTGGCAATGAATTCCACAGATTCACCACCCTCTGACTAATGCTCATCTCCTTCCTAAAGGAACGTCCTTTAATTCTGAGGCCATGACGTCTGGCCCTAGACTCTACCACTAGTGGAAAAATCCTCATAAGGTTATTAGGAATAGGAGTAGAATTAGGCCATCTGGCCCACCAAGTCTACTCCACCATTCAATCATGGCTGATCTATTTCTCCCTCTAGACCCCATTCTGCTGCCTTCTCCCCATAACCTCCGACACCTGTACTAATCAAGAATCTATCTACCTCTGCCTTAAAAATATTCACTGACGGCCTCCATAGCCTTCTGTGGCAAAGAATTCCACAGATTTACCACCCTCTGACTAAAGATATTTCTCCTCATCTCTTTCCTAAAAGAACGTCCTTTAATTTTATGCTATGACCTCTAATCCTAGACTCTCCCACTAGTCCTAGACTCTCCCACTAGGGGAGAAGGCAGGAAGGGGGTACTGATTCGGGATGATCAGCTATGATCGCATTGAATGGCGGTGCTGGCTCGAAGGGCCGAATGGTCTACTCCTGCACCTATTGTCTATTGACAATCTACTCTATCCAAGAATCCACATCCACTCTATCCAAGCCTTTCACTATTCTGTATGTTTCAATGAGGTCCCCCCTCATTCTTCTAAACTCCAGCAAGTACAGGCCCAGTGCCGACAAACGCTCATCATAGGTTAACCTCCTCATCCCTGGGATCATTCTTGTAAACCTCCTCTGTACCCTCTCCAGAGCCAGCACATCCTTCCTCACAATATTCCAAATGTGGCCTTACCAGTGCCTTATGGTGCCTCAACATTAGATCCCTGTTTTTGTATATAAGCCCTCTTGAAATAAATGCTAGCATTGAGTTTGCTTTCTTTATTACCAATTCGACCTGCACATTATCTTTTTGGGAATCCTGCACCAGCACTCCCAAGTGCCTTTGCACCTCTAGATTTCTAGTTTTTCACCCTATTTAGGAAATAGTCTATGCCTTTATTTCCTACTATCAAAATGCATCACTCTACACTTTGCTACACTGTATTCCATCTGCCACATCTCTGCACACTCTCCCAACCTGTCCAAGTCCTTCAGCAGAGTCCCTGCTTTCTCTACACTACCTGCCCTTCCACCTATTTTCGTATCATCCGCAAACTTTGCCACAAAGCCTTCAATCCCCTCGTCCAAATCATTGCTATACAACGTGAAGAGTAGCGGCCGCAGCACTGACCCTTGTGGAACTCCACTGGCAGCCAACCAGAAAATGCCCCCATTTATTGCCACTCTTTGACTTCTACCACCCAGCCAAACTTCTATCCATGCTAGTATCTGCCCTTTGATACAGTAAGTTCTCATCTTTCTCAGCCGCCTAACGGGTGGCACCTTATCAAAGGTTTTCTGAAAATCTAAGTAAACAACATCTACTGACTCTCCTTTGCCTGTCCTACTTACTTCTCCAATCCTCTCCACATCCACTCTATCCAGGCGTTTCACTATTTGGTAAGTTTCTTCGCAGTCAGTCTTTTTAATCTTATAGAACCAGTGTAAATTGATTGATCGTTGATCATCGGCATGGACTTTGTGGGCTGAAAGGTCTGTTTCCATGCTGTTTCTCTAAAACTAAAGCTACTGTGGAACAGCATCTCATCTTCCAGAGGCACATTACAGCCCTTGGGACTAAATTAATTCAACTATTTTAGATAACTTTATAAGTTCTGATTAAATGTCAAGCTATTTTTGTTAATGCAGATTTTAATCTTTCCACAGATGCTGCCCAACCTGCTTAATATTTTCAGCAATGGATATTTCCAACAACTGCTGTGTACTGTATCTCAGTTCTTGCCCTTTTTTCCATGTTCTCATTTATTGTCTTTTATTCACAGCTCCCCCACAAAATCAGCTGCAATTAACAAGAGTTCATTACTTTCTCAGCCAGTACTTCTGTTATTTATTTTCTATTGGTTTCCACCATCTTCACAGACATTTCCTTGTTCTCAGGGCCGGCCTTAAGAGGTGCGGGGTCCAATTGGGAAAAAGTTTCACAGAAATATAAATAAATAATCATAATTGAGTCACGTGTCGTGAGTAATATGACAATTTGGAGGAGAGTTCCTTTCACAGCGTGTGGGGAGTCTAGCCGGGGTAAAGTTGCGATGAGGGCAGGAGCGTTGAGAAGGAGAGGGTCGGGTTCATGCCAGTAACTCGCTCACTCACCGCTGCCGCGGCACTCCGAGCGCGCCACCGCATTGTGGCTGGGGAGGGAAGCAGCTCGTCTACGAGCGGCCTCCATCACCAGACAGCGGAACCGACTGCCATATCAGCGCCTTCTGCGGGCCGCTCACCTCTGGCAGTGCTCTCCATCTGAACAGTGAGGGGACCAGCTCAAGAGCAAAGATCATAGAGCGGAGTGGGTCAGCGGGTGATGGATAATATCACAGCGGGCGGTGGAGCTTACTCCTGTGTCAGCGCGAACAAGGGATTAATTGAGGTTACTCGCACCGACATATGAAGTAAGCTCCACCGCCCGCTGTCCTGTTATCCATCGCCCGCTGACCCGCTCTTGAGCTGGATGATCCATGGCCAACCTCCTCCTTCTCAACGCTCCTGCCCTCCCCGCAACCTTACCCCTGGACAGACTACCCACCTGCTCTGAAAGGAACACCCCCCCCCCCTCCTCCTCATCCAGCAGCGCTGTCCTTTTACAGTCACTTCCCACTTTACAGCCGCTTCCCATCAGCTACTAGCAATGAGCGATAGACTTGGCTTTCACTCAGTACAGTAACATTGTTCTTGATGTTGCTCTACTGAGGGATAACAAAGTCTATCTTTCTTGGCGAACAACCTAACCTTCGGTCTCCAAGATGCAGGTACATTTTCTAGCAATGTTACAAAATTTTGAGATTTAAAAAATCAAGTCTGCAATTTATCCCATCAGATAAAGCAGAAAAAGAAGTTTAATTTGACACCTAATTCATTTTCATATCACATTCATTCAATGTGATCATGGCTGATCATCCACAATCAGTACCCCGTTTCTGCCTTCTCCACATATCCCCTGACTCCACTATTTTTAAGAGCCCTATCTAGCTCTCTTGAAAACATCCAGAGAACCTGCCTCCACCAATCTCTGAGGCAGAGAATTACACAGACTCACCAGTCTCTGTGAGAAAAAGTGTTTCCTCGTCTCCGTTCTAAATGGTTTACTCCTTATTCTTAAACTGTGGCCCCTGGTTCTGGACTCCCCCAACATCGGGAACATGTTTCCTGCCTCTATCGTGTCCAAGCCCTTAACAATCTTATATGTTTCAATAAGATCACCTCTCATCCTTCTAAACTCCAGAGTGTACAAGCCCAGCTGCTCCATTCTTTCAGCATATGACAGTCCCACCATCCCGGGAATTAACCGTGTAAACCTACGCTGCACTCCCTCAATAGCAAGAATGTCCTTCCTCAAATTAGGGGACCAAAACTGCACACAATACTCCAGGTGCGGTCTCACTAGAACTCTGTACAACTGCAGAAGGACCTCTTTGCTCCTATATTCGATTCCTCTTGTTATAAAGGCCAACATGCCATTTCTTAGCGCTAACGGCAGGTACTTGGGAAACGTGGTAACACGTGAAGGTTTTTCAACACGTTGAAAAATGGCCACGAGTAAAATATACTCAGGATGTAAAAATGTGATACTTTTTAACACGTAGTCATACCCTAGCAGCTCGTGAGTTTACCATAGTAGGACCTGGTGTCCTATATCACTATTGTATGTTCATGATGGAAATAAGAATACTCTGTATATTCATTAGCTTTGAATTGTAGTTTTATGTAATCCTCCCATAATTTCTGAGTTCCATTTCACAATATCTATCAGACATACAGAATGGTGCAAGGTAATATCTTGCCCAAACTCAGTTGCATCTTCGTATGCCATTGTTTCAGCCACATTATGACAAAATATAGAATGTAGGTTATTTGTTATCAGTCATCCCATCCCAGAAACAACAGTACTTAAAGAAGAACATTTGTGTTAGTAATTTACGAGCATGTACCATACAGAGTCCGTTGATCCATATCCAACAAACTGTTGTGATAATTGCATAAAAGGTATTATTGTCTATGAAATTTGGTATGGAATGATAATCCATCTCAGTACTCATTTAGGCAAGTCCCAAGCTATAGATACTTTTCCCCCACCCCCAATCCCCCTCGCCCGATCTTCATTGAATCTACCATTTGACCAATCTTTTACTCAGCTGCTGTAACGTTTCCTTCCTATCAAAATCTCTGTGTAGCATCTCTGTCCCTATCTTCCAATTCCCACTTTGAAATAAAATACAACTTTCAACTTAAAAATTTCACAGCCGGATTGCTATATAAATGCAAATATATGGTATTTTATCCTAGCATCCCCCTCCCCTTCGATACGGACCAGGAATGAAAATTAATAGCTATGAATCGATTAACAGCGAGCTACGAGGTAAGATTGAAACACCTAGTCAGATGGCTAAGACACAATCCTGAGTTGACGGCGTATTGTTTTAAGTAAGCATTTTGCAGCGACCTCACCATATTCTGGTTAAATATTCTTTCCACGGAAATCTCCTATTTCACTTTGAAATTATATTCATTTATAACCGTTGGTAACATCAGTAACCACCTTAATGTTCGTGCGTTTAGTACCGGTATGCTTGAAACTATTTATTGTAATGTATTGTATCTTTAAAAAAAAACTATCAACCATGTGTGAAAACTACACCGAATCGAACGATGATTGAAAATGCGTGGGAATCGACTAATCGCGATCCTGCTGTGAAATTTTAAAGTCGAAAGTTGTATTTGATTTCAAAGTGGGAATTTGAAGATAGGGACACATAGGGACAGAGATGCTACACAGAGATTTTTTAACTCGCGAGAGCTCTTGGGTGAACTCTCACAGTGGGACCGGCTTGAGACAGCATCTATGGAGCAAAGGAAATAACCAATGTTTCGGGCAGGGTCTGAAGAAGGAATTCGACCAGAAATGTTGCACATTTCCTTCGCTCCATAGAAGGGGGGGAGGGGGGGGGGGGCGCGGGCAATGACAGGGGGGAGATCCCAGTGTGAGAGTGAGTCACCACCTGCGTACAGTGTTCCCACATCCCTCTTCCCCACCAAGCAAGGCACACTCCTCTCTCCCCTCCGCCCTCTCACCCCTTCCTTCCCTCATCCTTCTCCCCTCTCCTCTTCCTCCCAGATTGTCGCCCTCTCGCTTCAGGTCATACCTCTATCCCCCCCCCCCCCCCGACCAAGAGTGGGCCGCTACGCCGCCGTCTCATACAAATCTGACCCTTTCTCACCCCCCCCCCCCCACCACTCACACACCGCCCGTTCCCGGCGTTTAGCATTGAATACTCACGACTGAATTGCTGCCCTGTTTGCGCCTGGACACGGTAGTCTGGCGGGGGCTATGAGACTCCCACACCCCCCCAGAGCCCGGTACTACCCTCCCCTCTCCCCGGTCCGGACCAGAGTCTCGGCCGTTCCAGCGGCAGCGAGTCAAAACACAATTGCATTTACTGAGGAATGTGGATCGATGCATTGATGACCAATTGTACAACTACTTGTTAATTACTGGCTGTTAACAAGTGCCACAGTAGCGGTTAAAACACCATTTGTTATCCACAGCGGTTGTTATCCATGTTCGTTTTGTAAAAAAAATCCATGTGGCGAATGTTTTTAAAAAAAATCTTTATTTAACAAAGCGAATTTGTATTTCCATATGAAATACGGTGCCCAATTTGGAAAAATCGGTCCAATCGGCCTAAGGCCGGCCCTGCTTGTTCTCTCCACTCTCTCAGTAATATCGAGCAAGATTCTTTTTTAATTTTACCAAGTTCTGATAAAAGAGCATTGACTTGGAACTTCAACTCTGTTTCTATCCACCGGTCAAGTGATTATGTTTTTGTACTTTCACATTTTAAATCTGATCTTAAGAAGTAAAAAAAAAGTGCTCAGTAACGGGACTAAAATAACAATAGCTATGAAATCAATATTAAGCATAAACTCTACTTTTGACACTGTATAATAATCTTAACTTTGCTTTTCACCAAAAAAGAATGCCTTATTCTACTGCAATGAATTTCTGCTCAATGTACCACACACCACCAAGCACTTGCATATCTACAAAGAGCATTAAGCACACAAAGGATTTAGAAGAATATAGTGATTATTAATTTTGAAAATGATGATTCCATTAATGAGATTCAACCACTTTGCTAAACTCAATTAATTAGCACCCCAGGGATTTTAGTCCCTTGTAACTGGGTAAGATTTCTTTAGCGAGCTGCCTGAAAGTCCAAAATCATTGCGCATTTGGAACCAATAAACACGCCACTGAGGTGATGTTACACCCCACACTATACTTATTCAGACTTGGACAGGCAACGTTGTTTCGGGTCAGGACCTTTCTTCAGACCGTTGGTCTATTTCTCTCCACATTTGTCGTCTGGCCCACTGTTCCTCCTGCAATTTGCTTTTTTGTCAAGTTTCCAGCAGGATTACTGGAACAGAACTGAAAGAAATTTTCATTAGGCGAGAAATAGTATTGGGTAGGCTAATGGCACTGAAGGATGATAAATCCCCTGGGCCTGATGGTCTGCATCCCAGGGTCCTCAGGGAGGTGGCTCTAGAAATAGTGGACGCATTGGTGATCATTTTCCAATGTTCAATAGATTCAGGATAAGTTCTTGTGGACTGGAGGATGGCTAATGTTATCCCACTTTTCAAGAAAGGAGCGAGAGAGAAAACGGAGAATTACAGACCAGTTAGCCTGACTTCGGTGGTGAGAAATGCTGGAGTCAATTATTAAAGAGGTAATAATGGGGCATTTGGATAGCAGTAAAAGGATTAGTCCAAGTCAACATGGATTTATGAAAAGGAAATCATGCTTGACTAATCTTCTGGAATCTTTTGAGGATGTGACAAGTAAAATGGATGAAGGGGTGCCAGTGGATGTAGTGTATCTAGACTTTCAGAAAGCCTTTGATAAGGTCCCGCACGGGAGACTGGCGACTAAAATTAGAGCACATGGTATTGGGGGTAGGGTGTTGACATGGATAGAAAATTGGTTGGCAGACCGGAAGCAAAGAGTAGGAGTGAACGGGTCCTTTTCAGAATGGTAGGCAGTGGCGAGTGGAGTGCTGCAAGGCTCGGTGTTGGGGCCGCAACTGTTTACCATGTCTATTAATGATTTGGAAGAGGGAATTAGGAGCAACACTAGCATGTTTGCGGATGACACAAAGCTGGGTGGCAGTGTGAACTGTGGAGAGGATATTAGGAGGTTGCAGGGTGACCTGGACAGGTTGAGTGAGTGGGCAGATGCGTGGCAGATGCAGTATAATATAGATAAATGTGAGGTTATTTGCTTTGGCGGAAAAAACAAGGGGGCAGATTATTATCTCAATGGGAATAGGTTAGGTAAGGGGGAGGTGTAGCGAGACCTGGGCGTCCTTGTACTG
The DNA here is from genome assembly GCF_028641065.1 of Leucoraja erinaceus. Lineage (NCBI taxonomy): Eukaryota > Metazoa > Chordata > Chondrichthyes > Rajiformes > Rajidae > Leucoraja > Leucoraja erinaceus. Next base: position 107,751,455 of record NC_073377.1, on the reverse strand, counting down.
AAAGTTGTCTTACAGGCACAGCAGGCAGTGAAGAATGCTAATGGAATGTTGGCCTTCATAACGAGAGGATTTCAGTATAGGAGTAAAGAGGTTCTTCTCCAGTTGTATAGGGCTCTGGTGAGACCACATTTGGAGTATTGTGTACAGTTTTGGTCTCCTAATTTGAGGAAGGGTATCCTTGTGATTGAGGCAGTGCAGCGTAGGTTCACGAGATTGATCCCTGGGATGGTGGGACTGTCATATGAGGAAAGATTGAAAAGACTAGGCTTGTATTCACTGGAGTTTAGAAGGATGAGGGGATTTCTTATTGAAACATAAAATTATAAAAGGACTGGACAAGTTAGATGCAGAAAATGTTCCCAATGTTGGGTGAGTCCAGAACCAGGGGCCACAGTCTTAGAATAAAGGGGAGGTCATTTAAAACCTTTTCACCCAGAGAGTTATGAATTTATGGAATTCCCTGCCACAGAGGGCAGTGGAGGCCAAATCACTGGATGGATTTAAGAGAGAGTTAGATAGAGCTCTAGGGGCTAGTGGAGTCAAGGGGTATGGGGAGAAGGCAGGCAAGGGTTATTGATAGGGGACGATCAGCCTTGATCACAATGAATGGCGGTGCTGGCTCGAAGGGCCGAACGGCCTCCTCCTGCAACTATTATCTATGTTTCTATGATTACAGTCTCTTGCATCTTCCCCAGCAACTTGAAAATAGGTCATGCTACATCTGTGGTAAAAGAAGCAATCTCTTTTTCTTTTCCCACAGATGCTGTCAGAACTGCTTCCAATATTTTATTTTTTAGTTCAGATTCCCAACTTTGTCAGTTTCTTTTTGATTTTCAATTATCATTTGAAGAGTAATCGCGGTGAATTCAATGTCAGATACACTCACATCATTCTGATACCATGCCGGCTGAATATAAAATTTATTGTGCTTACTAATAGTGATATCAGTGACCATCTGGTGCTAATTATGGTTTGTGGATCATCATGTGGTAAGAGCCCTCAAGCAAAGCAAGTACAAACTTGTCAACTGTTCTCTTAAAGAACGTATTGCTGCTAGAATATCTGGGAAAGTTCATTGTACAGGTCTTTGGCACTCGCTAAAAAAGAACTCAATAGAAAAGTTTCCACATCACCAAGAAGCCACAATATGAGCAGCTAAGTGATAAAGTAGCAAGGGAGAAGACAACTGCCACCATCAAAAGTCCAAGGGCATTTACAGTGCAGGGAAAATTGTAATGCCCTTAACACGTAGACCAGGCAGTGACTGCAATTTCAAATATTATTTCTTGCCAAATTCTTCAAACGTGGCTTGAAATGCTGCCATAACAGATCTGCCAGACAGGACTCCGACCAAATATTCACGGGAACCTCTTGGCATTCAGCCGTCAGCTCATCAGACAATGTTAAAAGCTCCAGGAGTTATTTACTTGCATCCACCAACTCAAATACAAACATCATAGAAATGGAAGGTGCTGGAAGGCGCATGGTGAATAACTAGGCAAAAGTGGCTTTTGCAAGACAGTTCCGTTTAGTGACTGATGCAAACATTTTAATGAGGTAAGCTACTGAATTCTGATGAATATGCACAATGAAAGGCTGTGTATCATTTTTATCAGAAAAACAGCTTTCCCACTACATGTGTAGGAAGGAACTGCAGATGCTGGTTTACACCAAAGATAGACACAAAATACTGGAGTAACTCAGGGACAGGCAGTATCTCTGGTTAGAAGGAATGGGTGACGTTTCGGGTCGAGACCCTTCTTCAGACTTCACACGAGATGTCCTAAAGAAAATTCTACCATCATTATGTGCCCAAATATCTGAAGTGAAGTTCTGAACTCAGAACCAAATCCCATGGTAAGGCGATCACTTTAATGTGCCCATTGATATCTAAACTACGATACAACTTTATTTATCCCAGGAGGGAAATTGATCAGCCAAGTCATAAAAACACAAAATACATGAAACATGAAATTAAAGTGATGTGGAAATATTGGCGAGGGCAGTCAGTATCAGTCTACCCCACGTCAGAAGGGAGATGAGTTATACAGTTTGATAGCAAATATCCAATATTTGATAGTCCTACCCAATTGGACCAGAGGCTGCTGTACATTGAATATAAAAACTGGCAGCTCAACATCCAAGCATCTGGCTGAATGGAATTGTGTTGAGTTAAATTTGCCGAATTCTGGAATTTTATATGTTCGAGAGAAACATATCAAATCAATTCTGAACCCAAAATGTCACCCATTCCTTCTCTCCAGAGATGCTGCCTGCCCCACCGAGTTACTCCAGATTTTTGTGTGTAACTTCGGTTTAAACTAGCATCCGCTGTTCCTTCCTACTCAAATCAGTTAATACTGTTCACCCAAATTAATTGAGATCTAGAGGAAAAGATATTGTATTTTGATAAACGGCAACTAAATTCAATCAATGCTTGGAATGTTTAAATTTAGTACAAGCAACACTGTAAATAACACTGGGCCTTGTACAGAACTAAAGAATACCTTGTCGCACCATTAACAAATCAATTTTTACACTTTCACTTCCTCCATTTAAACCTGTGCATGCCGTCATAAATAGCCATCTGTTCACACCTTGTTATAAAGTTTAGTCATTTCAGGTGCTATCTTCTGTGAGCACTATTGGTCTATTTAGTACAATCCTTACAAATATATTAATTCTGAGGCAAGTTCCAATATTTTCTGATATTACTTCAAATAATAACAGACCATTCAAATTGCTTTGTTCGTCTTTATGAAAAGGATTAAATCTTTGAATAGATTAGTACGCAACAATGTTGAAGATTCTTCCTAAATCCTGTGTGGTTATGCAGCAAATCCTTACTATATTTATACTTTTTTTTTAAGTGGCATTTCATTACTAGTTATACAAAGGGTGCAAGAGTGCCAATGCTGCACTTTAAAGAGGATGACACCTTTATCAATTATTTAAGAAGGATAGCAGTAAATCATATACTACTGGTAAAATGGGACAGACATCATATTCCATTTCAAACAGACTTAAAAGGTGCAACATTACATTCAAATAATCTAAATGAATGCTTGTGACCTCTCAGCTATTTCTACATAACAATTCAAAATGCATCTAACATATATCTGCAACTGTTGAAAGCAAAATTCTTGAAACAGTTTACAAGTCTTCTAACCAGTTCTTTTGATGAGCGAGAATCAGCCCCTCAGGGTCTGAGCAGCATCTCCTGTATAAAATACTGCTCTGACTAAAGCTGCCCATCCCAAGCTTCCTCCACTCGAAGGATTTCCCCTAGATTTTAAAAAGGGCCCAGGCTCCAATTGATCAAGTTGAATGAGTTTGTGCAGAGAATAAATATACATCAATTGGACCACAACAAAAATAAATAACAATCCATGTTCAAACAATCAAATCTGATCAAAGGATGCCGTGGAAATCTAACCAAGTTATTTTTTTTGTAATTAAACATAACAGTCAATGGAATAAATAAACTTCACACACTTGATAAACTATTTATGTAACTTATTAAAAATAAAAATTATGCAATGCCTAAAGCTGTGATACATTGCAAATACTTGCTCAATTAGAACTGCATGGTCCTTCCTAATGCACACAAACAAATATTTGTTCATCAGCAATACCAAGGTTCAACAACAGCAGCAACGCATGCTCCCTGATCTGCTAATTGGTGATCTAGGACACCGTGTATCAAAAATTATCCCAGTACAATTGCACATTATAATCGCACCATTGTTATCGAAGTTTTCTAATTCAATGTGCAAATTTTCAACTTTTTTTGGATATTTTCCCACTACATAATGACAAATGATTGCTCCTGGACAACTTTTTTTTCCCTTGCCTGTTTATCTGCTTGCTGCTATTTGAATCATATGCAAAATCTTAACAATTGGCCTACCTCACATTTTTCAACTTATCACAAATCCAATCAAACAAAAAAAAGAAAACAAGCAACAATAGATTAAAATGGAAGATTGGTGGTCCCTGTAAATTATAATCAAATGAAATATCAACATTGAAACCCATTAATTGCAGTTTAATTAACAACACTCAAGTAAGAAAAAAAATCATGCCTATGGGCAGCATCTCAACACAATGGCCTGTGTTACAACAGTCATGTCTAGATCTAAAACACATGCATTCACATCTTGTCAAGTGGTTGATTAGCATTCTTCAATTGTGAACAACCATAATGTGTATAAAACACTGTTCAGTGGTTCTCTCATGGAAACTGAATGCATCAATGACAACTTGCAAGTGAAAAACATTTTAGAATGCGCAGGAATCCATATCACTATGGCAGGGTTAGATATGGTCAATCAGTTAGTATTTTGCAAAGGCATTTCACACTGATTGATGAAGTGACCATTGATCATCCATGCACAGTAGTTCTAGGTTAGCTCATGTTCTCAAACACTTCCTACACACTAGGGGTAATTTTCAGAGAGACTCAGTACCCAAAGCTGCACGTGCACGTGGGAGGAAATGTGAGCACCCAAAGGAAACCCACATGGTCACAGTGACAACATGCAAACTCCATACAGACAGCATACAAGACGCCGATGAGGACTCAAAAACAGAACAGCAGATAGCATAATTGAAGGATCTGGAAGGTGGCATTGAGTAAAGAGATGCACTGGTAATAAGAGTACATTTCTGGAGATGGCTAGATAACTTTAAGATTTCAAAAACAATTCATTAATGATAGGGAATCAATCTAGGTATGATAGGATGAGACTTTAAGTCAAATGGACACTGCAGGATTCAACAAAGGCTGTGGAGTTTGGTCAATTTGAAGTTCATGAAGAGTGCAGGCCACCAAGGAAATGTCTGGGTTTACATACATCAACAGCATGGATAAAGTCTTTAGTGGAGGTGGATAAAAGCTGGCTTAGTAATGGATTGGATAGAGATCATGTTGGACATCACCATCATTCATCTGGGAGACCCCATATCACAGGGGAAGGTAACAAAGAATGTGAACAAAGGTATGGACGAGCAGGGACCATGGAGGGAATCAGAAAGAAAATTTGTATGTGCCAGATACATTGACAAGACAGGATTGTAACTATGCAAATTCAGTCCCACTGAGATTAGCACAAGAAAGAAATTGACAAGCAGTGAAGTTACCTAGCAAGTCAATACAGCAGAAAGATCAAGAGGAACTACAACTCACTAGCCGCAGACAGAGAATATATCAATGGTAACTTTGACATAATGAATCTTTCCCCAGCTAGGACGGGTTAAAATTGTACAAAGCACATACTTTTACGTGCCACTGATAATGGTAATCCAACATCATAATATTCATGTGTCAGAAGGAACTGCAGATGCTGGTTTAAACCAAAGATAGACACAAAATGCTGGAGTAACTCAGCGGGACAGGCAGCATCTCTGGAGAGAAGGAATGGGTGATGTTTCGGAACAAAACATCACCCATTCCTTCTTTCCAGGGATGCTGCCTGTCCCGCTGAGTTACTCCAGCATTTTGTGTCTGTCACAATATTCATTCCTTATTATTATAAATGCTTACACTTACAGCCATTTATCGTCCACATCTTTGCAACCACCTTCATCATCCCAAATGGAATGCATATCTAGAAGCTTACCATCCTGTCAGAGGAGAAGGTGTGTGGTGGGTATTGAAATACCCACTGGTATGCCAACGTAAGGTAGAACTGGAAGACAATGATCATCATTATCATCCAGTGACCACGTTACAAAGTGTGGATGTGTAAAAATTGGAACCACAGCCAAATGGAATAATAATAATAATAATAATAATATCACAATTAGAACAAGATATCAGGAGTTGCCTACACCAAAGGCACCATCTGCAAAAGGAGGCAATGTATTTAGAACGGCCACTTGTATTACACAAGTAGCAGCAAATTTCACAAGAAGGTATAAATCTCAGCCTCAAAATCGCTTATGAATGGTCATTCATGGATATTTAAATCATGACCGTGGACGACAATTAGACTGGTTTAATAAGGAGTAAAAAATGTTGTAATTTCCAAGTTAATTTTGTAAGGAGATAAAGGATATTGTTTTGTACAGAATGTGAATGAATGACTGTATTTTATACAAATGTGACCTACAACTGCCTCCAAGTACTAGTGGTGACTCACTCAGCATATTTTGTATTTCCAGTCAAATAATCATGAATTCCAAACTGCCATGTAGCAAAGCCAATTCATATGCTGATCACTGCAGAGAAGCAAATACAGAAACACATTCACTATTCACTTAACATGTATTTCAGGTATTGTCAAAAGCATAAGTAAATCCCAACTTTTTTTTTGGAGTTTCTCTGAAGAGGCCATTAGTCTGAAGAAGACATTTATTTATATAAGCTTACAATAAATAAAAATGTCATAAAACATTCTAATTTGATCGGTACAATTCTAGCTTCAATTAGGAAATAAGGAAATTGTGTACTCTTTCATGTAGCAAATGAACTAATGTCATTGAATGCAAATCACTTTGGAAATTCTGTAAGCCTGTACATTTAATGCATGCCTACATTTTAAAGTGTAGTTCTTTTGAAGGTGCTAATCAAAGTGGTGGAATGAAAACAATACACCATGATGGTACAAACGAACTGTACGGGTTTCCTGAATTATTCTTCATTAATATACGACATACTGCATAAATACCGTTGGGTTGTAAGCTACCTAAGCAGGTGTCTTGGAGCAAAAGAAGATGGATAAATTCCCTGGGTCTGATGAAAAGTCTCGTTGGTTACCATGCGAGACAAGTGAGGAGTTTTCCATGGCCCTGATGGAGATATTTCCATCTTCGCTAGTCATGGGTGAGGAACCAAATGACTGGAAGACACCAAACTCAATTTCATTATTCAGGAAGGTCAGTTAGTTTCAACAATATAACTACAAGCCTGTGAGTCTTGTATCAGTCATAGGAAACTTACTAAAAGTAAATGCTAAGGGACAGGATTTATTTACGCCTGGATGGACAGGGATTGATTACGAATGTCAGCATGGGTTTGTTCATAAGAAATCCAGTCTCACTAATTTGTTGAGTTTCTGAGGAGGTAACTAAGTACATAGATGAGGGTAGTACAGTAATGGTTTTCTACTTGGATTTTAGTGCCCTTTGCAAAGGTCCTGCGTGGTTGGAGCACATGGAAAGCTGTCAAATTAGATTCAACACTAGCTTGGTAATAAGCAGCACATGATACTGGTAGAGGGTTTCTTTTCTGATTGTGAGGCTTTGACCAGTGGTGTACCATGTGGATCCTTGATGCTTGTAATATACATTAACAATATAAATATCAATGTAGGAGATAAATTAGCAAATTTCCAGATGACACAAAACTAGCACTATTTGCACTAAAAGTAGCACTGTTTTTTTCACACAAAGGGTGGGGGATGTATGGAACGAGCTGCCAGAGGAGGTAGTTGAGGCAGGGACTATCCCAACATTTAAGAACAGTTAGACAGGTACATGAATAGGACAGGTTTAGAGGAATATGGACCAAACACAGCAAGATGGGACTAGTGTAGCTGGGACATGTTGACTGTGTCGGCAAGTTGGGTGGAAGGGCCTGTTTACACGCTGAGACATGAAAATGTATGTTGTTGCAGGCAAAGTGTTGTCGTAGATAGCAAGGGTAATTATCAATTGTAAAGTGGGGCAGAGCAACGGCAGATGGAATTTAATCCCAACATGTGCAAAGTGATACATTTTGGACGCTCAGATAAGGATAGGACTTACAAAGTAAAGCATCGAGCCCCAAAGATAAACAGAGGGAGCATGTGGTAAAGTCCATTGATCAGTGAAATTGGCAGCATAGGTAAATAGGATAGTGAAGGCAGAACAAAGGATGCTTGCTTTCATCAGTCATGGCATGACAGAAGGATGTCATGTTACAACCTGAAAACGTTTTGGTCATAGCCACAGCTGAGATGCTGTGTGCAATACCGCACTATAGAATAGATTTGATTGCTCTGGTGAGGGTGGAGCTATTCCTTGGAGCGCAGGAGGCGGAGGGGTGATCTTACAGAGGTGTATAAGATCATGAGAGGAATAGATTGGGTAGATGCACAGTCTTTTGCCCAAAGTAGGTGAATCGAGGACCAGAGGACATTGGTTTAGAAGGGTAAATGATTTCTGAGGGGTTAACTTTTTCCACACAATGGGTGGTGAATGTATGGAACAAGCTGCCAGAGAAAGTGGGTTTGGAGGGATGGGGACCAAACGCAGAAGGATGTCATGTTACAACAGATGAATGTGGAACATTTCAACAGAATCCAAGGAGAGTAAATGGAATCTGGAGTACTCTGCCAAATGGATGGTGGAGGCAAATACTCTCACAACATTTAAGAGGCACTGAGACAAGCACTCAGGTCACCTGGGCATAGAAGGCTGCAGGTGAATGGAATTAGTATAGATAGGTAAAATAGTCTGTTGATGTACAATAATCTGGTACATGTCTGTTTCTGTGCTGCACAAGTCTATGACTCAAATTCAACGGCTTCTTAGAGGCTAAAGTTATAGATAACATACTGTAGCCTGGTACCAATAGCCAAGTTCATGCTTCAAGAGGTTTCCTCCAAATAATACAAAACAGGAACATGCATTGTCCATCCAACACATTGAAAAGTGACAACTGCATAAGATATTGGGAGCAATTAGAACCTCTGATATAGCATGTCCAGAGGCAAGAAGGATTGACAGAGACTAGAAGGATTGACAGAAAGAAAAAACATATTTTTGAAAGTTGGACAATAGAGCATTTTTCTGTTAATATTCCTTTCAAATTCAAATAGCATCATTAGAATTCAACATTCAATTCAAATGAACTGCAAAATAAGCAAACCATTCATTTGCTTCTGAAACAATATAATGTTTTAAGTCATAAAATGTGACTTAATCAGGTACAGATCCATGCACCATTTAAGCACACAGCTTGTTGTGTCACGACGAGAATTTTGCCAGGTCTAGAGGGTCTGAGCTGTAGGGAAAGGTTGAGTAGGCTGGGACTCTATTTCTTGGAGTGCAGGATGATGAGGGGTGATCTTATAGAGGTGTATAAGATTATGAGAGGAATAGATCGGGTAGATGCAGAGTCTCTTGCCAAGAGTAGGGGAATCGAGGACCAGAGGACATAGGTTTAAGGTGAAAGGGAAACGATTTAATAGGAATCTGGGGGGTAACTTTTTGACACAAAGGGTGGTGGATGTATGGAACAAGCTGCCAGAGGAGGTAGTTGAGACAGGGACTATCCCAGCATTAAAAAAAAGTTAGACAGGTACATGGATAGGACAGGTTTGGAGGGATATGGACAAAACGCTGCAAGATGGGACTAATGTAGCTGGCACGGTGGGACATGTTGGCCGGTGTTGGCAAGTTGGGTGGAAGGACCTGTTTCTACACTGTATCACACCATGACAGCTGTAAAACTTGTTGGGTGATGAACTTCCTTTGACTCATTGCTCCAATTCTACCCTCTTGACCATAAATAAATGCCATCACTCCCCCACTGGAGTCTTGCCTTCTGCCATCCAAGTCTTAAGCTTTGGAATACCTTTGCAAAACATCTCTACCTCACTACCACTTTCCTTCTTCATGATGGTCCATCAAAACTATTTCTTCATCTCAGTCACCTGATCAAAGACTTCCTAGTGACCTTAAACTTTGATAACACCTCCTCCCAAGATCTAGATAACAAGATCCCCCAATTATGTGGTCTATTTTATGTTTTCTTCTATTCATGCCAAGTATAATATAAAGTGTAAATGTGTTTTTAAGATTATAAAATGCAATTAATTTACTTAAACCATGGATTAGTGCAGTGAGAAATGAGCAAATCTAGAAGATTAGAACCATCAGTGTTATCTTTAAAATGAAAAAAAAAGTATGCATTATGCTGGAATTTCTGTTCATGAAAGATTATTCCTGTAGATTGCTTAAATTTTCATTTGGTCAGATTTATACAGCATCAAAAAAGGCTTCTCAGCCCAACTCATCCATGCCAATCAACTTGTTTAAGAGGGAACTGCAGATGCTGGAGAATCGAAGGTTACACAGAAAAGCTGGAGAAACTCAGCGGGTGCAGCAGCATCTATGGAGCGAAGGAAATAGGCAACGTTTCGGGCCGAAACCCTTCTTCAGACTGATCGGGGGGGGGTGGGGGTGGGTGGGGACAAGAAAGGGAAAAGGAGGAGTAGCCAGAAGGCTGGAGGGTGGGAGGAGACAGCAGGGGAGCTGAGGAAGGGGAGGAGACAGCAAGGACTAACAGAATTGGGAGAATTCGATGTTCATGCCCCGGGGGTGTAGACTCCCCAAACGGAATATGAGGTGCTGTTCCTCCAATTTCCGGTGCTGCTCGCTGTGGCCATGGAGGAGACCCAGGACAGAGAGGTCGGAGGCGGAGTGGGAGGGGGAGTTGAAGTGCTGAGCCACCGGGAGGTCAGCTTGGTTATTGCGGACCGAGCGGAGGTGTTCGGCGAAACGATCGCCCAACCTCCGCTTGGTCTCACCGATATAGATCTGCTGGCATCTAGAGCAGCGGACGCAATAGATGAGGTTGGAAGAGATGCAGGTAAACCTCTGTCGCACCTGGAACGACTGCTTGGGTCCTTGAACGGAGTCGAGGGGGGAGGCAAAGGGACAAGTGTTGCATCTCCTGCGGCCGCAAGGGAAAGTGCCCGGGGAGGGGGTGGACCAAGAGGGAAGGGAAGAATTGACAAGGGAGTTATGGAGGGAGCGGTCTTTGCGGAAGGCAGATATGGGGGGAGATGGGAAGATGTGGCGAGTAGTGGGGTCACGTTGGAGGTGGCGAAACTGACGGAGGATTATTTTTTTGTATGTGACGGCTGGTGGGGTGAAAGGTGAGGACTAGGGGGACTCGGCCCTTGTTGCGAGTGCGGGGATGGGGAGAGAGAGCAGTGTTGCGGGGTATGGAAGAGACCCTGGTGCGAGCCTCATTTATGGTGGAGGAGGGGAACCCCCGTTCCCTGAATAGTGAGGACATTTCAGATGTCCTGGTGTGGAACGCCTCATCCGTGGAGCAGATGCGGCGTAGACGGAGGAATTGGGAGTAGGGGATGGAGTCCTTACAGGAAGCAGGGTGGGAAGAAGTGTAGTCCAGATAGCCATGGGAGTCAGTGGGGTTTATAGTGTATGTCGGTTAGAAGTCTATCACCTGCAATGGAGATAGTGAGGTCAAGGAATGGTAGGGAAGTGTCGGAAATGGTCCAGGTGTATTTCAGTGCCGGATGGAAATTAGTGGTGAAGTGGATGAAGTCAGTCAGTTGTGTGCGGGTGCAGGAGGTGGCACCAATCAACTTGCCAATCAACTTGTCTACCTGAGCTATTCCCATTTACCAGGGTTTGGCACATATTCCTCTAAACATTCCCTATCCTTGTTCCTGTCTGAATGTTACTTAAAAGGTGTTATTGTACTCGCATCTAGTTTCCTCTGGTAGCTCAGTCCACATAGCCACTGTGTGAAAACGTTGCTCATTGTGACTTTATATACCTCCATAAGGTATTTGCTGAGAAATCAAGCCCTATAGTCCCAGTAGCATTGTGAATCTTTTCTGCATCCTTTAATCCTTCTTGACAAAAGACAGAAATACAATGGACACTGATAAATGATAATGAAGATATGATGTATGACATGTGTAAGATTTTAACTGTTATTAGGTCAAAGGGTGTATTATGAAATACTGCACTGTGAAAAAGAGATATGAACATATTTTGTCCATGAAGATTAAAGTATTCAATTCCCATTTGCTTTAAACATACATAATCTGGCTCCAAATTTTTGTTTCTGAACAACTCAATTCCTTTAGAAACATGCTGCAGAAAGCTGACTGTAATGCAAAATGAAAACAGGCAGGCAGCTTGCAATTGGTGAACACTTTTTATAAAATGCTAAGTAAAATTTCTCACAGTAAGCTGATATTGAACCATCATTTGCACACTAAAAAGTGGTTGCATTTTAACATGTTGACATTGGGCGAGGATGGTTGGAGGCAAGAGCATATGAGAAATGGTAAACTCAATGCTCCCGGTCACTTCCTTTTAGAGAGTGCATCAGCATACAATCTCCAATTTTCCAGTCAACAAAGGCAAGGCAGATTTGATGGTGGCACACATGAAGCAATCTCCAGTTCTTAAAGAGACTTGCCTCCCCATTGCCCCAATTTGCAACTCTTCAAACTGTGTGTCTCACACTCCTGCTTTTATTTCCTGCCTTTGTTCCAACAATGTGCCTATTAAAAAAAAAATCCTTGCCTATGTCCACCTATTACTCGCCCACTTTGGCCTGCCTCTCCTCTCACACAGCTTCCACCCCCCCCCTAAAATCAATCTGAAGGGTCCTGACCCAAAACATCATCTACCCACTTTCTCCAGAGATACTGCCTCACCCGCTGGTTAACAAAAAAAGTCTTGTGTATCTCAGTGAGTCAGGCAGTGTCTCTGGAGGAAATGGATAGGCGACCGACCTGAAACGTCACCTATCTATGTCCTACAGAGATATCGCCTGATCTGCTGAGTTATTGCAGCAATTTTCTATTTGAGATTTTATTATGCATCCAGGATACAAAAAAAATCATTGATAAAAATAATGATTAGCTCTGATAGCAATAAAAATTACTTGCATCACCTTCTACCTCCTCCTGAAGGTCTTCCTTCTCATCAGCATTGTACTCGGTTCTTCCTTCGGCTCAAAATCTCATTGCTACACACCTGCAGCACACTACAGTTGTTCTGGAGAACTTGATTCATGCATTTGTTTAGGAATTGGTATTAAACTGTTTGTTTCCAGGATGTGGGTATTTCTGGCAGAGACGGCATTTATTGCCCATTCCTAACAGCCACTGTTAGAAACTGCTGCAATCTATCTCCTGTTGGTATTTCCAATTTCTTGCTGAGCAGAAACTTGTTGGATTAAACCCAAGGGTGATGAAGCAACAACAACGTATTTACAAGCCCAGTGAGTAAGATATGACAATTGCATATCAATGTTTACGGTGATGGGTGGGTTACTGATCAAGGGAGCTGATTTGAACTGAATGGTATTAAACTATGAGTTGTTGCAGCAGCAAGCATTCAGTGTGTTTTCCATCATACTTCTGCTTTATGCCTTAAGATTGAAGTGTAAGGAGTCAAGTCATTCACCCACAATATCCAGTCTCTGATCTGCTCTTGTCACCCTGGTTGATTTGCCCTTGGTCCAGTTATATTTCTGATCCATTTGGTTACATGCTGTTGACAGACACAAAATGCTGGAGTAACTCAGCGGGACAGGCAGCATCTCCGGAGAGACGGAATGGGTGACGTTTCGAGTCGAGACCCTTCTTCAAACTGTAGTCTGAAGAAGGGTTTAGACATTAAACGTTGAGTCTGAAGAAGGGTCTCGACCCGAAACGTTGCCCATTCATTCTCCCCAGAGATGCTGCCCGTCCAGCTGCGTTACTCCAGCATTTTGTGTTTATCTTCGGTTTCAACCAACATGGCTACATGCTGTAGTTTGGCCGATCACACACCAGGCTGCCATAAAGCATCCCCTGTATCATTTCAGGTCTTCATCCTGTGCGTGTTAAAAAGTGTGATCAGCCACATTTTACCCAATGACACTTGGATGTTGGACAGCTTGACAGCAGCTCTGCTTCAAAGTGTAAGATCAGGTGGGGGTGGGGGAAATGAATGACTTCAGCAAACAGCAGCTGCACAGAAATATTGCAGGTCATTATTCACCGACTTTGTTAAAATAAAATTGCAAATGTCAGGCAGAACGAGTGATCTGCGAGTGCCTTAATTATCAGTTTATGGCCTCCTGCATTCGTGTGAAACCAAACGGGCTCACAAATCTAAGCACCTGCTTTTCTGACCAGATTCATTACAAGAAACATGATTAATAATTGCTAACCCTGAAACAAGATAAGTGTGTTCCAACTTGAGAAATCCTATTGTGTGTAAAGCTGGTGAACTTGGAGCCTGGAATTATGACGTTATGGCTATTAAAGACATTTGGTTGTGAGGGACACGACTGGGAGCTCAAAATGCCTGGGTTTCAATGTTTCAGACGGGATAGAGATGGAGGTAAAAGAGATGGAGGAGTTGCATTACTAATTATGGAGAATGCCATGGCAGTACTCAGCGAGGACATACTGGAGGGAACGTCTACTGAGGCATTACAGGTCAAGCTCAAAAATAAGAAAGGAGCAATCACTCAAATGGAATTTTACTTCGGAGTCACGTGAGTGACTTCGTGAAGAAGCCCGCTCAGGGCGCAGGCGCGGCATTACGCCCAGCAAGTGCAACAGCGGCGGCAGCTGGAGTCAGGCTCTCCAGCTGCACTTTAAAACGCACCATCAGAAAACTCGCTCAGAGGACTGCCCGTGCTTTAACTCCACCGGAGGAGCCGATTCCAGCGGGGCAGCAACCGGCGGTAGTACCGCTTGAACAGCGGTTTGAGATTCCCGAGACCGAGCCGGTCCCAGTCACGCCAGAGCCTACACGGCGGGCTGGGAAAGCCACCTGGAAGACCAACCGGCCGGTCGATTCCGACTCGTCGGAGGGGGAAATGTCCTCCCCAAAACGGAGGAGAGACAACCGCCTTAGCTGCATACAGCAGCTATTGGAGGGGATGGTCTACCGAGAGCAGCAGCACTCTCGGACAGACAGGACAGGCGCCTCCTCCATGGTGTCGAGCCCGGCACCTCCCTTTGCGACCTCAGACCAGGAATTGGAGGTTAGCATCGGTGACCAGGGCAGGGCTGGTCTGAATAAGGGGCAGGCGGAAGGAGTCGAAAGAGAGCAGGGTGTGCAGGAAGAACAGCTGCTGGGTGTTGTAAGCCGATTTGTCGCTACCCCACGGGTTGGAGCACCGCTGGAGCCAAGGATGGCGGCCAGCATTAATCATCTCTCCAATAAACCGCTTCAGGAGAAGGTGCTCGCCCAAGTGCTGGACGAGCACACAGCCCCAGACAATTGCGAGGCTCTCAAAGTAAAGAGTCTCAATCCTCAAATCTGGGGGAATGTGGGGGGACCAATGCGGGCACAGGAAGTCAAACTTCAGCGCATACTTCGCCTCCTCACGTCGGCAATTACAGCTTATGCTCGGTGTGTACAGACGGAGGAGATGACCACACACCAGCAGGATGTGCTCGCACTAATGTGCACAACTCAGTATGAGTTAAATAATCTGCGCAGAGAGAACATCAGACCTGCCCTCAACCCAAAGTTTGCAGGGTTATGCAAAACACCATCAGTCGAGTCCGACTCATTGTTATTCGGGAAGGACCTAAATAAACAACTAAAGGATATGGAGGAGGCATCCAAAACCTTTAGCCTCATGAGGGCAGCACCAGTGACAAACAAACCAAAGCCTTTACTTACACCCAGGCGGCAGCACACCACTGTATCTACCAGTCGGCGTCCGGAATATGCGACTGGTCAAAGCTTGGGGCCGCACTATCCCCAGAGACCTTTTTTAGGTCAGGGCCCGCCGCGGACCCCCTGGAAAATGCGCCTCCCCCCAACATCGCCAGCACGTCGACAGGGAAGAACATTACGGAAGAAAAAACCACAACCCCGCCAATAACCATGGAGGCAGGTGGATCTGGTTCCTACCCGCATATCGAGAATAAGGGTGACTTACTAACGGGTGGAAGGTTACACTTGTTTAAAGAAGCATGGGGAAGGATCACTGATGATAAATATATACTTAATAGTATTAGAGGGTATAAAATAGAATTTATCTCAAAAATACCGCCAGTTCAACACCGGCCCGAAAGGGTATTTGTGCTCTCCAATAAGGAACAACAGGAGGGACAAGCTGAACTGGTGAGGCTTATAAACAAAGGGGTCATAGAAAAAACTAGTCATGAGCCCTTGGAATTTGTTTCCAACATATTTACTAAAAGTAAAAAGGATGGTGGATGTCGCATCATCATTGACTTAACATCCCTGAATGAATTTGTTAAGTATATACATTTCAAAATGGAAACATTTGTAACTGCTAGACAACTGATTTCCAAAGGATACTATATGGCAAGCATTGATCTCAAAGATGCTTACTATCTGGTACCTATACATAAGGATTATAGCAGATACCTTAAATTTATCTGGATGGGGGAGCTGTGGCAGTATAAAGCACTGCCTAATGGGCTTACTTCAGCCCCAAGACTATTCACCAAAATATTAAAACCAGCCATGGCAACGTTAAGGAAACTTAATCATATAGTCATGGCATATTTGGACGACATCCTCATAGTTGGGAAAACTATGGAATTGGCTGTAGCAGCAGTATCAGCTACTAAACAGCTCCTAGAGACTCTAGGCTTTGTCTTACATCCAGATAAATCCAAGTTAAATCCATCCACAATTATGGACTACCTGGGTTTCACAATTAACTCAGTCCAAATGACTATTACCCTGCCAAGGGGAAAGATGATTGCATTAGTACAATCATGTAATAACTTAAAGATAAACAAAAAACCAACTATTCGACAAGTGGCAGCAGTAATTGGCAAAATGGTAGCAGCATTTCCAGCTATCCAATTTGGACCTTTGCACTATCAAAATTTACAAAGAGCAAAGATAAAGGCACTAAAACAACATAAAGGTCATTATGACCGAGTCATGAGTTTACCCCCTGAAGCAATATCAGAGCTACAGTGGTGGATACAAAATATTTGGCACAGTTGTAGTCCTATTGTTATTACTAATGCTACTTTAGTACTCCAAACAGATGCCAGTGCTAATGGGTGGGGAGCAACTAACTCCATATCCAGCACAGGTGGTAGATGGACTAATTTAGAATCATCATTACTATCTACACTGGGCATTAATTCTTTGGAAATGTTGGGCGCCTTTTATGGTTTAAAAGCATATGTATCCAATATGCATCACTTGCATGTTAGATTACAAATAGATAATACTACGGTGGTGGCTTACATTAACCATATGGGCGGCATAAAATCTTTATCATGCGACAAATTGGTCAATACGATTTGGCAATGGTGTGTCGAAAGACATATTTGGCTTTCAGCTACCTATCTACCAGGTAAGCTAAATACAGTGGCGGACACCAGGTCACGCAAATTCAATGACAACATCGAATGGATGTTAAATCCTAAAACATTCGCTAAAATTGTAAAGCAATATGGGAAGCCAGATATAGATTTATTTGCATCAAGACTGAATCACCAACTACCTATCTATGTCGCGTGGGAACCAGATCCGGAGGCAGCAGCGGTAGATGCATTCACGCTGGATTGGGGAAAGTTTGTTTTCTATGCCTTTCCTCCCTTCTGCCTCATCAGTCGGGTACTTCGAAAAATCCAGATGGATTCAGCATCTGGAATTTTGGTGGTGCCCGACTGGCCTACACAGCCATGGTTCCCAATACTCCATGACATGGTGGTGGAAGCACCAATGGTGTTCCCCAGTCATCCAGGGTTACTGACTCACCCAGTGTCAGGCATCAGCCACCCATGCCATCAAGACATGAATCTCCTGGGTTGCAGATTCTAAACCGACCTTATCTGGACCTGGGATTATCGCAACAAACCATCACCACCATGTCAGCATCCCTGAGAACATCTACAAAGAGGCAGTACCTAACCAACATCAGGAAATGGGAGAGGTACTGCCAGGAAACGGGGACTGCTTATGAAACAGCCACAGTAGCCAATGTTCTAGAGTTCCTGGCCTACTTACATCATCGTGAAGATATGAGCTACAGTGCCATCAACACGGCACGTAGTGCACTCTCCAACTACCTCAAACCTGCAGGACATCAGCCCATGGGGTCCCATCCGCTGGTGGTCAAACTAATGAGGGGCATATTTAACATCAAGCCCCCCAAGCCTAGATATACTCAAATTTGGGATATCAGTATTGTGCTCACATACCTTCGGGACAGACCACCAGCAAGATCTCTCAGTCTAGAGCAATTGACATTAAAAACGCTCATGCTGATGGCTCTAGTATCTGCTCAGAGGGTCCAGTCATTACATAAACTTCGACTGGACAGCATGGAAACAACGTCAGATCAGATAACCTTCACAATACAAGGTCTGATAAAGCAAAGCAGGCCAGGAACATCCAACACGCTAGTGGCATTCCGGGCTTACCCACCAGAGCCACGATTGTGTGTGGTGACCCACATAAAAATTTATATTGACACAACCCATAATATCCGAGGAAGTGAAAGAGCCTTATGGGTCAGCCACAAAAAACCACATGGCAGGGTAACGAGCCAGACCATTTCAAGATGGTTAAAACAGGTATTGGAAGCTGCTGGGATAGACATTAATGTATATAAATCTCATTCCACCAGGGCAGCATCCACATCATCGGCAGCAAGGATGGATGTGCCTATTGACATTATCCTAAACAAAGCAGGATGGTCGAGGGAATCCACATTCCGAACATTCTATCACAAGCCGTTGGTGAAACCTGATGTATTTGCAGCAAAAATTTTAGAAACTGCAAATATTTAATTTAAAGCCCGGGGGAGCTATTTTGTTTTTGTTGTTGTTAATAAATACCGTTTTGTTTTCAAAACAGATTCATTGGTTGATTACAATAACACTTCCTTCCTCAAGAGCTTTCGGTAGTGAGTGAGTAAAACTGTTACACGGTTTGAAATCACAGAGCTTTGAAATCTTCACGAAGTCACTCACGTGACTCCGAAGTAAAATAGTAAGATTAAACGAGAACTTACCAGTTTGAAGTTTGATCTGTATTTTATGAGGAGTTACGATGAGGGATTACGTGCCCTCCGCTCCCACCCTCATTACATGGATCAACTGATAATTGATGTCTCTTTATTCTTTACTATGTTACTTCAAATACGTGTCTGTCTGTGATTCCACACCGCTGCTTGGAAGCATGCCGCGCCTGCGCCCTGAGCGGGCTTCTTCACGTAATCCCTCATCGTAACTCCTCATAAAATACAGATCAAACTTCAAACTGGTAAGTTCTCGTTTAATCTTACTATTATAGTATAGACCGCACAACAAGCAAACGGGAGATGGAAAATCAGACATGTAGACAGATTAGGGAAGGATGCATGAACTACAGGGTTGTTGTACTGGAAAACTTTAACTTCCCCAATATTGACTGGTATTTACTCAGGATAGGTGGATTAAATGGGGCAAAATGGTCAGAAAAATTATGTGGGCAGTTTTTTTATCATTAGTTTCTATTAAGAAATTAGCATTCACATTGTCACTGTGCATCAGAGCAATGATGGCATTATAGTTCTCTTGCCATCTCCACAATCCCCAGAGATTGCTATAGTGTCCCAATTCTGACTGCAACTACATTAATGATATAACTTGCTTCATTGTTGGCAGCAGAGGAGTTTTACCTGAATACTGTCTGGATTAGAGGGTTTCAGTTCAATAACCCTTTTTTGCTTCAGTCCACCCTCCGCCACCTCCAGTTTAAATTCCATTTGGAATATTTTTGGAGGACCAAGAAGAAGTTACAGGGAGAGGTTTGATAGACTTGGATTGTTTTCTCTGGAATAGCAGAGGTTGAGGGGTGTCTTGATAGAACTATATAAAAATTATGAGCGGCATAGATAGGGTAGACAGTCAGAACCTTTATCCCCAGGACAGAAATGTCCAATACTAGAGGACATGTCTCTTAAGTGAGAGGGGAAAAGTTTAATGGAGATGTGCAGGCAAGTTTTTTTCCACACTCTTTTTTTGAGGCAGATACGATAATTGTGTTTAAGTGGCTTTTGGATAGGGAGATGGAAGTGCAGAGAATAGAGAGATATAGATTATGTTCAGGCATCAGTTTAACTTGGCATCATGTTCGGCACAAACATTATGGGCCGAAGCACTGTACCGTTCTATGTTCTACGTTCTATGTCTCCCTCAAAGGTTCAGAAAAGATCCAGAGGGAATGTTTTGAGGGCAGTAGTAAGGCTGACTGGTAAACCATGTCCATTGGATCCAAATGGAGCAGGTCTTGATCTCATAAACTGCAAGGTTTTTCTATGATCGGAGATGACCCAGAAGAAAGCTTATTGTCTACTTACAGACCCTGCATACTATGCCTGACCTTGAAAGCCACATTTCCCACTGATCCTTTCTCCACGTGTGAGCATCAACTTGTCACTTGCTCAGCTTGTTCTACTGGCCTTCTGCCGAGGTCCAAAGTCACAATGACTCATGATGGTCCGACAAATCAGCACTCTGAACCTCCAAAATGACACAGTTGGGAGTTGCTGTCCAGAATTTGTGGTTCTTCATTGTCCTATCTGTCAGACCATCACTAGTCATTGTGACTGTTGACTGAAGTAAAGGTATTAGAAATAAACCCATTTCAGACGAGCAATAGGAATGCAGTGCTGGGCGATAAATATTTACTGGCATACTTATTTCTCTCTCAGCACCCTCATTGTCGCCTTTCTTGAACTGGGGAGTGCTAGGCCATGTGGGATATTGCTGGATTTGTAAATTAAATTTGACCCAAAACCAGCTTCTCTATATTTGAAATATTGGCATTTTGAAATTGCTGTCCTGTCTCTCTGAAGGCATGATGCACACACAGTTTAACATGCTGAGATCAAACAAGGAAGTAATTTGGTTAGACCTAGCTTCATAGTGCATTTACATTTTTCCACAAAACCAAGCACACTGCAATTCAAAACACAACAGCAGCCGTGTTTAAACATTTCTAAATCTTATAATAAAACTTATGACTGATAAGATTTCTGCACATTTAATTTTGAGTGTACTTTCAACTGTGTAATGTTAATTTTATAACATTATTCAAGATTGTACAGTTATAACAAGTGGATAAGTGGGAGGCATTTAATAGTGTTTTTAGCTTGGTGGAAGGTGAAACTGGAAAAGGAACAGCAGCGAGGTATTATGCAGTTTGGTAGCATTTGGAGAAGGGGAAAGTGGAGAGAAAAAAGCCAGCAATTTGCTAAGGTGGTAAAATAATCACCCAGCACAGAAAAGACACAGGGAAGAAGGAATGAGCCGGCACTAACATCAACGAATATTAATATAGAATATTAAAATCTCTAGAGACATTTTGGACTGGCTCCTGGTTAACCCACCCTAGACCTCTGAATCGCTTCCAAGTTCGAGCCTGCAACAGCACTGACATTTTGTGACCTCACGACTACTAGGGCAAAGCCAGTATCTCTACCTCGTTCATTCCACAAGGAAGAGCAGACTGCAAGCGATAATCAGGCCACAGGCAACAGAAGTATGGTATCGCACATGAACCAATTGATGTCCGTTTCCCTGTATCCAAACATCTGATGATCCGAAAAAAAAATCAACTTTAAAACCAAAGGACAAAGGAATTTTTTTTAATTAATATTTTGAAGTAAGCATATCTCTTGTTCCAACTTACTTTCTTAATTAAGTTCACCAACTGATTTAAGTGAAGGGAGACGCACTCAATCTACCAGTTACGGATTAGATCTGACCCCTGCATAGAATGACCCTGGACCTGGCGGTATATCATGCAGGAATAGTGAGCCCAGATCATGTGGAATATGCACACTGCAGCGAGTCACATGTGTCATCTCGCTCAACACCAAACAAAGCGATACAAGGGCGTTTTCGGGGTGGGGAATGAAATCTTAGGCAAAGACTAAGAAATCTAGAAGTGATGGCTGCCGACAATGAAGCAAGTTATATCAGTAATGTAGATGCAGTCAGAATTGGAACACTATAGCAATCTCTGGAGATTGTGGAGATGGCAAGAGAACTATCATGCCATCATAGCTCTGATGCACAATGACAATGTGAATGTTAATTTCTTAATAGTAATTAATGATAAAAAATTGTCCACGTAGTTTTTCTGACCACTTTTTTTTGTGCCTGGCTAGTTGCTGGAGATAACGCCTTATTTTTAACCAAAACATTTTACAAAGGCCTTCCATCAAGAAGATAACAAGATCATTGTGGTATCATTCAACGTTGATTAAAATTTAACTGGTACTCTAATCAAAAAATCAAACAAAGAACCTTTTTATTAATTCTTCCCTTAACGGGAATTTGCTATATGCAAAGTGCCTGCACCACAGAAACTACCCTTCTAAGGAAATCATTAGGCATGCAGCCCAGAGAACGTCACAACTTGCTTGACTAGAATTTAAAATTCACTCATAGTCAACAAGCAAAGGATAATGGTTGGCAAGTATATGGAAGGCTGTTAGCATTGGGGCTCAGGTGGGATCTGTAATCCGTACCTTGCTTTTTTCCAGTGACTTTTTTTTATGGTTAAGACTTAAATTTAGATTAAACATAGCTTGAAGGGGAGAGGTGCAAAGTTTAAAGATGTGCTTGGCAAAACATTTTAGACTGAGAGGGGTGAAGTGCCGCCCCTTCTACCTTCCGAGGGAATTCACCTCCATCATCCTTACGCGGTCTACATCCCACCCCAAGCAGACGTCTGGTGTTTGTTGACCACGGCGTGCAGCTCCTCCAGTGCCAGACGGACGTTTACCAACACAGCTGGGGACTTCAACAAAGCAAACCTTAAGAAATTGATCCCTAACTTCCACCAACATGTCTCTTGCTGCACCAGAGGACCAAACACTCTCGACAACTGCTACACCACCATCAAGAATGCCTATCGCTCTATCCCTCGCCCTCACTTCTGTAAATCCGACCATACCGCGGTGCTGCTTCTTCCTGCCTACAGGCAGCAATTAAAGAGCGCATCCCCAGAGGTGAGGACAGTACAGAGCTGGTCAGGGGGGGGAAGAGGAACAGCTCCAGGACTGTTTGGAGTCTGTAGACTTGGCAATGTTCAGGGACTCAGCAGCGGACCTGGATGAATACGCCACAGTCGTTACAGACTTCATAAAGAAATGTGTGGAGGACTGCATCCTAACAAAAACCTTCCGAGTGTTTCTCAATCAGAAGCCTATGAGATCCGCACTCTTCTGAAGACCAGACACCAGGCATTCATGTCTGAGGATACCGAGGACTACAAGAAGTCCAGCTACGACCTTAGTAAGGCCATCAAAAAGACCAAAAGGAACTTCTGCTCAAAGCTGGAGGATGAGACGGATGTTCGGCAGCTGTGGTGGGGCCTGAATGCAATCACCTCCTGCAAGGCGAAATCAGGAGGCAGCTCACATGTCAGTGAAACATCACCCCCTGATCTGTTCAATGCGTTTTACGCACGCTTTGATAGGGAGAACACCGATGTGCCTTCTCGAGCCCCCATTCGCTGTGATGCTATTTTGGTCACGGTCACAGAGGTCAACGTCAGAAAATCCTTCAGAGGGGTGAACCCTCGGAAAGCATCTGGACCTGATGGTATACCCAGTCGTGTTTTAAAAACCTGTGCGGACCAACTGGCTGGAGTTTTTACGGACATTTTCAACCTCTCACTTCTGAAGTCTGATGCTTCAAAAGGGCATCAATAATACGGGTGCCCAAGAAGAGCAAGGTGACGTGCCTCAATGACTATCGAACAGTGGCACTAACATCAGTGGTGATTAAGTGCTTTGAGAAGCTGATCATGGTGCAAATCAACTCATATCTCGACAAAAACCTGGACCCACTGCAGTTCGCTTACCGCCACAACAGATCGACGGTGGATGCGATCTCGCTGGGTCTCCACTCCGCTCTGGACCACTTGGACAACAAAAACTCATATGTCAGGCTATTATTCATTGATTACAGCTCGGCATTTAATACAATCATCCCCTCCAAGCTGGTTACCAAACTCTCAGAACTGGGTCTCTGCGCATCCCTCTGCAATTGGATCCTCGACTTCCTCATTCACAGACCACAGTCTGTCTGTATTGGTGGAAATGTGTCAGCCTCAATAACAACCAGCACGGGAGCACCTCAAGGCTGTGTGCTCAGCACCCTGCTGTATTCACTCTATACTCATGACTGCGTAGCTGGTCATAGTGCGAACTCTCTCATCAAGTTCGCTGATGACACCAATGTTGTGGGACGTATCACTGATGGAGATTAGTCTGAGTATAGAAGTGAGATCGACCGTTTGACCAAATGGTGCCAGCACAATAACCTGGCTCTCAACACCAGCAAAACCAAGGAACTGATTGTGGACTTTGGAAGGGGTAGAATGGGGACCCACAGTCCCGTTTATGTCAAGGGGTCAATGGTAGCGAGGGTCAAGAGCTTCAAATCCCTGGGCGTGCACAACTCTGAAGTTCTCTCCTGGTCTGAGAACACTGATGCAATTATAAAGAAAGCTCATCAGCACCTCTACTTCCTGAGAAGATTACGGAGAGTTGGTATGTCAAGGAGGACTCTCTCGAACTTCTACAGGTGCACGGTAGAGAGCATGCTGACCGGTTGCATCATGGCGTGGTTCGACAACTTGAGTGCCCAGGAGCGGAAAAGACTGCAAAACCTTGTAAACACTGCCCAGTCCACCATCGGTTCTAACCTCCCTACCATCGAGGGAATCTATTGCAGTCGCTGCCTCAAAAAGTCTGACAGCATCATCAAGGATCCACACCATCCTGGCCACACACTCATCTCCCCGCTGCCTTCAGGTAGAAGGTACAGGAGCCTGAAATCTGCAACATCCAGGTTCAGGAATAGCTACTTCCCCACAGTCATCAGGCTATTAAACTAAACTCAAACAAAACTCTGAACATTAATAGCCCATTGCAGTTTATCTGCTTATATATAGCAACATTTTCATTGTCCTATCTGGGACGCATGACAATAAACTCTCTTGAATCTTGAGTGCCTGGAACACACAGCCCGTTGAATAAAGTCTATTTTGAAATAAAATAAAAAGGTGAAGCAGCTATATTAGTGGCATTTAATTTTTAGATAAGCATATGGATATGCAGGGTCAGGGTTAACCAAGCGGTATGAATTTTGATTTCTCTAACTTCAAGTGACCCTTGCATCCTCCCTCTCTCTGTCCCTCCCCCACCCTAGTCATCATATTAGTTTTACTGTTGTCCTGTTGAGTTCCTCTGTCTGTGAATAAAAGACCTTTGAAACCTTTGAATGGAGCAATTTAGGTTATGTGCAGGTAAAAAAAAATGATGGCCCCAGCATCATGTTCGGCACAGACACTGTAGGGGACATTCCCTCTGCAAATATATAGGGTGCGGTGAAAATACACATGGAATGTCATGATCTCCCTATATTTTCAATAGAAGGAATGCTACTAAAGCTTATTAGAATGATTTTGTGGGATGAAGAGTTTGTCCTATAAGGACAGGTCAAGCATAAGGGGCCAATACACTCTACAATTTAGAACAAGAGGCAATCAAATTTAAGCAAACAAAATTCTTACAGGGCAAGATGGATACAGGGATATTATGTGCCCTAGCTGTAATGCATAGAACCAGCAATGACAATCTCGAAATAGAGGTTTAGCCAAACAGGATTAAAAGAAAATAAATGTCTTCAATCAGCGAGTGGGGAATAACTGGAATTTTCTACCGTAGAAGGCTGCAGAGACTCAGCTGCCAAACTACAGTGATCAATATTGGAATATTAAGGGAATCAAATATAGGTTAGTAAAGGAAAATGGTGTTGAGTTAAGAGATCATTCGTGTTCATGTAGAATGATGGACACGGGGAAGGTGACATAAGTGTGAGATAATGCAGTCGAGAATGTACAACAAGAGAAAGGAACATGCATTAAATGACAGGATATTGAAAAATGTGAGAGGTCTGCTTCCATTATTTCTTAAAGTAGCAGAACAGGTTTGATATGGTGCTTTCTTTTATTAGCCAAGGCACTGAATTTTTAACACAACAGAGGTTGTGCTAAAAATGCATATAGCACAAACTGGGTCACAGCTTAACAATGCATTAAGTTCTCAACACTTTATCGCAAAGTAGTGATTACATTGGAGTGAGTACAGTGAAGATTTACAAGAATGCTGTGATGAATGGAAAAACTTAGTAATATGCAAAAAGATAGGATGGGCTGGGATTACTTGCTTTCAAACAGCAGAGACATTATCGACTAGAGATTGAAGTGAACAAATTTGCAAGAGCACAGCCAGGGTAATCAGGAAGAACCAGTTTCTTTTGATGGAATGGGAGGAACTGCAGATGCTGGTTGAAACCAAAGGTAGACAAAAAAGGCTGGAGTAACTCAGCGGTTCAGGCAGCATCTCTGGTGAAAAGGAATAGGTGACGTTTTGGGCCGAGACCCTTCTTCAGACCAAGAGTCAGGGGAAAGGGGAACGAGAGATATGGACGGCGCTTAGGAGAAATGAATGGATGATATGCAAAAACCAACAATAATTAAGGAAATGAGTGGCACCCAATAGGCCATTATTGGCTGTGGAACAGGTTATAACAAGTGTACAGACAGAGGAACTCAACAGGACAACAGTAAAACTAGTATGACGACTCGGGTGGGGGAGGGTCGGAGAGAGGATGCAAGGGTTACTTGAAGTGCGAGAAATCAATATTCATACCACCGTAAGCTGCCCAAGCTAAATAGGAGATGCTGTTCTTCCAATTTACGTTTGGCCTCACTCTGACAATGGAGGAGGCACAGGACAGAAAAGTCAGTATGTGAATGTAAAAGGGAGTTAAAGTGTTTGGCAACCGGGAGCTCACGTAGGCCGATGTGGACTGTGCTAAAGTGTTCAGCAAAATGATTGTCAAGTGTAATAGATGTTGTCTACATGGACCTTAACATGGCCCTTGACAAGGTTCCTCCTGACAGGTTTTAAAACCAAATTTAAAATCCATAGGATCCAAGACGAGTCATCAAATTGGATCCAAAAATTAACTTGGCAATAAGAGGCAGAGGATGTTGATGGAAGGATGCTTTTCACACTGGAAAGCCGTGACCAGTAGTTTTCACAAAGATTGGTACTGGGACATTTGATGTTTGTGATTATATGTAAATGACCTAGATATTAATGAAGGAGGTATGATTAGCAAGTTTATAGATGTCACAACATTTATAGTGTTACATTCAATGAGGGCTATCTTAGGCCACAAATGGATATCAGTCAACTGAAAAATAGAGCAGAGCATTGGGAACGGAACGTATTTCTGGTCGAGGAAAAGGAAGGACCAAGCAAATCCCTCCACAAGTATAAGAAGTGTAGGAGTACACCTTCTTACACCTCTGGTTGTTTTCTGGTGTCGGAGTACACTTCAGAAAGCCATCAGGAGAGCAAAAAGGGGACATGAAATGGAGCTGGTCGACAAGGTCAAGGAATATCCCAATATTTTTTTCAGGTATATTAATAAAATGATGGTGAAGGAAAGAATTAAAGATCCATATTGCTCTATTTGTGTAGTACCACAAGAGATAGGGGAGATATTAAATTAATACCCCATCTGCTCTTACTGAGATCATGGAAGCTTAGAATGGCTGCAAGGACCAGCGAGGTAACTATAGTCCGGTAAGCCTGATGTCAGTGGTGGGCAGATTTTGGGGGGGAATTATATCTATATCCTATTATTGGTATTCTAGGAGAGTGAGGAAATACGTCCATCTTTACAACAAGATCTAGATCAGGTGGGAAGGTGGCCCAAGGAATGTTAAATGGAATTTAACACTGACAAGTGAGGTGTTGCACTTTGGAATGTCAGACCAGTGCAGGACTTACATTGTAAACGTTAAAGTTGGGGAGAGTATTTGCAGAACATCTGGAAATACAGGTGTATAATAGTGACGATACAGGTGGAAAGTGTTGTGAAGAAGTGTTTGGAACATTTGCCTTCACAAAGCCTTTCCAAGAAGCCATCCCAAGGGGCCATGGCTGTGGAACCAGACTGGAAGCCTGACCTCTCGAGGGGAGCCACCTCTGGATTCAGCCCCAACCCACCGGTGTCGACGGACAAACGGTTGCCAAAGCCCAACAGGCAGCCGGCCGTGATACCCGCCCAAAAGTGGGTTCGAGGCTCATCTCCTGCTCACCCCCAAAGATCAGGAACCGGAAGGAGAGAGTGGGCAACACCACCGGAAGAAGGAGAGAGTAGGTGATGCCGGCTGTGTAAAGGGCCTGTAGGAGGACATTGTTCACGTGGACATGGTGGCCTAAAGGGTTTTCTCTGCATCTTGTGATCCTATAACTTCTCACTGATCCAAACATTACAGTAAGCATTTGTCTTCTTTTAGGAAAAAAAAATACTGGGAGTATACGGACAGTATACGATTTAAAATGTTGCCTTTTTTGTGTATATTTAATGTAATCTTTTACAGGCTAAATATTGTAACAGATTGATGAATATTTGAATGGTTTTGTGTCATTTTTGAATGCTCCTGGCTATTTGAATAGGTTTTGGTAACCAAAATCAGCAATGGGCTCGGCTGAATTACTATCAAGGTTTTGTTTTGCAGCTATCTGATGAGCGAGTTTTATCTGACCCCATCCAGTTAACCCCTCCCCCCCAGTTAATCCACCTCTACCCCCCCAACACAATTATAAGATTCACATCTACAAGGCCAAGTTGTGGCATGAGGCCTTTGCTAAGGCACTGACCAGCATTTTATAGTTAAGTTTGCATTGGGGGAACCAATGCAGTATAATCTTTCATGGATCAGCAGCGGCAACTGTACGTTCTGGGCCATTAGGAACTCATACACAAAATCTTGATAAAGTTGGATTAAAATCGCAGGCAGCAATTAACTATTAAAAAACTAGGATCCACAGTGAATGTAATGTTGAAATTAGACAGTTATGAAAGGCGGACCCAATTCTCTCCTTTCTACGAGAGTGTATATACCTCTTACTGTAGGAAAATCATTAAAATATACTAATAGCATCGCCCTGTAGCTCACCTTGAATAATAATTTTATTATTTAAGTACTCTCAGTAAACAACATGGCAAAATATTTTCAAACCAGGCATTTCAGTTGAAAAGACATGTTCAAAACAAGTAATGAATTTTTGGTTGCTGAAACTGCAATTATAATAATTCGAACATCTAGTTCAGGAATATACCTCTCCAGTTTTAGAAATAAACAATTTACTCAAACTTCATTGAAATATTTTCAAACTTAAATGTGTTGAATGTTGAAATAATTCAACAAATGCCCAAATGTTGCTTTCCACATTCACGGGTCATTGTGTTTATTCCCCTCAATGTGAAACTAATTTAACTAAGTATTGAAACAAAATTTCAACATACAAAGCAATTTGGAATTATTTTTGTAAAATCCAGGTCGTAAAGTAATTCTCGACAGGTTTCAATATCAAAAATCTTCATTCAATATTATATAATCAGAGGTTGGAGCAAAAAAATTGGTAACCCAATGTTAAAGGGTCATGGTGTACATAATCTAAGACTGCGACAATGGGAATGCAAGAATGGAATAATTAACTCCCTACCACTCCATTATGCAATGTAATAAACCTGTGCTTTTGAATTTAACAAATACTGAATAAGATGAAATATGTAAAACAAATTGTAAGCCACAGAGAACAATTCCTTGTGGTTATGCAAGTTAGTGATACTGTAGTTTAATAATGATATACAAGGCGAGAACTAATGATATAGTTCCTTGCTATAGGTACATCCTCTCCAATGGATTTATAAAGAATAAACAGTTCAGGCATAAACAAAAAGGAAAGCAATGCCATATCTTGCAAGATAAATGTCTTAGTTAGAAACAATAATTCCCTGTTTTAAGTGCTTAAACATTAACTACTTCGAAGCAGTTGTCATAGATAAATCATTAACAGATTAAAATGATTAAATAAATGTGTTGTTACAATATGCTGTAATCTCCAAGGAACATAGAATCTTTACTTGAAAATCTCTAGTACTAGTTACTGCAAATATTATTACATTAATATAATTTGAAAGATAAATGGATACAATTGTATATGTTTGAAAATATCTAACCACATAAAAACTGTCAACTTTCAGACATTACCCATATGCAATGAAGCCATTAGTCTTATACTGAGCATCAATCCTGTCAGTATCTTCATGGCTGCAACTTGGATCCATGCCATTTTTCCAAGGATCCTTGCATACATCATAGTGCATGTCTACAGACTCACGCTCTTAGAGCTGGTGTTCAGTAACTTTGCAAAATTGGACATGAGTTTCAAAGGTGGGGAAAGTAGGACAGAGTCAGGAGGCCAACTATCACATCTTGAATAGAACACTAGCAGCCATCAGACTATTGAACACTACAACACCAACTAAACTTTGAACAACAAACTGTCTTGTTTGCACTAGGCTGACCGGGCTTTTGTTTGATTTGCTGTAATATTGGGATTTTTATTTATGCAACTTTTTTTGTTTGTTTATTATGTTATCTATTGAGTAGTGACTTTACAGACCTGTTATACAGCTGCAAATAAGAATTTAATTTGCCATTTAGGTACACATGACAATTAAACACTCTTGACCCCTCTTGACTCATGATGTGCTGGAGTAACTCATTAGGTCAGACAGCATCTCTGGAGGACATGGATAAGCAATATGTTGGTTTCGGACCCTGCTTCGGACACCTCATCGTGAATATCCCTTTTCATAAAAAATGGGCCCAAATCTTCCCCATACTTGATAGAAGCTGAAATTCAACCTGCCATTTTCCTCTAAATATAGTTATTCAGGTTCAGACACTGACTCACAGCTGAGTGTCATGGCTTG
The DNA here is from genome assembly GCF_028641065.1 of Leucoraja erinaceus. Taxonomy (NCBI): domain Eukaryota; kingdom Metazoa; phylum Chordata; class Chondrichthyes; order Rajiformes; family Rajidae; genus Leucoraja; species Leucoraja erinaceus. Next base: position 107,720,874 of record NC_073377.1, on the reverse strand, counting down.
TTATCTTCCCTCTGAGGACTCATTGAGCTACTGCAAAGCTCCTCCGGTTGATCAACAGACTGGCAGGTTGAATGCTCATTCCACAGCCAAAAGCTTATTGAAAAACTGAAAAATGGCACGTTATTTGGGGAGAAATTGCTTGGCTTTTGCAACTGGCAGAATCTATGGAACTAGACTGTTGTAAACCAAGCACAGAGCCAACACACAGTGGAGAAGAAGAGTCTCAAATGTTGGGGGGGGGGGGGGGGGGGGGGGGGGGGGGGGAGATGGGATTAGGAAGAAATAAAGTGGAACACACTGCAAATATATTCTAACTGGTGGTGCAGAAGATTGTTTTGAACGTCCATACCTGCAGGATATGTTTGATATTGAGCACATTATAAAAATGACATAGCCCAACTGTTGTCACAATTGTTGAGCCTAGCAGGTTCTGCAATTACATAGAAAGGTAAATTCCACCGCCTGGCTTTCATGGGAAGATGTGATAAAGGGTGTTTACAAATGATTGGAATGCTCTCTGACATGACAACGTGGTGAAGTGCACAAGTACAGACTCAACCTACCTCGCCAACTTGGGTTTGTTGTACTTGAAGCTAAACTTTTCTGATGGCCGCAATGCATTATCTCAACAATTAACCTTTCCATAAATATATATGTAATCCCTCCCTTAACGCACATTATTTCACATATTAAAATGTTAGGATCCAATCTTATGAAATAATTTAGTCATAAAATACTTCGAAATCATATTATACGACAGACATTTTGACTGTACTCGCCAACCATTCTTATAATAAATCCTACATTAATTATTAATAAGAATATAGCACCTACCCCTTGCAGACAGCTTTTTGGTATTAATGATTTTGGCAGCATATTCCTGTCCCGTCGAGATTTTCATGCATCGCCTCACCACCGAGAACGCGCCCCTGAAAACAACATAGACATATATTTATACATCACATGTACAAAAAAAGGAACAGGTAAAGAACGATGCTTCACCAACGTATAACACTGCTTGAGTGCGGTTGGCACGCAAATAAAGTGAAAAGGCGAACATAAAAAAACAGAAATAATTCAACGCTGTCCCGTTTTCCCCAACATGAATGCAAAAGCGTTTCAAGATTTCCGGCCCATAAATCAGAGAACAGTTTAATCTTCCATAAGAACATTTTCCCCACTGAATCAGATTTACAAAAAAAAAGGTGAAACCGCAGCACACATTTTGCTAAAACTCTATGCCTGCAACCCATCGTCAATGAAATTAACAGAATGTTACACTGCACTTGACTGAAACACTGTTGCGAACCTCCCTCCGCTCGAGCACTCATGCTTATCGCAAATGAAGCGCGCTACAACCCCAACCATTCATTCAGAGACAAATATAAATCAACCAGATTTGTTGCCCTACTTTCCAAGTTCCTCGAAGAGCTGGTATTCATCCGTGAACCTGGTGCAGGTTGTGGTCGAAGCCATGTCGACGGCGGTGGCTGTTGCTGTCTCCGCTGTTCAAGCTGCTCGCAGATCCCCGCACGGTGCACACCACCTGGCCGGGGCAACGCTGGCTCCAAACGCACACAACCTCCCCTTCACTGTCCGCCTTCCTCTCAAGCCCTGCTTGTCCCTGCACCGAGGCAATCGCGCTCTTCTGGAGCTCAGTCACGGATACTGAGTGAGTGAGTGAGTGAGCGAGCGAGTGGAGCCGCCGCTGCTTCCTCCACCGACTTGTCACCTCACTGTGTCCCTGCTCCTCACGCACACCTCCTGCTTCGCTCGCTGTGACCTTCTTCCCCCTCCGGCTGCTGTTTATCTTTCCTCTCAGGTAGGCGGGCGGGCGGGACAGAGAGAGAGGGAGGGAGTCAGCAGCTCCGAGTCACCTGCTCCGAGTCAGACCCCGTTCAGCCGCTCTCAGTGCAGCGGTAAGTGGCAAAGCAAATCCCCGCTCAGTCCCCACTCACACACACCAGCGGCAAATAGCAAAGCAAAGCCTGGATCGGATGCTCCTACATCTCGCGATACAAGTCACTGAACGGCGGTGTAGGTCTGGGCTGTTGCTGCGGCGGCGGCAGAGGAGGGAGGGGGAGAGAGGAGAGGAGGGGACGGGGACTGACGTCAAGGGCCAACCAGGGCAAAACTTGGATTACACACTGAGGAGAGGGATCATGAATAGAAAGCGACGGTGCAATCAGTGCCGATAGCCTGGTCAAGCCATGAATGACAAACGGCGAGACGCCGGTGCATGGCAGCGCTGTGCAAAGATGTCCCTGCAGCTACACACGCTGCGGTCGCAGAGAAATGAGTGGATTCGTGTCCCATGCCCTGTCCGGCCGTCTATTAACCAACGCGCTTTATTTTGTTTAATCTGTGGGTGCATTAAATATGCTTCGATCAACACTTTGCTTGATACCAGTCAATGAGAAACTTTGCCCGTGGGCGAGTTGTGTCAGTCCGGGGTTACTTCATCTGACCCCGGGTCAGCTGGCAGCCGGCGTCCACCGACCCTGGGCAGCGATTGCTCCCCCGCCGGTCACCGCCCTCCAGACCAATGCTCGCTGTCGCTCCCATCTGGGGCAAGTGGGGTCACCATGACCCTTACGGCAGTCTTCGGGGCTTTTTTAGTGGAACACATGGGCGATTGCATCAGCATAGGTGGTGATTTGCAGCAGCGATCAGGCTGGAAGGGTTGCGGGTTCATGCGATGGCCGCTGATGAACAACGTGGGCATCTTTTGAGAGTGTATCGCATATCGAGTGGTCCGCATGTCACCTTACCGCTCCAGACTGCTGGAAAACGAGTACAATATGTGCAAACAATACTGAGAGCAAGGGGATGTCGGAACTCGTGGAGATGGTTGCCATTGTCACAAAGATTTACGCAGAATTCTGCGTTATATACGCGAGTAAACTGGTGCGTCTGAATAGCACGGATCCTGGGACCGAGCTGATGTCAGACAGACACCGAATCTATCGGTGTTTTATTTTCGTTTTACACAGATTACAGTTCCTTAATTTCATTCCTAATCCACGTTTCCTTAACACTTCAATCGTCTGATTTACGTGTGGGGGAGGGCGTGGAGGTTGTGGAATAGTGCACCATGTTACAATAAACGTAGTCCGGGTTCCGACTTCTGAATAGAAGTAATTGACAGACAGCTACAATATCAGTCTGAAGAAGGGTCTCGGCGCGAAACGTTGCCTATTTCCTTCGCTCCACAGATGCTGCTGCACCCGCTGAGTTTCTCCAGCATTTTTGTGTACCGAAGATACACGATAAATGTCTTACGTGGTTGATCTTTGTTCTAGATCTCAGTGGGGTTGCCTGCGTTTGAAGATATCAAAAAAACAAATCAGCTACAACTTTCAGTCTGAAGAAGGCTCCCGTCCCGAAACGTAGTCTGCATTCCCTTCACATATGCTGCCTGGCCCGCTGAGTTCCTTCAGCACTTCGTGTTTTGCCCAACTTTTCATAGATTTCACAAGATCATAAGTGATAGGAGAAGAATTAGGCCATTAGGCCCATTAAGTCTATTAATACCCATAGGCGCCATTCAATCATAACTGATCTATCTCTCACTCGTAGACCCATTCTCCTGCCTTCTCCCCATAACGTCTGACACCTGTACTAATCTATCTCCCTGGCAATGCTGCGGGAACAACTACCCTCAGTTGGAAACACTTCATTCTGAATGAGGTGGTTGAAGGCTCAATCTCCATTTATGAGTTAAATATCGTGACCTCTGGTTTCTGAGCAAACCACAAAATAATTCAACAGGCCGGGCAGCATCTATGGATGGAAAAGAATGGGTGATGTTTCTGGTCAGGATCCTTCTGCCCTTTTCCCTCCATTGATGATGCATGCTTTGTTAAGCTTATCATATTATTTTTTATGATTATATGTTCTGTTGTGCTGCAGCAAGTAAGAATTTAATTGTTCTATCTGGGACGTATGACAATAAAACACTCTTGATTCTTGATTCAATTCAATTCAACTTTAATGTCATCGCACATATACAAGTATCAGTACAACGAAATGCAGTTTTGCGTCAGTCCGTAGTAGTTGTACAAAAAGAAAAAACAAAAAAAAATAGAAAGAGGGAAGATACAGAATAATCAGGAAATACAGAATAATTAAACAAAGGGGCGGAGGGACCAGAGAAATCTATCGTCGGGACTCCGAGTTCAGCAGTGTGATTGTGTTGTTGTAGAAGCTTTTCCTCATCCTACTAGTACGTGACCTGAGGCTCCTGTACCGCCTCCCTGATGGGAGGAGGGCAAACAGTCCATGGTTGGGGTGTGAGGGGTCCTTGATGATCTTCCCAGCCCGTCTCAGACACCGTTTTCGGTGGAGGGCATCCATGGCAGGGAGCGGGGCACCGATGATGTGCTGCGCGGTTTTCACCACCCGTTGCAGTGCCTTCCTGTCCGCAGCAGTGCAGCTGCTATACCATACTGTGAAGCAGGTGGTCAGGATACTCTCTATGGTACAGCGGTAAAAGTTGGTCAGGATCTGGGGGGACAGGTAGGCTTTCTTGAGCCTCCTAAGGAAGTAAAGGCGCTGCTGTGCCTTTTTGATCAGCTTGGAGGTGTTGAGGGACCAGGACAAGTCCTCCGAGATATGTACTCCAAGGAATTTATAGCTGGAGACACGCTCCACCTCAGTCCCGTTTATATGGATGGTGGTATGACTGCCTCCTCTGGTCTGCCTGAAGTCAACAATAATCTCCTCCGTCAATAATCTCCTTCGTCAAAGTTCCTCCAGCACTTTGTTCTTTGCTAATGATTAAGTGGCTTTGTATCAAATATTTTTGTAGGGTGCTTTCCTTGTTATCCCAACCAATGTTTGTACTAGAAATAACATCATTATACAGGTTATTAAGATATTACTTTTTTTGGAACTGGCCTTTCATAAGTAGGTTGCTAAGTGAATACAAAATATAATGCTATTTAATATAATTGGCCGTTTGATTTGACTATAAGAGTCTCACCCTCATTGCCATTGACAGTTTCTGTGAAGAGTTGGTTTGTGTGGGGAATCAAACTCTATTGAAGCTTATAGTCAGCATGTTTGATGTTACAGGAATTTTGCAAGATTAGATATTCCCAAACCTGAAAGAGTTAGTTATTAATGGATTGTTGTCATATTTAAACTTTCCTGTTGTAAAGAGCCATGATGGGATGGGATTGCATGATGGGATTTGAACAACTCCCATCATGACAAGGGTTTTTTTTAACTTAAGTTGAATAGTTCACAGCTCTCTTACAAATTTTTTTATGTAAGTTGAAGAGGTTAATCAGATAAGAATGGGCCCAGAGGATGCCGTTGGGACGACTGGCTTTTGGCAAAGAGTGAAAAACAACTCCATATTTGGAGGTGGCTGATGGTTTTTGTACATGACATCATGCAATTGGTTTTATATCTGTACATATATAAACTCAGGTTTTCTGGTATTTCTTTGTGTGTGCTGCTGGAGATTCAGATGTAAAACTGTTGCCTCTGTGTCTCTAGGTCCACACCCGTCAGACATTAAATTAAAGCTTTGTATGGTCTTAAGAATTTGTACTTTGTCTATCTTTGTAAGTGAACTTTTTCAAACATGGATGAAATGCTGGACCAAAAGCAGTGGTTGCTGGTTGGTGGAGACTCAATGGGCCAAAGGCCTGTTTCTTTGCTGTATTTCTCTACAACTAACTAGTATGAGTAGAGAATGCTGGTTCAGAGAACAGAGACTGCAAATACATGAAATTCAATAACATACATTCAAGAAATGTTGCTAATTTTTTTTTACAAAGCACAGATCTTGTGGCAGTGCAGCGACAGCAAGCCAGGTGGTGATAGTATCCTTAGCACCCTTTCTTCAATAGGACATTATTTCTAGATTTGCTTTGTGTAACCCATCTCAACTTGGGACAAAGTGGCACTGGGGAAGGTTTGCAACAGGACCCTGAGATAGATATATAATTGGGAAAAATGCCCAGGGACAGCACTGTGGTGCAGCTGGTACAGCTGCTGCCTCACAGCACTGGAGACCTGGGTTTGATCCTGCCCTCAGGTGCCATCTGTGTGAAGTTTGCACATTGTGACAACATGGATTTCATCCAGGTACTCCGGTTTCCTCCCACATCCCAAAGAGGTGCAGGTTTGTGGGTTAATTGGCCTCTGTAAATTGTCCCTCGTGCGTCGGGAGTGAATGAGAAAGTGGGATAACACAGAACTAATATGAATTTGTGATCTGTGGTTGGCATGAAACAAGTGGACTGAAGGGCCAGTTTCCATGATGAATCTCTAAACTAATTTGATTTTAGTTTGTAAATGATAATTTCTGCTAGATGTGCCAATAAAATATTGGGCAAAACCAACACAGCGATGAACTCAGATTCAAACAAGTTCACGCTCATGGTTATCTGGAGGATAACCAGGGGAGGGGGTAGAGAACAATACAATTACAATGTTTAAGAGGTATTTGGACATGTACTTGGATTGGAATGGTGTAGAGGGATTCAGGCCTAATGCAGACAAATGGGATGTGTATAGGTAGTCATCACAGTCAGAGGGACAAGGTGGGCCAAAAGGGCCAATTTCTATGATTCGGTGTTTGAATAAGGTCACCCCACCCCCTCCCACTCTTCTAAACTGCAAGGAATGCAGCTCCAAATGTTCTAGCCTATTTAAATAAGACAACCCTCTCATCCAACAAATGCTGGCTGTATATATTTTGAACTGTCTCTTATACTATTACATCTTTTTTAAATCTGCACCACATTCTTGGTGTGGCTTCATCAACACCTTGTACAGCTATAACAATAGAAACCTATTTAAAAATTCTAATTCTTTCTCAATAAATGTCAAAATGCCAGTTGCTTGCTTAACTTGTTGAACTTGGCTGCCAACATTTTGAGAGCCGTGCAGTAGAACATCATGTATTTGCAGTCTCTCCATTTAGATAATAATATGCTTTTTATTTTTCTTACTTAAATGCATGACCTCACATCTCCTCATATTAACCTGTTCAGTGCCACGCCCGAGTATACTCGGATCATGGCCAATAGTGAAAATAAAAACTTGGCAGTGAACAGATTCAACTCCATTTGACAGATTTTCACCCACTCACTCAATCAATCTATCTAGAGTAGAAGGGTCTCGACTTGAAACGTCACCCATTCCTTCCCTCTAGAGATGCTGCCAGTCATGCTGACTTATTCCAGCATTTTGTGTCACTTTGATTAAACTAGCATCTGCAGTTCCTCCCTACACACTTAATCTATCTATATCATTGCAAAATCACAAAATCATTGTCACAACATGCCCTGCCACCTATTTAATTTGGCAAACTTGGAAACTTCACAATTCATTTGCTGCTCCAGGTCATTAATGTAAATAGTAAATAAATGAAAGATGAGATTGGAACACTGCTTACATGTGTGAAAAGGACTAATTTATTGCAGCTATTATTTCTATGTGACAGTCAATGTTTAATCTGTACTAACACGTTTCCTGTAACCTGCCGTGTTTTTAATTTATACTCCAGCCTCAAAAATACCTTTTGTAAATACAGGTTGCCCTCTATCAGCCCTTCCTGGCTCACCCTCAAAAACGGTGAGCAAATTTGTCAAACGTAATTTATCTTTATTTAAATATATTGACTAGGTTTGATCAAATTACTTTCCAAAATGATTAGTTATTTCATAAATGATTATAGAGCAACAAAAGGAAAACATAGTCACAATGCAAAATTAATGTCCAGTATAGTGTATTTTGATTAAACACACTATACAAACTACTCCTTGAATCTAACTGCAAATATACTGCTAATTTTCTAAATCAGTACGTCTAACAATGATTAAAAAAAGGAAGAAAGACATAACAAGCTCGAGTAACTCAGCGGGCAGCATCTCTGGAGAGAAGAAATGGATGACGTTTCGGGTCGAGACTCTTCTTCGGGCTGGAGAAAAGGAACTTCCCCTGATGTGGGAAGGCAAATTAAAATAATTAAAATTTGCAATAGCTTCATGTGGAATATTTTATTGTTGAAAATATCACAATGGTGTGAAAAGCATGAAACAAACTCTCCCAAGAACAATACTCTTCATCCAAGTACCTAGTTTCATCAGATAGCCCTTGCTTTCTCTCTCCTTCCCCTTCCCAGTTCTCCCATTAATGTTACTGTCTTCGCCTACATTCTATCTTTGTCCCGCCCCCTCCCCTGACATCAGTCTGAAGAAGGGTCTCGACCCGAGGCGTCGCCCATTCCTTCTCTCCATAGATGCTGCCTCACCCGCTGAGTTACTCCAGCATTTTGTGTCTACCTTTGATTTTACCAACATCTGCAATTCTTTCTTACATATTTACGTGGAATATCAGCTACAGCAGAAGCTGATCCCTCAAGTGCTGAAGCCTGCTTTAATCCAAAAGCGTATTCAGGAGAAACACGATATTCAGAAACGGTGGCACGACAAATCATGCAAACCCCTCCTGCCTCTACTGCCGGGCCAGGTCGTTCGTTTACAAACTACCAGGGGACATTCCCGTCTGGCTACTGTTGTCGGCACAGCTGACGCACCTCGGTCTTACCTTGTGGACTATGAGGGAACAGTCTACCGCAGAAGTCGTCAACACCTGCTTGCTGTGCGAGAACCCCGTCTGCCGCCGGCAGGACCCTATGCTCCACCGCTTCAGTTCCAGCCGTTCGCTGCTGAACCTTCTACCGATCACCGCATGCCCCACACTCCTCGCTTGTCCCATACTCCTCCACGAGCAGCGGCCGTGACTAACCGCGGGATTACCTCTCCTGCACACTTCCCCTTTCAGCCACCACAAGCTTCTCCCACGGCTTTTCCGCTTCTGGGTTCGCCCCCTCCCTCTAATCTTTCTGGTGAAGGAGGGGAGGATTTGATCCGTACACGTTCGGGCCGCATTAGTAGACCGCCTGATAGATATGGAGAATTTGTTTCAATTTAATGGCATGGGTGCTCACTATACTCACTCTTTAAGGGGGGAGGATGTAGATTGGTAGATTGGTAACCAATCATATATAGGTTAGCATCACTAACCCCGCCTTACTGTATCATTTATATTAACACCTACTTCCTATGCTACGCAGTTCGGTAGCAGACAGGATGCAGTGACAACTAACATGCTGTTAAGTCTGTATGTGGATTAAACATGATCTTAAACTACGTGTTGTGTAGATGTCATATTTACACCTAGTGTATGCCTAGTTGACTGTGCCTGAACCCCTCTCCTTTACTCTCTCTACACATAGGAACACCGCAAGGCTGCATAGTCTCCCCTCTCCTTTACTCTCTCTACACCAACGACCGAACCTCCACAGACTCCTCTGTCAAGCTTCTCAAGTTTGCAGATGACACAACCCTGATTGGACTGATCCAGGATAGGGCGGAATCTGCCTACAGACAGGAAGTGACACAGCTGGTGGCCTGGTGCCATCGCAACAACCTGGAGCTTAATGCTCTTAAGATGGTGGGCTTGATTGTAGACTTTAGGAGAGCTCCCCCTCCCCTCCCCCTACTCACAATCAACAACACCACAGTCACATGTGGAGTCATTTAAGTTCCTTGGAACCATCATCTCCAGGGACCTTAAATGGGAGGCCACCATCGACTCCACAGTCAAAAAGACCCAACAGAGGATGTACTTCCTGCGGCAGTTGAAGAAGCACAATCTGCCACAGGCAATGATGGTCCAGTTTTTTACTGCCATCATAGAATCTGTCCTCACCTTCTCCATCATGGTCTGGTTTGGCTCAGCCACCAAGCACGACATCCAGAGGCTACAGCGCATCGTTTGACCAGCCGAGAAGGTTGTTGGTTGCAACCTTCCCCCCCCCCCACCCCCCATCAATGAACTGTACACTGCAAACGCCAGGAAGCGAGCGGGTAAGATCATCTCTGACCCCTCTAACCCTGGCCACCAACTCTTTAAAGCACGTCCCCCCCAGAAGGCGACTCCAGAGTGTCATAGCCGCCACAGCCAGACATAAAAACAGCTTTTTTCTACAAGCAGTAGCTCTACTCGACAGCCAAAAGTCTGTAGCCTCCTTTTGCTCTGGTATTTTATTTTTCACATGTTTAAATTATAATGTTTTATTTTTAATTGTCTATGTCATGTTGTTGCGTGCAAAGCACCGTCAAATTCCTTGTGTGTATACATACTTGGCTAATAAAATGTATTCAATTTGAAATTCAAATCATTTTGCCTTTCATTAAACTGATAGATCATGAAGGGTTCTGCATGGATGCCTTAAGAGGATGGTTGTAAAAGCAGCAAATGCTGAATTACTCAGTGCAATCTCTGAAGAGATAAGAATGTTAAGTTTAGATAAAAGATCTGTGACCCAAAATATTTACTTTTTATGCTGTCTAACCTTTTGGGACAAATGCTTTTTCAGTTTTTCTTTCAGAATTTCACCATCTGCAGGTTTTTACTGCAAGATTGTCGCTGTATTGAAAATGTTGTGAAACCCACCTTCTTACAAAAATATTCTGTATTTGAGCAGCCTTGAAAATCTTTGTACTCAAGAGAATGATTCATTTCTTCTGCCTAAACCGTAAAACATAGAACAAGACATGGAACAGCACAAGAACAGACCGTTTGCCCACAATGCCTGTGTGGAACATAATGCCATGAAAACTCATAACTATCTGCTCATGATCCATCACCCTCCATTCCCTCCATATCCATGTGCCTATCCAAACGTCTCTTAAGTGCCACTATTGTACGTGCCTCCACCACCACCCCCGGGAGTGAGTTACAGACACTCACCACCCTCTTTGTAAAAATCTTGCCACATCTTCTAGGGTGGCACGGTGGCGCAGCAGTAGAGTTGCTTCCTTACAGTGCTTGCAGCACCAGAGACCCAGGTTCGATCCCGACTATGGGTGCTGTCTGTACAGAGTTTGTACATTCTTCCTGTGACCGCGTGGGTCCTCTCCGAGATCTTCGGTTTCCTCCCACACTCCAAAGACATAGAGGTATGTAGGAAATTGGCTTGGTATAAGTGTAAATTGTCCCTAGTGTGTGTAGGATGGTGTGACTGTGCGGCGATCACTAGTCATTGCGGACCGGTAGGTCTGTTTCCACGCTGTATCTCTAAAACTAAAAACTAAACAAAAACATTGCCCATCTCACCTTAATGCAAAGTCCACTAGTATTTGATATTTCCATCCTACAAAAATGCTTCTGACTGTTTACTCTATCTAGTCCTCTCATAGTTTTATATACCTCTATCAGGTCTCCCCGCAACTTTTGGTGTTCCAGAGAAAACACGCAAGTATGTCCAACCTCCTCCTGTAGCTAATAACCCCTAAAATTCTGGTAATCCTCCTCTGCACCCTTTCGAATGCCTCCACACCCTGCATGTAATGGTGCAACCAGAACTGCGCACAATATTCCAAATGGAAAGTTGTAGAAAGCTACAACATGGGTTTCTGACACTTTTACTCAATGCCCCAGCCAATGAAGCCAATCATACCATACGCCTTCATTACCACTTGTATTGTACTGGCCTTTAAATGACTCACACGTGTCACTCACTCACTTGTGTTGCCTTTTTTAGGGAGTTATGGACCTTGACCATTAGTTTGGAGGATGTGGAATCGGTATGGGTAGAGCTGCAAAACACTAAGGGGCAGAAAACGCTGGTGGGTGTTGTGTACAGGCCACCTAACAGTAGTAGTGAAGTTGGAGATGGTATCAAACAGGAAATTAGGAATGCGTGCGACAAAGGCAAAACAGTTGTAATGGGTGACTTCAATCTACATATAGATTGGGTGAATCAAATTGGCAGGGGTGCTGAGGAAGAGGATTTCTTGGAATGTATGCGGGATAGTTATCTAAATCAACATGTAGAGGAACCAACGAGAGAGCAGGCTCTTTTAGACTGGGTATTGAGTAATGAGGAAGGGTTAGTTATCAATCTTGTTGTACGTGCCCCCTTGGGCAAGAGTGACCAAAATATGGTTGAGTTCTTCATTAGGATGGAGAGTGACATTGTTAATTCAGAAACAATGGTTCTGAACTTAAAGAAAGGTAACTTTGAGGGTATGAGACGTGAATTGGCCAAGATTGACTGGCAATTAATTCTAAAAGGGTTGACGGTGGATATGCAATGGAAGACATTTAAAGACTGCATGGATGAACTACAAAAATTGTTCATCCAGTTTGGCAAAAGAATAAATCAGGGAAGGTAGTACATCCATGGATAACAAGGGAAATCAGGGATAGTATCAAAGCGAAGGATGATGCGTACAAATTAGCCAGAAAAAGCAGCATACCGGAGGACTGGGAGAAATTCAAAGACCAGCAGAGGAGGACAAAGGGCTTAATTAGGAAAGGAAAAATAGATTATGAAAGAAAACTGGCAGGGAACATAAAAACTGACTGCAAAAGTTTTTATAGATATGTGAAAAGAAAGAGATTAGTTAAAACAAATGTAGGTCCTTTGCAGTCAGAAACAGGTGAGTTGATCATGGGGAACAAGGATATGGCGGACCAATTGAATGACTACTTTGGTTCCGTCTTCACTAAGGAAGACATTAATAATTTGCCGGAAATAGCAGGGGACCGCGGGTCAAAGGAGTTGGAGGAATTGAGTGAAATCCAGGTTAGCCGGGAAGTGGTGTTGGGTAAATTGAATGGATTAAAGGCCGATAAATCCCCAGGGCCAGGTAGGCTGCATCCCAAAGTACTTAAGGAAGTAGCTCCAGAAATAGTGGATGCATTAGTTATAATCTTTCAAAACTCTTTAGATTCTGGAATAGTTCCTGAAGATTGGCGGGTAGCAAACGTAACCCCACTTTTTAAGAAGGGAGGGAGAGAGAAAATGGGGAATTACAGACCAGTTAGTCTAACATCGGTAGTGGGGAAACTGCTAGAGTCAGTTATTAAAGATGGGATAGCAGCACATTTGGAAAGTGGTGAAATCATTGGACAAAGTCAGCATGGATTTACGAAAGGTAAATCATGTCTGACGAATCTTATAGAATTTTTCGAGGATGTAACTACCTGTAGTAGCGTGGATAGGGGAGAACCAGTGGATGTGGTGTATCTGGACTTCCAGAAGGCTTTCAACAAGGTCCCACATAAGAGATTAGTATACAAACATAAAGCACAAGGCATTGGGGGTTCAGTATTGATGTGGATAGAGAACTGGCTGGCAAACAGGAAGCAAAGAGTAGGAGTAAACGGGTCCTTTTCACAATGGCAGGCAGTGACTAGTGGGGTACCGCAAGGCTCAGTACTGGGACCCCAGCTATTTACAATATATATTAATGATCTGGATGAGGGAATTGAAGGGAATATCTCCAAGTTTGCGGATGACACTAAGCTGGGGGGCAGTGTTAGCTGTGAGGAGGATGCTAGGAGACTGCAAGGTGACTTGGATAGGCTGGGTGAGTGGGCAAATGTTTGGCAGATGCAGTATAATGTGGATAAATGTGAGGTTATCCATTTTGGTGGCAAAAACGGGAAAGCAGACTATTATCTAAATGGTGGCCGATTGGGAAAGGGGGAGATGCAGCGATACCTGGGTGTCATGGTACACCAGTCATTGAAGGTAGGCATGCAGGTGCAGCAGGCAGTTCCGAATGGTATGTTAGCTTTCATTGCAAAAGGATTTGAGTATAGGAGCAGGGAGGTTCTACTGCAGTTGTACAGGGTCTTGGTGAGACCACACCTGGAGTATTGCGTACAGTTTTGGTCTCCAAATCTGAGGAAGGACATTATTGCCATAGAGGGAGTGCAGAGACGGTTCACCAGACTGATTCCTGGGATGTCAGGACTGTCTTATGAAGAAAGACTGGATAGACTTGGTTTATACTCTCTAGAATTTAGAAGATTGAGAGGGGATCTTATAGAAACTTACAAAATTCTTAAGGGGTTGGACAGGCTAGATGCAGGAAGATTGTTCCCGATGTTAGGGAAGTCCAGGACAAGGGGTCACAGCTTAAGGATAAGGGGGAAATCCTTTAAAACCGAGATGAGAAGAACTTTTTTCACACAGAGAGTGGTGAATCTCTGGAACTCTCTGCCACAGAGGGTAGTTGAGGCCAGTTCATTTATTTTAAGAGGGAGTTAGATGTGGCCCTTGTGGCTAAGGGGACAGGGGGTATGGAGAGAAGGCAGGTACGGGATACTGAGTTGGATGATCAGCCATGTCATATGGAATGGCGGTGCAGGCTCGAAGGGCCGAATGGCCTACTCCTGCACCTAATTTCTATGTTTCTATGTTTGACTGCAAGATTTCACTGTACCCAAATGTGGTTAAAAGTCAGGCCATTAATTGTATCTTTTCCCCTTACATTCAATCTCCCAAAGTGCAAACCTCACACTTGTTTAGATTAAACTTCATCTGACATTTCCCCGCCCATTTATGGACAGTCCACAAATCCGAGAAAAGGACAAACTGAATCATGTGTTGGGAAGTAAACCTGGCCAGGTGACTGGTGTTACAGTGGAGGAAGCATTTTGGGGATCACAGGTTTTATGATTGTTTTGAATAGGAAGAAGGCTGGGCCTTGCTAAATTTGATGCACGGTTGGACCAAGGCAGATTGCAACATTATTAAACAAGAGCTTGGGAGGGTACACTGGAAGCTGCTGTAACTGCTTCAAGGGCGGCACGGTGCGCAGCGGTAGAGATACTGCCTTACAGCGCCAGATACCCAGGTTCAATACTGACTGCGGGTATTGTCTGTACAGAGTTTTTACCTTCTCCCCGTGACCTGCATGGGATTTCCCTGGGTGCTCCGGTTTCCTTCCACACTCTAAAAACGTACAGGTTTGTGGACTAATTGACATGGTACAATTGCAAATTTTCCCTAGAGTGCAGGATAGTGTGTGTAGGGAATTACTGGTCGGCAATTACCGGGGCGACGGGCCTGTTTCCACATCGTATCTCTAAACTAAACTAAAGTAAACTAAACTAAACTAAATTGGGCAGGCCCACATCTGACACATACAGTATGGGTCATTTAAAGGCCAGTTCATCTATATTTTGGATCTGCATATTGCAGTCAGGAGGAGGGATAACTATGGAAAAGTAAATTTGGTCAAAAATTAAAAGGAATGCAGCAAGTTTAAAGAGGATGGAATCATACAGGGTATTTGAGGAATACAAAGAAAGGAGGAAAGAACTCAAGCAGATGTTTAGAAGGGTCAAAATATGCTGTAAAATAGCTTTGATGAGTTGGAATAAAGAAAATCCCAAAGTGTTTTATGGCAACATTAAAAAGAAGAGGTTAAGAAAGGAGAAAGGACTGCACAAGGATAACGGAGGGGATTTGTACTTGGAGTCCGGGGTTTTAGGCACGGCACTAACCAATAACTTTGCATCTGTTTTCACTAGGGAGATGAACATGGGGGACAGTGAGATCAGTGTGGAGAATACTAACATGCCTGGGCAATGGAAGATTAAGAAGGATGAGACATTGGGGCTCTTGAAGACCACAAGGATGGATAAATCCCCAGGACCTGATGGGATCTATCCCAGATTATTGAGAGAGGCAAGTGAGGAGACGCGAAAGTGTTGAAAATGATCCTGGAGGACTGGAGCACAGTTAATGTTGTTCCTTTATTTAAGAAGGGAAGTAGGGAGAATCCAGGTGATTACAGACTGTTGAGCCTCTTTTCAGTAGTTCAGAAGGATTCAGCAGGATAGGATTTACTCCAGTCCATTTGGGAGAGAATGGTTTTATTAGCGACAGTCACCATGGCTTTGTACACGGCAGGTCATGTCTTACTAACTTAATTGAGTTTTTTGAGAAGGTGACAAAGATGGATGATGTCTATGTGGATTTTTAGTAAGTGCAGTTCTGGTCACTCTATTACAATAAGGATGTGGAGGCTTTGGAAAGGATGCAGAGAAGGTTTACCAGAATGATTTGTGGATTAGGGAGTACTAACTATCGGGAGAGATTTGACATCCAGATTGTTTTATCTGGAATGTTGCGGGTAAACCTGATTGAAATATATAAAATTATGAGAGGGATAGATAGGGTAGACTGTCAGAATCCTTTTCCCAGGGTGGAAAAATCAAATACCAGAGGTCATAGCTTTAAGGTGAGAGGGGCAAAGTTTAAAGGAGATGTGCGGGGCAAGTTTTTATTTTTACACAGAGGGTGGCTGGAACATTCTGCCTGGTTGATGGTTGAGGTAGATACGGTAAAGGCATTTAAGTCTTTTGGAAAGGCATATGGATAAGCAGGGAATGGAGGGATATGGATTATGTTCGAGCAGATAAGAGTTAGTCTTGGCATCATGATTAGCACAGACTTTGTGGGCTGAAGGGCCTGTTCTTGTGCTGTACTCTTCTATGTTCTAATTCTGTAGATGATCTATGTCCCACTGTATACCTTGACAGCCCTCCTCACAGTCCATGACCCCAACGATCTTGGTGCTATCTGCAAACTTACTAACCAAGCCGCCGCCTACATTTACATTCAAGCCATTTGTATTTCTATATATATATAGTCATTTATATTTATATAATCAGTCAAATAATCATCATTAACATCTTCATTTAGATATTTAACATATTCCTCTTTATTCTAATTAATTATCGCAACACACAAAGCTTTTATTTGAAGTCTGACCTACATATCCGATGTGAGAGTAAAATTATCCTAAAAGTTGATTACTCAAGACATTTTCAGCCTGTGCAATTCTGTGGTTAGAAACTCAGTGCAAAGTTCATGCTTATGTCCATTTCAAGCATTTCCAGTCTCTCAATTTCCACCTCCAATCCCAGATTTATTTGGATTCCTGGGTCTCTGGTCCCAGGCTCTGTTCTGTCCTTCAGTCACAGGCTTTCTGGTCTCTGGTCCCTACTCACAGGCTTATTCTGACCTCTGGTTATTCTGGTTACTGCTCTGTCTGGTCCATCTGTCTCCGGTCTCTCAGTTTCTGTTTTAAAGTCTCTGGCCACTGTTCCCAAGTTCATTCTAATCTCCGGGTCTTGGGTCAGGACAGATATCAGGTGAGTCAATGTAGACACAAACATAGAAACATAGAAGCATAGAAATTAGGTGCAGGAGTAGGCCATTCGGCCCTTCAAGCCTGCACCGCCATTCAATATGATCATGGCTGATCATCCAACTCAGTATCCCGTACCTGCCTTCTCTCCATACCCTCTGATCCCCTTAGCCACAAGGGCCACATCTAACTCCCTCTTAAATATAGCCAATGAACTGGCCTTCGACTACCCTCTGCGGCAGAGAGTTCCAGAGATTCACCACTCGCTGTGTGAAAAAAGTTCTTCTCATCTCGGTTTTAAAGGATTTCCCCCTTATCCTTAAGCTGTGACCCCTTGTCCTGGACTTCCCCAACATCGGGAACAATCTTCCTGCATCTAGCCTGTCCAACCCCTTAAGATTTTGTAAGTTTCTATAAGATCCCCTCTCAATCTCCTAAATTCTAGAGAGTATAAACCAAGTCTATCCAGTCTTTCTTCATAAGACAGTCCTGACATCCCAGGAATCAGTCTGGTGAACCTTCTCTGCACTCCCTCTACCGGAGACACAAAATGCTGGAGTAACTCAGCGGGACAGGCAGCATCTCTGGAGAGAAGGAATGGGTGACGTTTCGTGTCGAGACCCTTCTACAGATTGATGTCAGGGGGGTGGGCGAGACAGTCAATGTTATAGATTCATAGAACCATACAGCAAGGTAATAGACCCTTTGGCCCAACTCATCCATGCTGACCATGATGCCCAAACTAAGCTGATCATTGGCTATATTTAAGAGGGAGTTAGATGCGGCCCTTGTGGCTAAGGGGATCAGGGGTTATGGAGAGGAGGCAGGTACAGGATACTGAGATGGATGATCAGCCATGATCATATTGAATGGCGGTACAGGCTCGAAGGGCCGAATGGCCTACTCCTGCACCTAATTTCTATGTTTCTATTTTTCTATGTTCCATTTGGTCTATATCACTCTAAACCTTTCTTATCCATGTAACTCTTTTATTGTTGTTATAGTACCCGGCTCTATTACCTCCTCTGGCAGCTCATTCCATAGACTTACCATCCTCTGAGTGAAAAGGATGTCCCTCAGGCTCCTATAAAATCCTTCTACTCTCACCTTAAACCTATCTGCCCTAGTTCTTGATTCCTCTACCCTGGGTAGAGCATATTCTGAGCATATTCTCCCTATCAATCCCCTCGTGAATTTTTATACCTCTACAAAAATCACCAGTTCAATTCTTGCTCTCCAAGAATTTATAGAAACATAGAAACATAGAAAATAGGTGCAGGAGGAGGCCATTTGGCCCTTCGAGCCAGCACCACCATTCATTGTGATCAGGGCTGATCGTTCCCTATTAATAACCTGTGCCTGCCTTCTCCCCATATCCCTTGACTCCACCAGCCCCTAGATCTTTATCTAACTCTCTCTTATATCCATCCAGTGACTTGGCATCCACTGCCCTCTGTGGCAGTGAATTCCATAAATTCACAACTCTCTGGGTGAAAAAGTTTTTTCTCACCTCAGTCTTAAATTACCTCCCATTTATTCTAAGACTGTGGCCCCTGGTTCTGGACTTGCCCAACATTGGGAACATTTTTCCTGTATCTAGCTTGTCCAGTCCTTCTATAATTTTAAATGTTCTATAAGATTCCCCCGCATCCTTCTAAACTCCAGTGAATACAGGCCTAGTCTTTTCAATCTTTCCTCATATGACAGTCCCGCCATCCCAGGGATCAATCTTGTGAACCTACGCTGCACTGCCTCAATCACAAGGATGTCCTTCCACAAATTAGACCAAAACTGTACACAATACTCCAGATGTGGTCTCTCCAGAGCCCTATACAACTGCAGAAGAACCTCTTTACTCCTATACTGAAATTCTCTTGTTATGAGGGCCAACATTCCATTAGCTTTCTTCACTGCTTGCTGTACCTGCACGCCAACTTTCAGTGACTGGTGTACAAGGACACCCAGGTCTCGCTGCACCTCCCCCTTACCTAACCTAACCCCATTGAGATAATAATATGCCCCCTTGTTTTTGCCGCCAAAGTGGATAACCTCACATTTATCTATATTATACTGCATCTGCCACGCATCTACCCACTCACTCAACCTGTCCAGGTCATCCTGCAACCTCCTAACATTCTCTTCACAGTTCACACTGCCACCCAGCTTTGTGTCATCCGCAAACTTGCTAGTGTTGCTCTTAATTCCCTCTTCCAAATCATTAATATATATGGTAAACAGTTGCGTCCCCAACACCGAGCCTTGCGGCACTCCACTCGCCACTGCCTGCCATTCTGAAACAGACCCGTTCACTCCTACTCTTTGCTTCCGGTCTGCCAACCAATTTTCTATCCATGTCAACACCCTACCCCCAATACCATGTGCTCTAATTTTAGTCACCAGT
The DNA here is from genome assembly GCF_028641065.1 of Leucoraja erinaceus. NCBI lineage: Eukaryota > Metazoa > Chordata > Chondrichthyes > Rajiformes > Rajidae > Leucoraja > Leucoraja erinaceus. The sequence goes on along the minus strand of NC_073377.1, from coordinate 107,701,488 downwards.
CTCCCGTGCGGGACCTTATCAAAGGCTTTCTGAAAGTCTAGATACACTACATCCACTGGCACCCCTTCATCCATTTTACTTGTCACATCCTCAAAAAATTCCAGAAGATTAGTCAAGCATGATTTCCCTTTCATAAATCCATGTTGACTTGGACTAATCCTTTTACTGCTATCCAAATGCCCCATTATTACCGCTTTAATAATTGACTCCAGCATCTTTCCCACCACCGAAGTCAGGCTAACTGGTCTGTAATTCCCCGTTTTCTCTCTCGCTCCTTTCTTGAAAAGTGGGATAACATTAGCTATCCTCCAATCCACAGGAACTGATCCTGAACCTATTGAACATTGGAAAATGATCACCAATGCGTCCACTATTTCTAGAGCCACCTCCCTGAGGACCCTGGGATGCAGACCATCAGGCCCAGCGGATTTATCATCCTTCAGTCCTATTAGCCTACCCAATACTATTTCTCGCCTAATGAAAATTTCTTTCAGTTCCTCTACCCCCTTAGATCCTCTGTCCTCCAGTACATCTGGGAGATTGTTTGTGTCTTCCTTAGTGAAGACAGATCCGAAGTACCTGTTCAACTCTTCTGCCATTTCCTTGTTGCCCATAATAATTTCACCCATGTCTGCCTTCAAGGGACCCACATTTGACTTTGCTACTCTTTTTCTCTTGACGTATCTAAAGAAGCTTTTACTGTCCTTCTTTATATTCCTGGCCAGCTTCCCAGAATTCAAGTTCTAGTCTGTCCAAACTCGCCCTAAAGCTCAGGCCTTCGAATCCTGGCAACATTCTCATAAATCTTATCTGCACACTTTCCAGCTTAATAACATTCTTCCTATTGCAGGGTGACCACTCCACTCCCCCAGAAAACTGATGTCCCCGATCCTAATGGGGTATTTGACATTTGAGGCAACATGGTGGGTTTTCTGTGGATTGTGAACCATCAGATGAGGTTGTGAGCCCATCTGGGATGGGAATATACAAATTAATAAACAAGTTAAATTTAGCTTGCATCACTTAAAGGAGAGGTAGATTACAGCTGGGGTAGAATCAGGGAGTCTTGCAGGAAATTAATCAGCCTGGAAACATTTAAGAAAGCCACAGAATAAACTCCAAGGATTTTGGATGCTTTACCGAGGATCTTGGTAAAGAGATGGAAAGGAGATTAGACATTGACCTAGAATTATAGTGCATCTAAAAATACACATTAAAGCAAGCAGAGCTCTGCAGGGAAAGCACACTCGGCAGTGATATTCAGTCATGCATTACACCGAGGATATTTTGCACAGTAGTCCATATATTACAAGAGAAAAATAGGTTCAAAAGGTTTTCATATAACAAAAGACAACAATAATAAGACATAAGATGAAACATTAAGGCTACACAGTGGCACAGTGGTAGATTTGCTGCCTTACAGCGCCCGAGACACGGGTTCGATCTTGACCACGGGTGGTGTCTGTGCTGAGTTTGTGACCTGCATGGGTTTTCTCTGGGATCTCTGGTTTCCTCCCACACTCCAAAGACGTACAGGTTTGTAGGTTAATCGGCTTAGTATAATTGTAAAGTGTTCCTAGCGTGTGAAGGAAAGTGTTAGTGTGCAGGGATCGCTGGTTGGCACGGACCCGGTGGGCAAAAGGGCCTGTTTCCACTCTGTATTTCTAAACTAAACTAAAAAAATAATAATAAACAGGACTAGATCATCAGGCCACTTGAGCCTGTTTGGTTGGCATCCAAGATCATATCTGTTCTTCGATCAAAATGCCATTTCCCAGACGCCAGACCTATTGCCATGTACCTTGATTCCTTCATCTCAAAATCTATGTTTTGTTTTAGAATGCAGTCAATGACTGATAATCCATAATTCTCGGGGTTGGAGAGTCCCAAAGATTCTCTGTGTAAAGAAACCTCTCCTCAATTCAACAATTTATATTTTGACATTGTGATACCTTAGACTTCTGCAATTTGCCTCCAGTAATCATTTACCGTATCCTTTCTGGCAATATTTAAAAAGAATTACAGACAGATAGTCAGTTCACTTGCTGTTTCTTAAGGGGTAAGTTGTTGCCAGGTGTTAAAGTATAAAACTGCATGCTAAAGATTCTTAAAATTCAACACCTATCACTACATTTTGCAGTATTAAAACTTTCATATAATTTTTCAGTAACTAAAACTGTTGTATTTTAAGACTAATGGTGTAGGCAGGGGAATTGACATATTTTTTAAAATATTGTTTCACTTCTCATTCTCAAGCTCTATTGAATGAAGATAGACACAAAATGCTGGAGTAACTCAGTGGTAACTCAGACAGCATCTCCGTAGAAAAGAGATAGGTGACGTTTCGGGTCGAGACCCTTCTTCAGACTGAGAGTCAGGGGAAAGGGAAACGAGAGATATAGACAGTGATAGAAACATAGAAAGATAGGAAAATAGGAGTAGGCTATTCGGCCCAGCACTGTCATTCAATATGATCATGACTGATCCTCTAAAATCAATATCCCGTTCTTGCTTTATCCCGACATCCGTTGGTTCCTTTAGCCCTAAGAGTTAAATCTAACTCTCTCTTGAAAACAGGGAGATAGAGAACAAATGAATGAAAGATATCCAAAAGGTAACGATGATAAAGGAAACAGGCCATTGTTAGTTGTGGGCTAGGAGAAAATGAATTCCACGCGACCCAATAAGATGAGACAACCAATAAGATGACTCAAACCCATTGAAGCTGGTACAACTGCGACTTTATTAGGGTGAGAAAATCTTTGCAATGTTCCCGGTACTGAGCAGGGCCTAGCCTGTCCCTATTTTTTGTCTGTGTTTATAAGTTTTTGTCGCTTTGCTCACTGGAGAACCCTCGTCGGGTCTCATGAGGCCTGGAACCTCCAACAGGAAGAAGCCGGGGACTCTGGTGGATCTTTGTTGCTCCGAGACCTCTTCTACTGCCGCTGCCGCTGCTGCTGCTGGGTGCTGCCGATGCCGCTGCTGCTTATTAGCTGCTAAAAGGACGGCTCGGACGACCCCGCGCGGCTCCCTGGAGGGAAATCTTTGCAACGGCGTTCCTGGTGCGGGGTCGGGTCTCATTGCCCCGCGCGGCTGGAACGGCCGCGGGAGCAAGCCCACCGGGTGTAATTGCACCTCGCAAATCCAATTTGCAATACAAAAGTGGAGAAAATTTGCATTAGTAATTAGCTGCTGTGCCCGCATATTAACAAGTGATTTACGTTCAAGGAAGACAATTGAGATAATAATGGAGAATTAGAGCACGTGCAGGTTCATGGGGCATGAGGAAAGGCTGAAGATATCTACAAGGAAGTGACAATATTATTAAAGAATATACTTCAGTTCATAGACCAGTTCAGGACAGGAATTTGGCCCATAATTTTAGTGTTGAACATGAAGCCCAGCTGAACTGAATTCATCTGCCTACACATGATCCATATCCCTATATTCCTGCACTTTCATGTAACTACTCAAAAACGTGTCAGCAAATTTACTCGCCAATCCATCTACATTTATGTCGAGGTCATTTATATATATCACAAATAGCAAAATTCTGCGGAACCCCACTGGTCACAGACCTGCAGCCAGAATATCTACCTTCCACCCTGCCTTCTACGACCAAGCCAGTTCCGAATCCATATGACCTGCTCATCTTGAATCCCACACTTCTTAATCTCTGGATCAGTCTACCTTATCAAAAGCCATACAAAATCCATGTACACAACATCCACTGTCCTACCATCATCAATCTCCTTGGTCAAAGGAGAGTCAGTGGACGTGGTTTACCTGGATCTTTAGAAGGCCTTTGATAAGGTGCCGCATGTGAGGCTGCTAAAGAAGATGAGAGCCCATGGTATCAGAGGGAAGATACTAACATGGATAGCAGGTTGGCTGGGTGGCAAAGGCAGAGAGTGGCATTATATGGGTCTTTTTCTGGTTGGCTGCCAGTGACTATCGTAGTTCCGCATGGATCAGTACTGGGGCCACTGTATATTCATGACGTGGATGAGGGATTCGAAGGCTTTGTGGCCAGGTTTGCAGATGATATAAAGATAAGTGGAGCGGTAGGTAGTGTAGAGGAAGCAGGGATTCTGCAGAAGGACTTGGACAGGTTGAAGAGTGGGCTGAGAAGTGGCAAATACAATGTAGCAATGTATGGTCGTGTATTTTGGTAGTTGTAATAAAGGCATAGACTATTTTTAAAATGGTAGATATTACCATCGTCCGCCGGGGGCTTTGACTCTGACATCGGGGGGGAAAGGGGAGTGCAGGGGAGAGATACGTTTTTTGCCTTCCATCACAGCGAGGAGGAGATGGGCTGTGATGGATGTCTGTGTAAATTGTGTTGTGTCTTTTGCTTTTTGTATGTATGACTGCAGAAACAACATTTCATTTGGACCTCAACAAGGTTCAAATGACAAATAAAATTGTATTGTAATTGTATTGTATTGTATTGTATTGTAAATGGGGAGATAATTCAGAATTCGGAGGTGCAAAGGGAATTGGTGTAGAATTCCCAAAAGGTTAATTTGCAAGTTGAATCGGTAGTAAGGAAGGTGAATGCAATGCTAACATTTATTTCAAGAGGACAAGAGTATAAAAACAGGAATGTTATGCCGAGGCTTTATGAAGCACTGGTCAGACAGCGTTTGTAGTGTTATGACATGAGCAATTTTGGGCCCCATATCTGAGGAAGACTGTGCTGGCATGGGAGAGGATCCAGAGGAGGTTTACAAGAATGATCCAAGGAATAATTGGGCTTAACATATGATGAGCGTTTGAAGGCACTTGGCCTATACTTGCTGGAGTTTAGAAGGATGAGGGAGGCCTCATTGAAACTTACTGAAAGCCCTAGTGATCGAGTGAATGTGGAGAGGATGTTTCCACAAGTGTGAGAGTCTAGGACCAGAGGCCATTGGTTCAGAATAAAAGGATGCACCTTTAGAAAGATGCGAAGGATTTTTTTTGTCAGAGGATGGTGAATGTGTGGAATTCATTGCCATAGACAGCTGTGAAGGGCTGGTCAATGGATATTTTTATGGTGGAGATTGGCAGATTCTTGATTAGTAAGGGTGTCAGGGATTATGGGCAAAGGCAGGAGAATAGGGTTGAGAGGGAAAGATAGATCAGCCATGATTGAATGGTGGAGTAAAATTCATAGGCCGTTTGGCCTAATTCTGCTCCTAGAATTTATGACGTTTTTAACCTCCTCGACAAACTCAATCAAGTTCGTGAGACACGACCTGCCAAGTACTTTGAGGAGAAAGATGAATGTCACTGATTCCCTAGCAGTGGCTCAGATAAGATTGAGTTCTCGAACTATCACAGAAGCATGCTTCAACCCTCCTGTTAAGACACTGCACAATATTTGGGGCCATCATCATTTGCCATCACTTCACATAATAAGCAGCTCCTCCTCAATCCCATACACATGAATGTCATCTGCTGCAGGACAGGGATCTAGTCAGGATCCTTCTGAATATCAACATCTCCCAATATCTCACCATTTAAAAATACTCACCATTACTCATCATCCTACCTGAGTGAATGACCGTACCTTTTTCCACATTGTACATCATCGTTTTGTTGCCACATTGCTTATATCCCCTAAATGCCTCTGAATCCTCATTAATATTCACATTCCCGTCAGCAAACTTGGTAATGTTATATTGATTCAGTGGCCAGATGGTTCTTATAGATAATGAATAGATGGAACCTGAACATGAATCCCTACAATACCCCATTAGCCTAAAGATTGCATTCCCTCTCTTTGTTTCCCAGTATTATAGCAAGTGAAGTTCATGTGAGGAGCACATTGGGCATTAAATTGGGGATGAGGAAGGGAAGTGATCGGAGGGTATAGGAACGGAATTCAGGGAGGTGAGGGAGAGGAATGGGGTCACTTAAGAATGATTGGGGGAGAAGCTGTAGGGGCATTCAAAGAGAGAGTTTGTGGAGATCATTGCTGGTGTGTTGCTCAGGGAGGGGTTGCATGAGAAGTGATTAGGGTAGAGGTGCCTGAGACGGTTACTTAGATGGGAGGTTGGCCAACAAAAGTGGGATGGGACTTGAGAAAGATAAATGGAGATTGTGAAGATCATCACAGGGAAGTGGGAGGAGCATGAGGACATCAACAAAGTGGTCTTGGGGATCATTAACAGAACAGGGTTGATACCACACCCCCTCACCCTGTAATGGTAAATATATAATTGGCCTCTTCAACTATCACAGAGGCAGGCTTGAAATCTCCTTGTCGGACGTGCTACTGTGCAAGAGGCCTGTACCATTTGGCATTGCGATGCATGGCCAACAATCTTCCTATCTATGAGTGATATATCAATGCTATATGCTGAGAGGGCCTGAATCCAAATGTGCATGTGTATTACTGGCACATAATCAGGTCTTTCAAAGAGCTCAGTTGTGTATCATATAACAACATCACAGTTCAATAATTGTGTGTATTAGATGTATCCTGTCTCCCCAGGAGTCTATTCTGACAAACAGCAAAAAGATGCCAAGAACACATACTCAGTGATTAACACCAGGCGTCTCGCCCCAATGACATGACAATAGTGCGATAACATATTCAATGACCTCAGATGAGTGGTGAAGGAGTGGTTAGAATGTGCAACTACTACTAGAGGGAGTGGCTGAGAAAGACACCGAGAGAAGGGACTATTAAAGAGCAAGCATATGGAGGATAAATGCTGACTGATGCAGATGAGAAACCAGTGGAACAAAAATGCTTATGCTGAATAATATATTTCTGTTCCTTGTATAATATTTTTGTTAGGCCAGCGAATGCATCATTAAATATACTTGTCTGTCAAACATTCAGCGCTCACGGCACAATTTTCATCAAAAAGGATTCTTCATTCTTGTACTTCGACACACCCTTACATTTCTGCCAAGACTCACACTCACTTCTTATTCGTTGCATACACTGATAGCTGCTCAGTTGTGACAACTACATCGCTCTGATAGATTACTCAACACTTACTGCAATAACACATTTACTTCTCAGTTGCAGGGCAAAGTAGGGCAGCACAAGCTAAACAGGGGATAGGGACAGCTGCATATTCTAACTCCACTAGGAAGATCGTGCTGGACATTACAGGAAGGCAGATTACTATCTAAATGGTGTCAAGTTGAGAAAAAGGGGAAGTGCAACGAGATCTGGGGGTCCTTGTTCATCAATCAATGAAAGTAAGCATGCAGGTACAGCAGGAAGTGAAGAAAGTGAATGGCATGTTGGCCTTCATGACAAGAGGAATTGAGTATAGGAGCAAAGAGGTCCTTCTGAAGTTCTATAGGGCTCTAGTGAGACCACACCTGGAGTATTGTGTGCAGTTTTGGTCCCCTAATTTGAGGAAGGACATTATTGCTATTGAGGGAGTGCAGCGTAGGTTTACAAGGTTAATTCCCAGGATGGCGGGACTGTCATATGCTGAGAAAATGGAGCGGCTGGGCTTGTAGACGCTGGAGCTTAGAAGGATGAGAGGGTATCTTATTGAAACATATAAGATTGTTAAGGGCTTGGACACGCTAGAGGCAGGAAACATGTTCCCGATGTTGGGGGAGTCCAGAACCAGAGGCCATTATTTAGAATAAGGAGTAAGCCATTTAGAACGGAGATGAGGAAACACTTTTTCACACAGGGAGTTGTGAGTCTGTGGAATTTTCTGCCTCAGAGGGTGGTGGAGGTTCTCTGGATACTTTCAAGAGAGAGCTAGATAGAGCTCTTAAAGCTAGCGGAGTAAGGGATATGGGGAGAAGGCAGGAACAGGGTACTGATTGGGCATGATCAGCCATGATCACATTGAATGGCGGTGCTGGCTCGAAGGGCCGAATGGCCTACTCGTGCACCTATTGTCTATTGTCTATTGTCTATTATAGAATTGGCCACAGCTATTGGGGCCATGGAGGAATCGATAAATACAGTATATTGGCCGGATCCATGACACATTAGGAACGGGGAATATTTGGGCATAACTTATACCAAGTCAGAGCTGTATTAATGCATGTTGTTTGAGACTGAAAGCAAATAAGCCTCCAAACATTTTGTTAGGTATATCTCAGTCTGCTTTTGTAGTTGGCTCCATCATAGTCCACACCGCAAACCTGTGGGCAATCTTGCCCTCCAACAAATTGACAAGTGTAATATCTTTGCCCTCTCTTCTACCCCCACCCCTCCCCCCACCATCGTCCCATCCTGGATGAATCTCACTCATTTTAGCATACTCACCATGTGCAGGTTTCCTCTTCTCCATCCTACGAAATGTGTAGCGTTATCTTATGAGAAGATGGATGTAGCCATAAAATGACACGCTCTTCATTGTCTGCCTGGCCAGGCCACACATCTGGGGTTTACTGAAAGGAGAATGATAGAAAAGTCAGGTTCTGATGAAAGCTCGGGAGGTGTGCATGTCCACATCATCAAATCAGAAATGACTGTAAAACGAGGAGCAGGATGTGAAAAACAGGATCAAGTTATGAGAATATTGTCAAGAATTGATTCAACTATCACTGAAGCACTATCAGCAATCACCCGTTTTCCCAACAACTGCATTAGACGTTCAGACTGTTCCTATCAAGTCATCTTTGTGGCATGTAAGTTTGGACTTAGGAAGAAGTTTTAAAGGGGATCTGAGGGATACTGGAACTTATTACCAGAGGAGACGGTGGAAACAGATACAATTGCTATATTTCAGAGACATTTAGGCAAGCAGTAAAAAAGACAAGATGTAGAAGGTGTTGGTATTGGTTTATTATTGTCGTATACCGAGATACAGTGAAAAACATTTTTGCATGCTATCGAGGCAAATCATATCATACATGAGTACATCAGGTAGTGCAAACGAGAAAATCATCAAGAGTGTAAAATATAGTATTACAGGGATTTAAGAAAACATTGTTAGTATTACAATAGTCTTAGAATTGAGATTTAAAAGAATCAAATGATTGTAATAGATGTGAATAGATCTATGAAGGCCAGCATGCAAAGAGTGGTGGCCTTAATGTGGGCAAATTGTAGGAGTAGATAGGTAGAAACGTAGACATGGGCATTGTGGGCAAAAGGCCTGAATCTATGCTGTACATGAATATTATCTGCTCATATATATATAATTTCTGCAAAATGCCTTGAGACACCAATAAGATAAAAAATAACTATATAAGAGAGATAGATTTACATTCATACATACCTCAGGGTGAACAAAACATCAGACAACAAAATGGAGTGCTTTCAAAATGTAGTACAGTGAATCCTCATTATAAAGGAACATGGTGGGGGGGGGGAGATGGTGCCTGTTATTGCCAATTGTCCACTATAAATGAGTAAGGTTGTATGTAGTTGAAGCAAAGAACTGCATATGATGGTTAATACCCAAAAGAACACAAAAATGCTGGAGTAACTCAGCAGGCCAGGCAGCATCTCTGGAGACCATAGATAGGTGACGTCGAGACCCTTGCTCAGACTGATTCAGTCTGCTGAGTTACTCCAGCACTTTGTGTTGTTTCTGTATTACTGGAAGCTAGTGCCACAGGTCTGCACCCGTGAGCCCTTCTTCACCGGTTGACGTGGCTGTTGTTGCTGCTCAGGTTGTAGCCCCTCGTCAGGACCTTCATTCTTCAGGCCGGTGCTACCAACATGGTCATCATGAGGTCATCAACAACAGCTGCATCAAAGGACCGTGTGGTGGGTGAAGAAAGGCTTGCTGGTGCACCTTGTGGCGTCGGAAGCAGGAGTTGGGGTAGTGTCGGCAGGTCCTTCTGCTATAACTGAAATCTGTACTATTACTAAAACTCTCATCTTGACCACTTGACCACATCTTGACCAGTCTGCGTTGTAATTAAATTTGCGCAAGAAAGATCCCGCATAGTGCTACGATTTTTCACCACCTTACTCACCCTTCTCCTCTGCTCCACATTTGTTCTGATCGGTGAAATAGTACAAAAGTTATGGAGGTTTAAAAATCGTAAAAAACGTCCCTTCTGGAACCCGCTGTCAATAACGCGGCGAGGAGAATAAAAAGCTAAAGGGGCGCTGTGTGTTGAGCAGCTTGTGCTGAGTCAGCGGCTCACAGGGATCAGCCGCTCGCGGAGAATTTTCCAGCTATATTTTGAAACAGTGCCATGCAACTTTAGACAGCCACTTCAGAGTGAAGGTGGGCCCTTTAACATCTCTTTTAGGACACAGCATCTCCGTCAGCGCTCCTTTGGTACTCATCACTACTCCCTTGGAACATCAGGACAGATTTTGAGATTAAGTCTTTAGGATGGGGTTTCAAGTCACAGACTAAATGTCTCCTTTTTGAATCCTTTCATCGCTGGACTTTTCATCTTTGTCACTTACTTCTTCCATCTGCCAATCGACCCCCCCTTCACCTGTATCCATCTATCACTTTTCAGGGTTTTGTCCTGCCCCCAACTCTTGTCCAGCTTTCTCCACTACCATTATTCTGAAGAAGTGTCCCAACCCGGAATATTGCCTGTCCATCCCCTCCACAGATGCTACCTGACCCGATGAGTTACTCCAGCACTTTGTTTTTAATCTGAATTAATCCTAGGTGAGAGTTTTGCCAACCACCTCATGACTAATATCAATTGTACTTTGCTATTTAGTTCAGTTCAATTCAGACAATTTGATTATAATTTTTATGTATAATAATCATTAAATTCAAGAAAGGTCCATATCAGGGACGAAGCAACTGAAAGTGATATTGGCTATAACATGAAAATAAGTTAAATAAGTTGCATAATTGTATTAAGCTAAAACAACTTGCTTAAGAAAATAAATGTTTACAAGAAAAATGATGCCCAAAGAATATGAATGTCAATAATTCTAGAGGATATTCAGGGTAATGAAAATATTGTGTTATTGTAGATTGAAGCAAATAGATTGATTAGTAAATTTGCTTATGACACCAAAATTGGTGAAATTGCGGACTGTGAGGAAAGTTACCAGAGTTACTGAGGGATATAAATCAGCTACAGAAATGGGTGGGGAAGTGGCAGATGGAGTTTAATTGGAGCAAGTGTGCAAGTCCCACACTCCAAAGATGTACAGGTTTGTAGGTTAATTGGCTTTGATAAAATTGTAAAATTGTCCCCAGTATGTAAGATAGTGTTAGTGAACGGGGTGATTGTTGGTCGGCGTGGACTCGGTGGCCCGAAGGGTCTGTTTGTGTGCTTTATCTCTCAAGTCTAAAGCTTTTTTTTACACAGAGATGGGTGGGTGTCTCAAATGCAATGCAGGGGTGGTTTTGGAGGCAGATACAATAGTGGCATTTTAGCAGCTTGAGAAGAGGCTTTGATAAGCAACGAATGGAGGGGTATGGATCATGATGAGGCAGAGGTGATTCCACGTTTGTGAGTTTATTGTCATGTGTCCCTGATAGGACAGTGAAATTCTTGCTTTGCTTCAGCACACAGAACATAGTAGGCATTTACTACAAAACAGATCAGTGTGTCCATATACCATAATATAAATATATCCACACATGAATAAATAAACAGATAAAGTGCAAATAACAGATAATGGGTTATTAATAATCAGAGTTTTGTCCGAGCCAGGTTTAATAGCCTGATGGCTGTGGGGAAGTAGCTATTCCTGAACCTGGTTGTTGCAGTCTTCAGGCTCCTGTAGCTTCTACCTGAAGGTAGCAGGGAGATGAGTGTGTGGCCAGGATGTTGTGGGTCTTTGATGATACTGCCAGCCTTTTTGAGGCAGCGACTGCGATAAATCCCCTCGATGGAAGGAAGGTCAGAGCCGATGATGGACTGGGCAGTGTTTACTACTTTTTGTAGCCTTTTCCTCTCCAGGGCGCTCAAGTTGCCAAACCAAGCCACGATGCAACCAGTCAGTATGCTCTCTACTGTGCACCTGTAGAAGTTAGAGAGAGTCCTCCTTGACAAACCGACTCTCCGTAATCTTCTCAGGAAGTAGAGGCGCTGATGAGCTTTCTTGATAATTGCATTAGTGTTCTCGGACCAGGAAAGATCTTCAGAGATGTGCACGCCCAGGAATTTGAAGCTCTTGACCCTTTCAACCATCGACCCGTTGATATAAATGGGGCTGTGGGTCCCCTTCCTACTCCTTCCAAAGTTCCACAATCAGTTCCTTGGTTTTGCTGGTGTTGAGGGCCAGGTTATTTCGCTGGCACCATATGGACAGTTGCCTTTAACTTGGCATCATATTTGACATGGGTAATATGGGCAGAAGGGCCTATTCCTGTGCTGTACTGCTCTGTGTTTTAAGTGCTATGTATTGTTGCAAATTGCCATAATTTGCAGCAGTAAGATGTTTATATAATGCCTTTATTATTATTAAAAAATCCTTGATTTGCTTCACAGGAGAACTGACCTACATTAAGGTTTATTCGAGCAGATGAGCAAAAGTTTGGTCAAAGCGTTAAGATGTCTGATGTATCATAAAGGAAGAATGCGAGCTGGGAAAAGACAGGTCGATGAAGTACAGATTCTTGAAAGATAATTTGCCTGCAGCAAGTCGGCAAACACGATATGTTATTTGTAATTTTATCAATCTAGCACATTATTTTATATAACGTATCTGACTTTGTTTATAATGTTTTGCAACTGAGACTTACTGATATGGGTATAAAATACAGTGGATGGTGGATGGCAAGCATGTTTGAATCACTATTTCAGTCTACTATGCATTCTACTTATTTGTGCAAGCTCTGATTTGTATAGTCCTTTTTATCCTTTGCAATAAGTAAGTTCCACAACCTCTTTATGAAACATGCAACATTATCCAACTGAACCATGAATGTCTAACTTACTGAACCTGTTGTTAGCTATGGTCTGGTAATCAATTCACAGAGCAGTAAGTTGGGCTGCTATTTGTTTCATGATTAGCTAGCCATAGTATTGTAGCAAGGTTAATAATATAAAAGAGTATATTGGATGTGTGCTTGGCATCAGAATTGCAATGCCTGGGAGAGTCGTATTTCTGTGATCAACTTGACTAACAAAGCTAAGTAGCATCACCCACTTTCAGCTTGCAATATGGGTTCTAACATGCAAAGCCACAAAAATAACATTTAAACAGCCCAACAACAAAATTATTTAATGAGTCATAAATTCATAGAGTTGTGCAGAGCGGAAACAGGCCTTTCGGCCCAACTTACCAACACTGGCCAGCATGTCCCAGCTACACTAGCCTCACCTGCCTGCGCTTGGCCCATATCACTCCAAACCTGTCCTATCCTTGTATCTGTCCAACGGTTTCTTAAACGTTGCAATAGTCCCTGCCTCTCAGTCTGAAGAAGGGTCTTGACCTGAAACGTCACCTATTCCTTTACTCCAGAGATGCTGCCGACCTGCTGAGTTACTCCAGCATTTTGTGTCTATCTTTGGTGTAAACCAGTATCTGCAGTTCCTTCCTCCACACTAGCTTTGACATTTTTGAACTGAATTTTGCACTGTCTGCTTTGTTGGCAGGTCCACTGGCTCATGGCCTTTCAGTTGTGTTGGATCTTAGCCCCTACTTCCCAGCAGCTGCTCACTCAGATCTCTGCCAGTTCTTCGTCATTAATCATGAAATGTCAACAGGACTGACAGAGAAGCTGGAGAGCAATGAGTATGAAGTAGGGGTGCCAAGAGGTGAAAGGAAGGAGAAAAGGTGTGTTTTGGTACGGTAGAGATGATGTGGAAGAAAGGAAGAGAGTATAGGAAGGAACGGCAGATGCTGAAGATCGACACAAACCGAAGGTCCACACAAAAAGCTGGAGTAACTCAGCAAGACAAGCAGCATTTTTGGAGAGAAGGAATGGATGACGTTTCAGGTCAAGACCCTTCTTCAGACTGGATTGGAAGAAGGGTCTCGACCCGTAACATCACCCATTCCTTCTCTCCAAAGGAAGAATGTAGTTGCTTTACAACATTGGGGGAAAGAGACATAGTCAATGCTTTGGATCATCTTGGGTCATGTGCCCACAGCCACTCACAGCTAACCTGGATTTTACTTCGGAGTCACGTGAGTGACTTCGTGAAGAACCCCGCTACGGCGCATGCGTGTCATATCGCTAGACGCATGGTGCGAGTCAGACATGGGAGAGGACGTCTCCCTAGAGGGAAATGCAAAGAAGCAGGTAAGAGACTGCAAAATTTTTCCCACTTACCTTGCAGGTAGGAAATACAAGAAGCTGCGGGAAGCTGGAGGGGAGAACCGCGGAAACAGCGGGCAGCCAGCAGCCAGCAGCAGCCGATGGCACGCGAATCCTCCGGAGAGGATTCCTAAAAGGCTATTTTTAGTAGCAGCACAGCTGTGCCCGACGTCGCTCCCCGCACCGGCAAGATTGACTGCTGCCGGGCGGGAAGCGAAGCAACACGTCCCGGGGGTTTTCCAGACCAAGGCGAGTCTATGTTAGATGCAGTCGCTAGCGGCTCCGGTGCCGATTGAAGCGGCTGCAGGACCCGGAAGAGAGAGAGCCGACATCTGGGACAGCAGCCCAAGGACCTGCGCTACGGGGTCCATGGGGCTGCGGGAGGAAGGATGTTCCTCCCAAACGGCAGGCTGAAAACCAGTACAGGTAAGAACAAATTTCCCTTACCTTTGGTTCTTTTCCAGACGTTGCTGCTGTATTCTGAAGAGCAGCAGGCAGCCAGCTAAGGACGTCATGGCAGAGCCACAGGTCGTTACTGCTGTGTTCTGAACAGCAGGCAGCCAGCTACTGATGTCAGTATAGAGCTGAAGTGCTGCCACACAGAGTTTGCTGCTGCTTAATGACCAGCAGCAGGCAGCAATGAATGTCGGCACCAGCATCTCCCATAAGGGAGCGAGTGCCAAACTTCACCCTAAATGGGTAGAGGTGCCCGTGAGTACCAGGACCATGGGGAGCGACCAGTGCCCGTAGGCATGGGGACCGACTGCGGGAAATACCGCGTGCGACTAGTGCCAGAGAGCACCAAGGTCGGCAGGAGCGGTCCCATATATTAAAGCACCTGTGACGACTAGTGCCCGAGAGCATGTAAGTTGGCTGGAGCGGTGGCTGGAGGAAATATCTCCACAGTGGCAGGCTCCGGGATTGGAGGATAGCCACAGTGGGCAAATAAATATAAGTCCCACAGCAGTTTTCCCATAAGGGCTGCATGAAATGTCAGACGCCTCTGAGGAGGGTATGGAAGGTCTGACGGGGTAAAATCTGAGCAGGTGATGGAGCCACTTTCCCCTATTGAAGGGGGGGGGATAAAACAACCTGCTGAACATGATGAGCCAGTACTGCCAGCAGAAACACACTGAGAATGATCTCGAGAAGGATGGCTGTGAGTATTGAAGGGCTGTGAGTCCACCCATCAACTTCAAGCTAATATTTTGCTGAAGTGTTGGCAAGGCTTTTATACCCCGGGATATTGTGGTGCTCTTAATGTAGCCATTGTTACAGGTGCATTTGAAGACATGTTGGGAAGGCCGTTAGGAGTCGGGATATTAAAATCCGTAATACTCTGAAAGGTCTCATGGCGGGCACAACAGCTTTGGCCCGCATGTTAGAAAAGGTGGAAAATATTAGTGACCACAAGGATGCCATTAGCACTATTTTTTGTGATGTGCAGTTTGAACTAAATATATTAGAAAGAGGGCCATTCAGCCAGCTCTAGACCCTAGTTCACTATACTATGTAAGCAAAGGGCTATAGACCCCGTTATTTGGGGGGAGACCTGTCTAAACAGGTAAAAGAATTGGCGAGGAGGCTCGACTTTGGGGCTGATTAGAGCATCCAAAGGATATCTGGGGAAGACATTAACCTTATGTGCATCCTAAGAGAGGTAGTGTTTGTAATTATACTACAAAGAATTGGGCAGAGGTACCCAGCAGCAGCGTCCTGTTTAGGGTTTGGCCCGGGACGACCACTGTGGAAGATGCAAAAGTTTCTACGTCAGCATCTACCCTAACATTAACCTTTAGGCCCTCCACAACCGCGTATGAAACCAAGAAAATAACTTGGTTACCACCGATAACCATGGAGGTAGGTGAATTTGGGGCTCCAGCATTAATAGGGAGCACGGAAGTTGGAGGGACATTGCAATTTCATGTTGAAGCTTGGTGTAATATATCTATGGACAGATATATCCTTAGCAGTTTTAAGGGATATCTGATAGAGTTTCTACACAAACAAAACCCTCCAGTACAACATAAACCGGACAGGTATACATGCTGGTAATGGAATAAACCAAACCTGAACAACAGGATTTGTCTCAAACATCTTTATTAGAAATAAGAAAGATGGGGGTTGCCGTATTATTATGGATTATCAATGCTTCACAATGTAGTGCAATATATTCATTTTAAAAATGGATACTTTTAGCAGTGCTAAAGAGTTAGTTTTTCAGCAGGCTACGGTATGGCAAGTATTAATCTTTAAGATCCTTGCTATTCAATATCCAACAGGGAGAATAATTTTAAACCAGCGTTGGGGACTGCTGCAACACCAAAATCATAGAGTAATGGCATAGTTGGATGATATCCTTATTGTGGGAATAACTTATGAATCGGCATGTTAGGCAGTGGTTGCCACTAAACAATTGTTTGAACAGCTGGGATTCATTGTCCATCCACTTTAGTCAAAATTGACACCATTAACACATTTAATATGTTAATGACTTTACTAATATGGAAAGCCACAGAGTTCAATGGGCTCATAATTATAGAGGCCATTTATTTTGGCCAATGGAGCTAAGGATAGAAGCTATAAAAGAATTACAATGTTGGGAACACAATGTTAAGTATTGCTCCAAACCCAATAGTTATTCACTACCCGTCTGTGCTATTACAAACAGATGCCAGTGCAATTGGTTACGGTACAACTGATACCATCTCGAGCTATGGGGGAGATGGAATATATAAGAAGCTAACCTACATAACACTAAGGGTTAGAAATGTTAAGTGCATTTCATGGGCTAAAATCTTATTGCTCAGGAATGAAACTGCAGCATGTTAGATGGTAGATAGATAATACCTCGGTGGTGGCATATATAAGTCATATGGGTGGAAAGATATCAACATCTTGTGATGAATTGGCAAATTCAATTTGGCAATGGTGTGTCCAAAGGAATCTTTGGTTATCGGCTACGTATCTACCAGGGATACTAATTCAGTGGCAGACACCAGGTCACGAAAATTTATTGAAAGTACTGAATGGATGTTGGATAGAACGGTATTTGCTGAAATCAGTAAAGTATGTAAGGCCGGATATTAGAATTGCATCCAGGGTTAAATCACCAGTTACCGAGGTATGTATCATTGGTACCAGATCCTGAGGCAGAAGCTACAGATGCTGTTTCACTGCACTAGGGGAGGGTTTTATTTATGTATTTCCTCCTTTTCTACTTTATAAATTTGGGGTACTAAGGGAAATTCAACAGGAATCGGCATCGGGGATGTCTTAGTACCTGATTGGCTTACCCAACTATGGGTTTCCGGGGTACAGGACATGGTGCTGGAACCATGTATAACGGTAAGACATAGTCCTAAGTTGCTGGTGCATCCAGTAACTGAGGATAGCTATCCATGTCATAGAAAATATTGATTTAGTAGGTTGTAGACTCTAAAACACCGCTACGGGACATGGGGCTATCAAAAGAACTGTGGACATGATCACAGCAGCACAAAGAGGGTCATATTAAAAATGGACTAATTACTGCCATAATAACTTTTTGGACCACAGAAATAAGGATGTTCTGGCGGTGCTAGAGTTTCTCACCAGCCTGCACTATGGAGGACTGAGTTTCAGCACTGTGAATAGTGCCAAAAGTGCATTGTCAAGTTATTGGTGGCAAGGAACAGTAAGACAGTCTGTGGGATCACATCCTCTGGTAGTTAAAAATTTTAGAGGAAATGTTAACACCAAGCAACCAAAAATAAGATACAACTATATCTGGGATGTAAGTGTGGCCTTGACCTTGCTAAGGAATTGGTCGCCGGCTACAGCATTAAATCTGGATAACTAACTAGAAATGGTAATGCTGATGGCGCTAGTCACAGCGCATAAGCTCCAGTTATTGCTAAAAGTAAGACTGGATGGCTTCACTATTGCGGCACGAAGTTTGGGGTTTGTGATCCAGGACCGTATTATTAAACAAAATAGGCCAGGATCAGCGGGGCAGGTCATAGAATTGATGGCCTACCCGGAGGACAAACGCCTCTGTATAGTGAAGCACGTTTTGTTATACAGTGAAAGTACAAAGGCTATCAGAGGCAAGGTATGGTGTTTAATCAGCTATAAGAAACTGTACTGTAGAGTGTAACTCAGACCATTTCGGGGTGGCTGAAATATGGGTTAAGATAGGCGAGAGTGGACAATAACATATTTAAATATCACTCCACCAGGGCTGCAGCTACATCCGCAGCAAGACGCCTTGATGTATCCATGGACCAAATCCTCAGGATTGCAGGATGGTTGTCGGAGAAAACGTTTCAGAAATGTTATAACAAACCAGTTAGCAGTATGGGAACGTTTTCGGGGAACATTTTAAGTTCTGTATGATAATTTATCCCTGAAGAATACAGGGTTATGATTTGAATTAATTAGATATTATTTATCTTTTCCATTAAATAATTGGTATGAATGTTTTGAATATAATTAACAATTTCTCCCTAACTACCAAGGCAGTTGTGAAGCATGGACTCGCTCCACGGCATGAGGTCACAGAGCTTTGAAATCTTCACGAAGTCACTCACGTGACTCCGAAGTAAAATAGTAAGATTAAACGAGAACTTACCAGTTTGAAGTTTGATCTTTATTTTATGAGGAGGAACGTTGAGGGAATACGTGCCCTCCGCTCCCACCCTCATATGGTCATATCTTAAACTGGTATCTCTTTAATAATCTTACTAGTGACTACGTGAAGAACCCGTTCAGCATGCATGCGTGACATTGCGTTCACGCAGTGCAACAGCGATGCAGCGGGAGTCAGGCGCTCCCGCTACAGTTTAAAAAAGACGGACCGTCAGGTAAGTCTACTCCGAGGTCGTTTTTTCCTGGCAAAAAGAAGAGTTTTGCTTTGTTCCAACAGAGAAAAAATGAACAGAACAAGGCTCTCCAAGAAGCCTGCCCCTCGTTCGACTCCAACGGAGGAGCGTTCCATCAGTGGGGGGCAGGAGGCAGTAGGACCGCTAACACAGCGATCCGCCATCCCCGACATCGAGCAGAGCCCAGTCCCGCTAGCGCCTGAGCAGTGGACTGGATGTAAAGCCACACGGAAGATCATCCGGCCGGTGGTTTCCGATTCGTCGGACAGGGATGTCTCACCGTCCGCTCGGGGCAGAGACAGCCGCCTGAGCTGCATGGAGCGGGTCGTGGAGCGTATGCTCCAGCGAGACTTGCTTCGTGAGGAGCAGTTTCGCAGAGGTTGAGGCACTCCCTCCACAGTGCCTCGTGCACTGGCCATCGCTTCCCCCTCATCCGAGGGCAGCCTTGGCGACCAGGGCTGGGCTGGTCAAGAAGAGGGGTCAATGGTTGAAGAAGTCGGGAGTAGGCCAGGGGTACAGGAACAGGAAGAGTTGATGGGTGTGGTAGACCGCTACGTGGCAACCCCACGTGAAGGACGGCCATTTGAGCCAAAACTAGCGGCCAGCATTAACCACCTATCCAACAAGCCCCTACAGGAACAGGTGGTTAATGAGGTCTTAGAGCAATGTTCGGCTCCTGAAAATTGCGAATCGCTCAAAGTGCCGGCTGTTCACAGCCAAATCTGGGGGCACGTTGGGTCAAACATACGTAATCAGGAACTAAAACTTCAGCGGATCATCAGGCTCCTGACGTCAGCCATCACCTCGTTTGCTCGTTCCGTGGATGGAACAGAAATGACCACAAACCAGCAGGACACCCTTGCACTGATGTGTAACACTCAATTTGAAATAAATAACCTGTGCAAGGAGATTATAAGACCTGCCCTCAACCCAAAATTCGCGGGGTTGTGCAAAACGCCAACGATAGAGCCAGATACACTGTTCTTTGGCAACGACCTCACCAAAAAAGTCAAAGACATGAGGAGGCTTCCAAAACTTTTGGCCTCATGAGGGCAGGCCCCGGGACGAGCAAAACCAAAACCACTAAACCCAAGCGGCAGTACCCCATCCCGTCCACCAGTCGACGTCTACTCTATGGGACTGGTGAAAGCTCAGGGCCCGCATATCACCACCGGAAGCTTTTTTTAGGCCAAGGCCCAGAGCGGAACCCATGGAAAATGCGCCACCCCCAAACAACAGCAACACGTCACATAAGACTCATCATCCGACGAAGAAGCAAAAGAAACACCAATAATCATGGAGGTAGGTGGGTCTGGTTCCTGCCAACATATAGAAAGTAGGGGCGCTATACGAACAGGGGGGAGATTACACCTGTTTAAGCAAGCATGGGGGTCTACCACGAGTGACAAGTATATACTCAATAGCATTTGTGGATACAAAATACAATTTACACTAGAAAAATTGACACCTGTTCAGCATTCACCCCAAAGGGTCTTTTCCCTCTCAGTTAAAGAAAAACGAGAGGGACAAGCTGAACTGGTGAGACTAATCACTAAGGGTATCATTGAAAAAACTAAACATGAACCCTTGGAATTTGTGTCTAATATATTCACTAAAACTAAAAAAGATGGTGGATGCTGCATCATCATTGACTTAACTTCACTAAATATGTTTGTTAAGTATGTACATTTCAAAATGGAAACATTTGTAACTGCCAAACAATTGATTTCCAAAGGATACTTCATGGCAAGCATTGACCGCAAAGATGCTTACTATTGAGTACCCATTCGTAAGGATCATCGCAGATACCTGAAATTTACCTGGATGGGGCGATTATGGCAGTTTAAAGCGTTACCCAACAGGTTAACATCAGCCCAAGATTATTCACCAGGATACTAAAACCAGCCTGGCAATATTAAGAAGACAAAAACATATTGTCATGGTATATCTTGATGATATCTTAATAGTAGGCAAAACCATGGAATTGGCTATATCAGCTGTGTCAACTACCAAACAATTGTTTGAAACCTTGGGATTTGTCTTACATCCAGATAAATCTAAGTTGAAGCCATCCACAACCATGGACTACTTGGGCTTCACAATTAACTCAGTCCACATGTCTGTAACTTTGCCAAAAGATAAAACAACTGAATTGGCACAATCATGTAACAGTTTAATGGTCAACGAGTGACCAACTATTCGACAAGTGGCAAGGATAATTGGGTAAATGGTAGCAGCATTTCCGGCTACACAATATGGACCTTTGCACTATCAAAACTTACAAAGAGCAAAGGTGCAGGCACTAAAACGACATGCAGGTCATTATGACCGTATCATGAAATTATCCACTGAAGCAATATCAGAGCTACAGTGGTGGGCAGAAAACATTTGGCATAGTTCCAGCCGTATCATCGTCGTTAACCCTACTTTAGTTATCCAAACAGATGCCAGTGCTCAAGGCTGGGGAGCAACTAACTCCATATCCAGCACAGGTGGTAGATGAACTAACCCAGAGTCATCATTACTACTGACACTGGGCATTAATTATCTAGAGATGTTGGGTGCCTTTTATGGTTTAAAAGCATATGCATCAAATATGCATCACTTGCATGTTCGGTTACAAATAGACAATACTACGGTGGTGGCCTATATTAACCATATAGGCGGCATAAAATCGATATCATGCGACAAATTGGTCAACACAATCTGGCAATGGCGCGTCGAAAGATATTTGGCTATCAGCAACTTACCTGCCAGGTAAGCTAAATACAGTGGCAGACACCAGGTCACGTAAATTTAATGACAACACCGAATGGATGTTAAACCCCAAAGTGTTTGCTAAAATTATCAAGCAATATGGCATGCCAGATATCGACCTATTTGCATCAAGGGTAAATCACCAGGTACCTATGTATGTCGCTTGGGAACCAGACCCTGAGGCAGCAGCGGTAGATGCGTTTGCGCTGGATTGGGGAAATTTCTTCTTCTATGCATTTCCTCCCTTCTGCCTCATCAGTCGGGTACTACGCAAAATACAAATGGACTCTGCTTCAGGTATTTTGATAGTACCCGACTGGCCTACACAGCCATGGTTCCCATTACTCTACGACATGGTCGTTGAAACCCCTATGATATTTCCCAGTAACCCAGAATTATTAACCCACCCAGTATCTGGCATAAGCCACCCATTGCCATGATAAAATCAAACTCCTGGGTTGCAGATTTTGAAAAGACCATTACTGGGACTGGGATTGCCAGAAAACACCATCAACACCATGACAGCATCCCACCGAGTATCCACAAGAAAACAGTACTTGTCCAGCATCAAAAAATGGGAGAAGTACTGCTTGGATACAGGAGCCACCTAATCAACCTCAACAGTTACCAATGTACTGGAGTTCCTGGCAGCCCATCACCACGATGAAGGACTCAGCTACAGTGCCATCAACACAGCTAGAAGTGCTCTGTCTGCCTATTTAACACAGGCACCAGGACAACAGGCCATGGGGTCCCACCCGCTGGTGATCAAACTCATGAAGGGAATTTACAACTCTAACCCCCCCCCAGAACCAGGTACACCCAGATTTGGGATGTCAGCGTGGTCCTGACATACCTCAGGGGATGGCCACCAGCCAGATCCCTCATCCTGGAACAATCTACGCTCAAGACTATCATGCTGATGGCACTTGTATCAGCTCAAAGGGTCCAGTCACTACACCTTCTACGACTGGACAACATGATCATAGCTCCAGACCAGGTCTCTTTCATTATCCAGGGACTGGTCAAACAGAGCAGACCAGGAACACCTAACCCAGTCATGGAATTCCGGGCTTACCCGCCAGAACCACGGTTATGTGCCATAACCCACCTACTATCCTACATAGCCACAACCAAAATACATCGAGGGAGTGAAAAAGCCTTATGGGTCAGTCACAAAAAACCTTATGGTCGGGTGACGAGCCAAACCATTTCTAGATGGCTCAAGCAGGTGCTGAAAGCTGCTGGTATAAACACTAACATGTACAAATCTCACTCCACCAGGGCAGCATCCACGTCGGCGGTCAAAAGAATGAACGTGCCAATAGACCACATCCTGGCTACAGCAGGGTGGTTGGGGGAAAGAACGTTCCGAACTTTCTATAATAAGCCGCTGGCAAAACCTGCTTTATTTGCAGAAAAAATGTTACAGTCTGCAAATATTTAATTTAAGCCCGGTGGAGCAATTTAATTTCTTTTGTTGTTATTGTTAATAAATACCTTTATTGTTTTTACGAACAGATTCATTGGTTGATTACGATAACACACTTCCTCCCTCAAGGACTTCGGCAGTGAGTGAAGTGCGAACTGTTACACAGTTTGAAATCACAGAGCTTTAAAATCTTCCCGTAGTCACACGTGACTCCGAAGTAAAATAGTAAGATTAAACGAGAACTTACCAGTTTGAAGTTTGATCTGTATTTTATGAGGAGTTACGATGAGGGATTACGTGCCCTCTGCTCCCACCCTCAATAATATGAGTCAAACTGATAACTGAGGTCTCCTTTTCTTTACTATGTTTATTTCAGTAACTGTGTCTGTCTGTGATTCCACACCGCTGCTTTGAAGTATGTCGCGCATGCGTGCTGAACGGGTTCTTCACGTAATCCCTCATCGTAACTTCTCATAAAATACAGATCAAACTTCAAACTGGTAAGCTCGTTTAATCTTACTATTATACTTCCTCCCACCCAACATCCTCTATTCTCTGAATTACTCCATCTCTGTCACATTTACTCGGATAATAAGACATTCCGCACTCTTGCCTCAGAAATGTCTTCCTTCCTCGTCAACCAAAGCCTCTCCTTTACTTTCATGGACTGAACGTAGAGTACACCTCATCTATTTTCCACAACTTAGCTTTCATCTCATTAGCTTGCGCATTCAACATTTCACCAATTGCAATCTTCGTCAGTTTGACAAAGGATCACAGATCTGAAACATTGACTGTTTCTCTTTCCACAGTTGTGATGTTTAGTGCTTTTCTCTCCACTTCTCATTGAAGTTGTGGTTCTTTATTGAATTCTGATGGTCCTTTTTACAGTAAACAGAGGCATGCAGAAATGATCAGCCTAAGACCAGAAAGCTACGAGGGACTGTGGACCAGTTGTTCATGGGGAAACATCAAAGCCACACGTGAGGCTACATTGAAGGTTGGAAGAGATCTCAAAGAAGCAGATTGAGTGTTTGTTGTTTAAATATAAACCTGCATGTTCTGTGATGAATAAGAATTGTCATGTATCAAACAAATGGGTTTGAAAGTCTCATATTTATAACATTTTGGTATTATAATTTACATGTTCTGGAGCAGTTACGGGAGAATGGAAAGCCCAGGGTATATGTAAAAGGACAAAGTGCTGGAGTAACTCAGCAGGGCAGGCAGCATCTCTGGCGAACATGGATAGGTGACTTTTCAGATCAAGATCCTTCTTCAGACTGATTAAATGAGGGGAGAAGAAATCTAGAAAAGGAGTGAAGCAGGGAAAAGCATGGCAGGTAATAGGATACAAAGGATACAAAGGACATTTATTATCACATACACCAAATGGTGTAGTGAAATTTGACTTGGGGGAAGGCAGCAAAGTCCAGTCCCATCCCCTGTTCACCCATAGTCGCGCCTATTGTGGCCTCCGCAGCCAGTACGATGTTTTCAGGCCATCTTGCCTGAAAGCTGGAACTCCGGCATCGGGTGAACGCTCTTCAGCAGTTTGGAAATGTCTGGAGCGGCCGCTTCCACCCCGGAGACCGCCGCACCCGTAGTCCTCAGGCCGCACCGGCTGGAGTTCCCAGGCTCTGCGGTGTTTTAAATCCAGCGCTGCCCTCGGCCAGAGGCCCACTGCCACAGCTCCTCGGATGTTGAAGTCGGCGACCACAGTAGTCCGGAGCCCACAGCACGGCGACCCGGTAAGGCATCGCCCGCTCCGTGATGGTGTCCCTGCACTGCGCCGCCCAGCCGGTCCCGACAGGAAAGGCCTCTCCAGTCCGATGGTAGACCTCAAGGGAGGGGGGGGGGGGGGGGGGGGGTGGGCAAAGAAGCAGCTCGGAGGGAAGCAGCCACTCTGACCCGGTAGGGACTAGGAAATAACGTTTCCCCCTTCCCCTCCCCCCCACCCACCACATAAAAGACTAGATGACCTTCAAAACAAACACTTTAACCTCACTAAAAATGTTTTAAAAAGGGTGAAAAGACTAACAGCTGAAGACAGGGCAGCCATACTCGACGGCGCCCCCACCGATCCAGGGTGATCTACGATCATAGGTGGACACAGGCGAGGGTTTGTTTTGATAGGCAGATGGTTGGATCACTGGCCATCATGCGAGGCAGGTTTGAACAGTTGCAAATTCCAAAGCTAGGGAGAGGAAAGTAGTAGCAGGAGGAGCGGGAAATAGGTGCAAGTCTAGATGAGGCACATGTGAGGAGAGGGGGAGGGGGGAGATAAAGGATGGGGGGTGGGGAGAAAAGGGAAGGGGATATTGTGGCAGGGATTTAGTGGGAGAATTCCATAATTCCAAAATTGGAAAATTCAATTTGGGTTGTAACCTAGCCAAGCAGAGTATGAGATGCTGTTCCTCCAGTTTGTATGTGGCCTCACTCGAGCAAAAGAGGAGGCTTGGGACAGAAAGATCCATAAGGGGAGTTAAAATGGTGAGCTGCCGAGAGATCCAGTCGGCCTTAGCAGACCGAGCGCAAGTGTTGAGCAAAAAGTGGCTGAGTCTATGCTTGGTCTCCCCTAGGAGACCACAGGAGGCCACATCGGGAACATCAGGAGTATATGCAAAATGAAATCCAACATTTAACACGTGATATTTTTATTGAAGTTGTGTGAATGAATGTTTAGCCCATGATATTAAAAAGCATCACATTCATGCACTACTTCAATTTTCCATTATGAGATCTTCTGGATAATTTATTTCGGAAGTTGTCTATTCTGTGATTGCATTTCTGTAATCGAGCTGTCCTGCATTGACCCTTCACAGAATATAAATATATGATGACAAATTTACATAGATCATTTAAGCTATAACTTCATTTGTAAAATATAACAAGAAATACCAGAATTTACCAGAAAATGATGAGTCATTATTTTAGTTTGCATTTCCAGCTCATGGAATTTTTGTAGTCAAATAAACTATTGGTTGGTAATGATGGATGAATTAAACAATTGTTTTATAATATATTTCATTTAATAACATTCATCATGTTGTCATTATACCTGCCTCAACTACTAAAATGGTGGATGAACTGAATACATATTTTGCATCAGTCTTCACAGTGGAAGACACAGGAATGTCCCAGATATTGAAGAGAGTCAGGGGGGTCAGGAGTGGGTGAAGTAGTGCCGGATCAGATCAGAGGATTTTGTTCTTTTGCAGGTTAATTTGCAGGTTGAGTCAGTGATGAGAAAGGCAAAGCAATGTTAGCATTCATTTTGAGGGGACTAGCATGTACGGCAAAAGCAAGGATGTAGTGCTGAGCCTTTTGAGGCACTGGTGAGGGAACATTGGAATATTGTGAGCAGTTCTGTGCCTCATATCAGAAGAAAGGTGTGCTGGTGTTGGAGAGGGTCCAGAGAAGGTTATGAAAATGATTCTGGGGATGATTGGGTTAACTTATAAAGAGTGTTTGATGATTGATTCTGGACCTGTGCTCGCTGGTATTTAGAAGAATGAGGAAGGATCTAATTTAAACCTACCAGATAATGAACGGCGTAGATAGAGTAGGCATGGAAAGGATGTTTCCAGTAATTGGAGGGTCTAGAACCAGAGGCATGGCTTCAAAATAAAAGCATGTACCTTTAAAATGGATTTGAGGAGGAATTTCTTTAGCCAGCTTGGGCTGAATGTGTGGAATTCCTTACCACAGACAACTATGGAGCCCAAGACATTGGCTATTTTGTAAAATGAAAATTGCTAGATTTTTGATTAGTAAGGATATCAAAGGTTTATGGGGAGAACATTGGGGAATGGGGATGAGAGGAAAAAATTGATCAGCCATGATCGAATGGCAGATTAGTCTTGGTGGGATGAATGGCCTAATTCTGCGCCTACATCTCCTGGTCTAATAAAGTCCTAGTCTGCAGCACCTCTCCCTACAGAGGCTTATGATTTCCTAATTATGTTTTTACTCAAATGTCTTTTGTTTAACATAGCCTTCTTTCTTTCTGAAACTTTGTCTAATTAAGTTATCATCTTTTTGTTCTATGTTTGTCGAGATCTATTTGCTTGTGATGCTGATGCAAGTAAGTTTTTTTATTGTACCTGTACCTCACCATACCTGCGCATATGACAATAAAATCAACTCGCAATGAGACACAAAGAGGTGCAGATGTGACACAGAGTGGTGGAGAAACTCAGTGGGTCAGGCCGCATCTTTGGGGAACACGATAGTTGATCTTTCGGGTTCAAAAGAAGAAGGGTTCTAATCCTTAACATCTCCACCTATGTTCTCCAGAGATGCTGCCTAATCCGCTGACTTACTCCAGCAGTTTATGTTTAAACTTGATTATTACTGAATAATTTGTCTCCTATTTTGACATGTAAAAGATGGCGGCGCTGCCTTAGCAGCTGCGGCTCGCCTGCAGTCTGTCTGTTTTTTTTCTTCTTTTTTTTGAGTTGTTCTTTTGTCCTGTTTAGTTGATTTTTGGTTTATTATGTTGTGTATGTGGGGGAGGGGGGGGGAGGGAACATGTTTTTGGTCTCTTGAAACAACTGCTTCATGACAGCTACACATCTTTTCAAATTATTGCTTCTTTTCACCCATTGCTTCTCTCCAGAGTTGCTGCCTGTCCCTCCGAGTTACTCCAGCATTTTGTGTCTACCTTCTCATATATCCCTACATCTTTGAATATCAAAAAGATATCCATGTCAGATTTTAAATGGATAACTGGATAAATGGATAATCAGACCAATGGTCACTTCCAGAAGTGAGTACTTCCTAATTTTAGGAAATGCTTACTAACTTTCCTTCTGAAATGCTGGGCTCTGAATTTTAAACCATGTGCCTTTGTCATAAATTTCCCAACCAGAAGAAATATTTTCGCTCCATGTACCCTACTAGATAGAGTCATAGAGTGATACAGTGTGGAAACAGGCCCTTCGGCCCAACTTGACCACACTGGCCAACATGTCCCAGCTACACTAGTCCCACCTGCATGCGCTTGGTCCATTTCCCTTCAAATCTTCTGGCACCCGTTGGAGGATAAACCTCGGAGGCGGGGCTGAGTCCACAAGCCGTGCTGATTGAGTCCGCAAGAGTGGAGTCCTCCCGCTGCGAGTCACCATCGCACTTCTAATTCCAGCCACTACCCCTCTGGTTCCCCACGCCGGCTCCTACCCCCCTCCCCCCCGTGATGCCCCCTCTCCCCCATGGCTCTTCCCTGTCTTTTCTCTGAGCTCACTCCCCCCCCACCCACACAGCCCTCCCCCCACACAAATCCCCCCGACCACACACCTCTCCCCCCCACAAGTCCTCCTGCCCCCACACACACCCACACCCCCCCCCCCCACCCCCCCCCCCCCCCCCCCACCCCGTTTCTTTCTTCCTCTACTATAACCAGTCTGAAGACGAGTCGTGACCCGAACTGCCATTTGTCCTTTCTCTCCACAGATGCGGTCTGAACTGCTGAGTTCCTCCAGTACTTTGTATTTTTGTTGAGTAAAACATCTCAGCCCTATTTAAAGTGTTGGGGCCGAGATATTTTACTATTGAGCTACAAATGTGTTTGGGTGCATACATTTGTGTTTCTGGTGCCAGATCTTGATAATCCTGGTATTTTAACTTCCCACACTTTCTGTCTGACACTTTGTATGTCGCTTCTAAGGACACTAAAGTTTTATAAAAACTCAAATGCTTTGAAAAATTGAGAAATATTAATGGTGCAAACATGGATATTAATAAAATATGCTTCAGAATGGTGGATGAGTTCGGCCAAATGGTTTGTTTCCAAGCTGTATAACTCTGGACTCCCCAACTTCCTGATAGTGCCAGACTATCAACTCCAGGCTCATGGCCCTGATTTCCCCACCAAAAGGTGACAGTCTCCAACCAGCTATGACCTATCTTAAATCTCCAGCTTTTACTCATTTTCTCACTGCTTGTCCTCTCTGCAGGATTCAACCATGGTTTAATAGCTTGAGGTCATAGTGTGTCTTGGAACGCAAGTTGAGGTAACGCATTGTGGCAGTGCTGAACTGGAAGTTGTGTCTGACGCCAAACACATTTGACTTGGTGTCTGGAAGCTTAGACTGCTTGCATCGTGACTCTGGATTCTCGTGTTCAAAAGACCTTTGACAAAGTTGCAGCACTCCATCAATCTGGATAGTTAGGATAGTTGAGCCCAGAAACGCTGTTGGTTGCTCCTCACAGCCTCTTCAACTTCTTCCACTAAAATGATGCAACTGTCCATCAGACAAGGACACACAGGAGACACACAAAGGGAATATATAAGGCTAATCAGCCATGGTTTTTTATTAAATTATATCTATGAATATGCTTTGCATTTTCATTTAGTTTAGTTTTAATTTAGCGATACTGCCCTCTGTGGTAACAAATTCTACAGAATCACTGTCCTCTTGGTGAAGAAATCTCATCTCATCTCATCTCAGTGTTGAATCTCTTGCCTGGAGACCCAAGACAGCGCAGCCAGAGGAAGCATCGTCCCCATATCCAGTCTGTCATGCCCTGTCAGAATGTTGTTATTTCATTTAGACCACCCATCATTCTTTTAAATACTGTTGAATACAAATCTAAACTTCCCTCATTGGGTATAATGATTATTCTAGCTCAAAGTTGTAGGTGGTGGAAATTATTGGGAGGTTATCAGTTATTTCAGTAATTATCAAACAATCCGACTAAAAGTGGCAGGAAAGAATTATGATTTAAAAAAAATAATAATTGTATTTATTAGAAGTAGTGTACATTACAATAATAAGCCAAAAATAACATAATACATTTCTTGTATCACTTCATATTTTAAACATTAAAAAGAAGAAAAGTTAAGAAAGTGAGATAGGATAGTAAGTGTGTGAAAGAGTGATCAAAAAAAGACCTTTAGACACGAAAAATTCGAAAAAATTATTAAGAAGCAAGCCATAGAAAAAGAAAAAGAGAAAAAGAAGACAGAAGATATATTAAAAGTAAAACAAATGAGATAAAAGGGATATACCAACTTCATCTTTTTCCTCCCCCCTCACCAGGTCCTGAAACCATTTTTTTCCAGAGTTCTGTTGCACCTTATACTTGTAGTAAGTCGATAAATGGAGACCAAATCCGATTATGAATGCGGAGACAAAATGAAAGGAGTGAATGGATTTTCAAGTTGGTATGCTGTATTAGGTACCTCCTTGTATTAGGTACCAGCCCTCATCATTTTTTGTGGTAAAGTCAAAGCATAGCCTGTCAATGGAGAAAAATTATTGACGAGTTGTGACCATCCATTTTGTGCAGGGCAGAGACAGCAGACATTGCAACATCGCTGGATGAGGGGATTGGCAAAGCATTAGGTTGCTTTTTGTTGAATGTGTTCAAGCTGCTTCAGTGACTTTGAAGTTGAATTAATAAAGGCAAATTGAGATTATTTTGACTGTAATTTTGAAATTGATACATATATCTGCTAATCAACTGCATCAAGAGAAATGGAGCAAAGGGAGGTATACAGAGGTGGTTGATGGAACAAGCTTGAGCAGCTACATTTTCTACATGTCTTAGCTTTTAAGCTTCCAAGGATTCATAAAAAGGGATGGCAAAAGAATCTCAATTAAAAAAAATGAATGAAAGTTGAAGGTAGGACTAACAAAAATGTTAAACATTTTGCTTCATTTTTAATGAATAAAAATTTAGGAA
Source organism: Leucoraja erinaceus (assembly GCF_028641065.1). Classification (NCBI taxonomy): domain Eukaryota; kingdom Metazoa; phylum Chordata; class Chondrichthyes; order Rajiformes; family Rajidae; genus Leucoraja; species Leucoraja erinaceus. The sequence continues at coordinate 107,670,619 of NC_073377.1, read as the reverse complement.
AAAGGATTGATTCTGAAACATAAAGCAGAACTAATTGGATGAACCATCACTCCTTTACAAAATGCATCCCTGGTTGTTGAAGAAAGTCAGAAGAGAGATACCAGAGGTAACACTACTTCCCAGTGAATGGTGCAGATCTAGAGGGTTCTGTAGAAAAGAATGACCAAGGAGTATAAGTACATAGTTCATTGATGACATGGGTAAACTGAGTAAAGACAGCTTTTGTCATGTTGGCCTTCATCCATAAGGGCATTGAGTATACTGTAGAAGTTAGGATGTTGCAGTTATACAAGACTTGGGGTATGATTTTCAGTTTTGGTCACCTTGCTATAGGAAAGATGGAAATAAACTGGAAAGAGAAGATTCACAAGGATGTAGACAAAATGCAAGGGGGTGAACTATAGGGTGAGGTTGAACTTTATTCCCTCGATATAATAATAATAATAATATATTTTATTGTTATTGCACATATGTGCAATGAGATTTGGAAGCTGCATATTGCACATATGTGCAATGACAATAAAATATATTATTATTATTATTATTATTATTATTATTATTATTATTATTATATTATTGAGTGCTGGAGGCTGAGGGGTGTTCTTATAGAGATGGATAAAATCATGAGGTGTGAATGCTTTCTTTTTTTCCAGGCATGAGAATCTAGAACTGGAGGATATAACAGTTGATTTAAGTTGAGAGGGGAAATAGTGGAACCCAAGGGACAGTGGTTGGCACGGTGTCACAGCAGTAGAGTTGCTGCTTTACAGCGCTTTCAGTGCCAGAGACCCAGCTTTGATCCTGACCGTGGGTGCTGTCTGTACAGAGTTTGTACGTTTTCCCTGTGACTGCATGGGCTTTTTCCGGGATCTTTGGTTTTCTCCCACACTCCAAAGTCATACAGGTTTGTAGGTTAATTGGCTTGGTATAAATGTAAATTGTCCCTAGTGTGTGAGGGATAGTTTTAATATCCGGGGATTGCTGGTTGGCGTGAACTCTGTGGGCCGAAGGGCCTGTTTCCACGCTGTATCTTTAAACTAAACTAAATTAAACTTTTTCTCACAAAGTACATATTTCACCAGGGACATGGATATAAAGGCTTAGAGGGTAATGGGTCAAACAGTTAAATAGGACTAGCTTAGATGGGCTCTTGTTTGGCATGGGCAAGTCGGTCTAAATAATAATATATTGAATGAATTAAAATTTTATTAGCCAAGTATGCATACATACAAGGAATTTGCCTTGATGCTTTGCTCGCAAAAGGATAAAAACACACGATATACCACAGACAATTAAAAATAAAACATTATAATTTAAACATGTGAAAATAAACCCCCGGCTTCCATGCTGCTCAACTGCATGATCGCGTTTTAGTGAAGGAATGGGAAGTAAAATGAATAATGCAAGGCCAGTAAGTCTAACTTTCACTCATCTGCAAGTGCCGGCACCTCAGTAGCTGATGACTTGAACTCCTTTTACACTCGTTTCGAGAGGGGCAACACCACTCCAGGTCTGCCGACTAACAACAATACCGCCAGCGTGCTGGCTACCGAAGCTGAAGGGAGGAATGTGCACACATTCTCGTTGTCTGAGCACGACGTGAGGAGGGCTCTGACACGGGTGAACATGAGGAAAGCTGCAGGCTCCGATGGCATCTCGGGGCGAGTACTCAAGTCCTGTGCTATGCAGCTAGCCCTGCCTGCTTAAAAAAATCCATCATTGTACCGGTACCAAAAAATGCCTCCCCAGCCTGTCTGAATGACTACCGTCCGGTGGCCCTTACCTCGGTAGTCATGAAATGCTTTGAGAGGCTGGTGAAGGAACACATCTGCGCCTTCCTCCCTCGCAACATGGACCCGTTGCAGTTCGCATACCGTCGGAACAGATCTATGGACGATGCGGTCTCCCAGGTCTTGCACACCGCTCTCTCTCATCTTGACAGCCAGAAGGGGGGCTACGTGAGGATGCTGTTCATAGACTTCAGTTCAGCCTTCAACACGATAGTTCCCACCAGACTGGCCGGGAAGCTAATGGAATTGGGGCTCAACACCTCCCTGTGTGCCTGGGTCCTGGACTTTCTCACCGCCAGGCCCCAGGTAGTCAAGATGGGAGGGAATACATCGAAGCACAGGATCGCCCCAGGGTTGCGTCCTCAGCCCCCTATTGTACTCCCTGTACACATATGACTGTGTGGCTAGGTTCAGCTCCAACTCAATAATTAAGTTTGCTGATGACACTGTGGTGGTGGGCCTGATCTCAGACAACGATGAGAAGGCCTACCGGGAGGAGGTGGCTGATCTAGCACTCTGGTGCCAGGATAACAGCCTCCTCTTGAACATCAAAAAAACGAAGGAGCTGATCGTGGGCTTTAGGAGGGCACATCATCCGAGGACATACACACCATTGAGGATAAATGGGGATCCTGTGGATAGGGTGAACTGTTTTAAATATCTGGGAGTCCACATCTCTGAGGATATGACATGGACATCACACGCCTCAGCACTCGTGAGTAAGGCAAGGCAGCGCCTTTACCACCTCAGGCAATTGAGGAAATTCAGAGTGTCTCCGAGGATCCTCCAGTGCTTCTACGCAGCGGCTGTGGAAAGCATCTTGTCCGGAAATATTACCATCTGGTTTGGGAATTACTCCAGGACAAGAAGGCTCTGCAGAGAGTAGTGCGTTCGGCTGAACGCACTATGGGAACTTCACTCGCCCCCGTGCAGGAGCTATACATCAGGAGGTGCAACTCCAGAGCCAATAAAGTCATGGGAGACCCCTTCCACCCATGCAACGGACTGTTCCAGCTGCTACGGTCAGGCAAACGCCTCCGTTGCCATGCTGTGAGAACGGAGAGGTCGAGAAGGAGTTTCTTCCCAGAGGCCATTCGGACTGTAAACTCCTATCTCACCAGGGACTAACTTTACTGAACGTTTTTCCTTCCAATATTTAATATGTAAAAGAATATGTGTGTGTTCATGATTGTGTTTATAGTTTGTTTGTTTGTTTGTCTTTTTGCACAAAGTCTGCGAGCATTGCCATTTTTCATTTCACTGCACATCTCGTATGTAAGATAAGATAAGATAAGATAAGATACATTTATTGTCATTTGGACCCCTTGAGGTCCAAACGAAATGCCGTTTCTGCAGCCATACATTACAAACACATAGACCCAAGACACAACATAATTTACATAAACATCCATCACATCACTGTGATGGAAGGCCAAATAAACTTATCTCTCCACTGCACTCTCTCCCCCCCCCAACCGATGTCAGAGTCAAAGTCAAAGCCCCCGGCTGGCGATGGCGATTGTCCCGCGACCATTAAAGCCACGCCGGGTGATGCAAGGTCGCACACCGGGTTCTTGGTGTTAGAGCCCCCAGCGTGCGCTCGCAGAGTCCCGCGGCCATTCCAAGCCGCGCGGGGCGGTGATGTAGGCCCCGCTCCAGGAGCTCTTCAACCCCGCAACTCGGGCGGGGGAAGTCGCCGTTGCGAGAGCCCTGAAAAGCGGTCTCCCCCCAGGGAGCCGTGGGCCGTCCACAGACCCGCCGTTGGAGCCTCCGACTCTCCGGTCGGGCAGCAGCAGCAGCAGCGCTCCTCCACCGCTCCACCCGTTCCGGACTCGGCCAGCCCCGCGACGGCGACGGTGAGTAGCACCTGAGTCCCCGGCTTCTTCCTGTTGGAGGCCGCTCCTCGTTGCGGCCCCAACGACAATGGAAACCCGACGAGAAAAGGTCGGGTCTCCAGTGCAGGGAGAAATGTGTATGTGACGAATAAACTTGACTTGACTTGCTATGGACAATCTAATATATAGCAATTTGAGAGAAAGTGCTGAAGTATTTGGAAACGTAAAGGGTAATCAGTGTCAGCTATTGTAGGATTATAAGTTCTGATATTTGACGTTTGGCTCATTTTCTGAATTTTCTGCTGACTTGATTGGAGGGATAAAGGAACCACAGCTGGTAAAAAAATAAATGGACCTTCAGAAGGAATTTGATCAGCTTACAATGGGGATAAATGACTTTAGTGCTAATATCCTATGGTTTCGGCTACTTGCGTGTATTTTTGAATTCCAGTCATCTCACAGTAGGAAGAACGTGAAGGTTCTGAATACATTCATGAAAATATTTCCGAGGTTGAGAAACAAGTTAGAAGGATACATTGGAGAAGATGGAACTGTTTTCTTCATAGAAAACCAAGGGGAGATCTTATCGAATGATGTAAAATGATGATGGGTCTGCAATGTAGAATTCAACCAAACTCTAACCAAAAGAACCCAACCTGCAATTAAGCTTTAGTAGTGGATCACCTTTTAAATAGTGCTGGTATTCATTGGGGTAGGTAGTCCTCCTTATCAAGGTAGTCCTCCGTGCTGCTTCACAGTGGATCAACTGTCCTAAGTTAAGACAAAGCACTGGGTAATATTTTGGGCTTCAAAGAGGTAGTGCAAACGTCAGCAGGCATTCCTCAATTATTGACATATTAAGAGGGTGTTCCTGTTGAGGAATGGGTCAGAGGTCAGAATTCGACAGGAAAAAAATTAAGAGTGACACAAGGCAAAAAAGAATACTCACCTTGGGTTGAAACTTGGAATCCATTGCTTGCAGCGGAGGCAGATTCCATTGCGGTCTTCAAATGAATTGGATAAATACATGGTGAGGTAGCATTTACATGTCTATGGAGAAGAAGTGTACTTTGTGAGTTATGCTGGTAGATAGTTAATGAAGAGTCATATGACTTCCTTCTGTGTTATATTCATTCTATGTTTTTAGATATTGGATCCCAAAATTCCTGGACTGATGAATTTCTAAAGGAGCAGCTTACTCTGATGTTCAAGTGAATATCCTGGCCGAAATCTTATTCACTTTCAAAGCCATTTAATGAATGAGCAACTGTCTGCTGGAGGAACTCGTTGGGTCAGCAGCAGCAGCAGCAGCGGTGGGAAATTGATAGTCAACATTTCGGGTCAGGACCCTTCATCTAGTTGAGCAATCCTCCACTGACAGCCATATGGGATTGTAGCACATGGTATTACTTTCTGAATTCTTGGAGTTACACCATCTTATGTGCCATTAAGTATATATGGCACTTTAGGGACCTAGTTTCTTTTTGAGTCAAAGTATATCATTAAGAGGTTTCTTGGATAAGGTTGTTTGAGGAGAAATTGTTGGTAACATTGGGCCTATTAATCATGCGGATGTTACAGTACAGTGTGATAGAATAAACATCGGCCAGAACTGGCAAAAGTCATGAGATAAGCAGATCATAACATCAGTCAGTGAGGATTGCCGATTTCATGTTGACATTGGGCTTTTGAACCTTGTATATCAAACGGTGCTCTCATTTACAAACAAGGAACTTTAGAGGCTGGTTTACAAAATAAGACACAAGGTGATGGAGTACTCAACAGGTCAGGCAGAACATGGATAGGCGTGGAGTGTTTGGGCCCTTCTTCAGACTGATGCCAGGGGAGGGGAGTAGGAGAACGAAAGCTGGAAGAGAGGAGGGACAGGCCTTTTACGTACCCTTAGACAGGTGAGGCTGAAGGGACAGCCACCCAATGACTACCGGCATCATTTAGAAATCATCCATGACCAACGGTTAATTCCAGACTGGGTGGCTTTGGTCACAAATGTTCAATTCTACAAGTGTTTGATACTTTCTGTAGTTGTTTCAAGTTGAAATATTCTGCAGGATGCGGTGTGGCAGGTGGGAAATGATTATTTGCTGACATTATGGCATTTGCTTGCAGACATTGGATTGCATTGGGGGAGTCCGGAACAAGGGGCCACAGTTTAAGAATAAGGAGTAAGCCATTTAGAACGGAGACGAGGAAACACTTTTTCTCACAGAGAATTGTGAGTGTGGAATTCTCTGCCTCAGAGGGCGGTGGAGGCCGGTTCTCTGGATACTTTCAAGACAGAGCTAGATAGGACTCTTAAAGATAGCGGAGTCAGGGGATATGGGGAGAAAGCAGGAACGGGGTACTGATTGGGGACGATCAGCCATGATCACATTGAATGGCGGTGCTGGCTCGAAGGGCCGAATGGCCTACTCCTGCACCTATTGTCTATTGTCTATTGCATTCTACTTGGAACACAGCATTATTGGACAGAGTAAACAGAGAGACAGAACGAACAGAGACCACAGGGGAGGAGGAGGAGGAGAAGAAGCCAAGTACAGGTGCACAACCTTTTATCCGGTGTTCCAGAAACCGAAAAGCTCCGAAAACCGGCCATTTTTTCCAGATGTCGTCTGCGCACCAAAGCTCGCGTTTGGCGCCAAACCTGACCCAAAACGACCCACGGTCAACCCAGGTCTGTACTACTGTAGCGGCTGCCTCCTCCCTGGAGACCGGGAGACGCTTAAACATCTGTAAATCATTGCTTAAATGTTAGTCAGTTAGTTTGGAGGGCTTTTATGTGAAGGGGGAACTTTAATTCTTAGTCCCCTACCTGGTCGGAGAGGCGGGGAGCGGTCAATGCCTTACCGGGTCGCTGTGCAGTAAGCTCCGCAGCGCTGTGGCCGGTGGGGCCGCGGGCGGCGCCGGTTGTAGCTCCGACCCCGGCAACTCTACCCCTGGCTGCGAGGCGCTCCAAACCCAGCGCGGCCCGCGGCCGGACGCCCCAGCTCCGCGAATGTCGGGAGTCGGCGGCATCGCAGCGCTGGGATACCAGCGGGGTGCGGGCAATGCCTTACCGGGTTGCCGTGCGGCAAGCTCCGGAGCGCTGTGGCCGCCGACACACAACATCGCGGAGCGTCGCTGGATTTGGAGCCGCGCAGCCAGGGGTAGAGTTGCCGGGGTCGGAGCTCCAACCGGCGCCGCCCGCGGCCGGACGGAGCCCCCAGCTCCGCGGCTCCAAATCCAGCGACGCTCCGCGAATGTTGGAAGAAGGCGGCCACAGCGCTCCGGAGCTTGCCGCACGGCGACCCGGTAAGGCATTGCTCGCTCCCCGCTGGTATCCCAGCGCTGCGACGCCGCCGACTCCCGACATTCTCGGAGCTGGGACGTCCGGCCGCGGGCCGCGCTGGATTTGGAGCGCCTCGCAGCCAGGGGTAGAGTTGCCGGGGTCGGAGCTACAACCGGCGCCGCCCGCGGCTGGACGGAGCCCCCAGCTCCGCGAGGTTGGGAGTCGCCGACCAGGTAGGTAGGGGACTAAGAATTAAAGTTTCCCCCTTCACCCCTACACCACCACCACCACATAAAATCCCTCCAAACTAACTGACTAACATTTATGCAATGATTCTCCCGGTCTCCGGGGAGGAGGCAGCTGCTCCAGACTTTTCAAGCCGCCCACGCTACCTACCTAATCTACGCTAAAAATCTTCCATTCTGAAATCCGAAAATGTCCGAAATCCGACAAGTGTCTGGTCCCAAGGCTTTCGGATAAAAGGTTGTGCACCTGTATAGCAGAATTACTCAGGGAGTTCCTTTCCTAACTGAACCACATATCTCCAATTCAATAGTAAGCTCTTAGAGGAAGCAGTCCATTATTAAACATAGAAAATGATTCTGGACTCCCCCAACATCGGGAACATGTTTCCTGCCTCTAGCGGGTCCAAACCCTTAATAATCTTACATGTTTCAATAAGATCCCCTCTCAACCATCTAAACTCCAGAGTGTACAAGCCCAGCTGCTCCATTCTCTCAGCATATGACGGTCCCGCCATCCATCATCATCATCCTTTATTGTCATCATGCAAAGCAACAAATTGTACAGTGCAAAATGAGAAGACGTTTCTCAGGGAATACCGGAGCATCGCACATAAAACTTAAACATTTCACATCTAAATAAAAACAATCCAGTTCCTGATAAAAACAGTACGAATAGTTTAAAAAAGTGCAGGTAAAAAGCAACATTAAAATATAACTAGGTAAATAAATTTTGATACTCCCATAAGAAGTTTATTGAATGTTAAATATAATTTCCTCCCCCTTTTTCCCTTTTTTTTCTTTTTTTTTTTTTTTTTTTTTTTTTTTTTTTTTCCTTTCCTCTTCCTCGGGCACGGAGCTGGGAATTTTTTCGTTTTACAAAGGCTACGGAAGTCCTTAGAATTCTAGCCACGTTAGTGTGGCTATCACTAACTACACCAATCGTAGATGTAGTTTTTTTTTCCTCACCCTACACTAACCAACCCTATCACTTTTCTTTCTTCAAATATTTTTCTAACTCAAGGTTTGAATGGAAAAACAAGACCAAGGCAAGGAGATATGATCGGAAGAATGATGTATTCGAATTTAAATTCATCTATCTGAGGTTTGGGAGCAGGGTCAGATTCTATGTGTTGTTCCTTCTGCCCGGTTATAGACCACCTCAGATGCAATATGCAAGATGCTAACATGACAAGAAGGGGTCAGGGAATAACATTTTGTAGTTGGAATGTCAAGGGAATCAATGAACCAATTAAGAGAAGTAAAGTTTTGGCACACCTAAATCTAATTAAAACAGATATAATATTTCTTCAAGAGACACATCTTAAAAAGCAATCTCAACATAGACTTAAAGCTAAGTGGATCGCCGAATCATATCATTCCTCTTTTTCCCACAAGTCAAGAGGAGTAGCAATAGTAATTCGTAAAGGAATACCTTTTGTGTCCTCTTCAATAATAGTGGATATGGATGGCAGATATATAATAGTGGTTGGAGAGTTAAACGGAGAAAAAAAGTGATCCTCCTAAATGTTTATGGGCCTAACTTCGATAACCCTACTTTTTTCAACAAAACATTTAATAAAATTCCTGAATTTGCACAATACAAATTAATAATTGGAGGAGACTTCAATTGTACATTAGACCCATACTTAGATAGATCATCAAGGCAAAAAAAAACAAAATCCAATTCAAGTGTATTTTTAAATTCATTTATTAATACCACTAATATTAAGGATATCTGGAGAATAGAAAACCCAACCGGACGGGAATATTCATTTTATTCACCAGTACACAAATCATACTCAAGAATAGATTACTTTTTAGTTGACTCTACGTTTATTCCATTTATTTATAATTCAAAATATCACAACATCATAATTTCAGATCACGCACCAGTAACATTTATGATTAAATTAAATGGAATGTCCGAGAAACAAACATATTGGAGACTTAACCCACAAATCTTGAACGAAAGATCATGCCAGGAATATATTACTAAACAAATCCAAATATTTTTTGAGGTAAATGACAACCCTGACACACCTACTTCCCTTATGTGGGAGACGTTTAAAGCGTATGCTCGAGGTACATTAATCTCTGCACAAGCATTTTATAATAAAGATAACAGGATTAAACAACAAGCACTGGAAAGTGAAATTAAGTTACTAGATATAGAAAACGCGAGAACGCCATCTACGTTAAAACATAATAAAATTGCTGTACTGAAATATAAATTAAATAAAATGTACTCAGAACAGGTAATAAAACTTTACCAAAAAACTAAACAATTACAGTTTGAATTTGGAGACAAGCCACAAAAACTATTAGCACGCCAGTTGCGAAAAATGGAAGGGGAAAAAATAATTCATAAAATTAGAACAGAGACAGGAGAATTATTAAAAATGCCCAAAGATATAAATGATAGATTTCTACAATACTATCATGACCTTTATTCAACTAAAACGGTAGCACAACCAGAAGGAATAGCAGATTTTTTAATAAAATGTAATTTAAAGGGTTTAGATGTAAATGATAGAGAATTATTAGAAAGGGAAATTACGATAAAGGATATTGAGGAGTCTATTGGCTCTCTAAAAAATGGTAAGGCAATAGGGCCAGACGGTTTAGGTTCAGAATTTTACAAAAAAATTCATGATCTGCTGAGCCCACGCTTGCAAAGACTATATGATTACATTTACACTCAACAGAAACTCCCAGACACCTTAAATGAGTCTATAATAACGCTTATTCCTAAAGCCGACAAAGATCCGGAAGATCCGGGATCATACAGAGCAATTGCACTTCTGAACACAGACCAGAAAATACTAACTAAAATACTAGCACGTAGATTAAGTACAGTGATAAATAAATTAATACACCCTGACCAAACAGGTTTTATTCAGAAACGGTATTCATATTATAATCTAAGAAGATTATTTAATATTATATATACCAAGAGAATTATTAATGAAGATTTAGCAATAATCTCACTTGACGCTGAAAAAGCATTTGATCAGGTCGAATGGCCTTATTTATTTTCGGTGATGGAAAAGATGCAGCTAGGGGAGAAATTTTGCACATGGATAAAACTACTATACACAAATCCTACGGCTAGAATACTTACCAACCAAAGACTTTCATCTAAATTCAGTCTATCTAGAGGTTGTAGACAAGGATGCCCGTTATCTCCATTACTATTTGCACTTGCAATTGAGCCACTTGCAGAAAGAATTAGGGGGCATCCGGAAATATATGGGTATAACACTAAAGACACAGTGAATAAAATTTCTTTATATGCAGATGACGTATTAATTTACATCACTAAACCAGAAATTAGTATCCCAAACCTATTAAAACTAATAAACCAATTTGGTGCACTTTCAGGATACAAAATAAATTGGAATAAAAGTGAAATTATGCCAATAAGGGAACATAACAAACAGATAATACAACAATTCCCATTTAAAGTAGTAAATGAAAAATTTAAATATCTAGGTATCTACGTAACTAAGATATATACATCATTATTTAAAGCAAATTTCCCCCCATTATTGAATAAATTACATAAGAATATCCAATACTGGAAAACATTACCTATCTCAATGGTTGGCAAAATTAATGCCATAAAAATGATTTTTTTACCACAAATATTATACCTTTTTCAGACGATTCCGATATACCTGGCAAAAAACTTCTTTAAAAAATTGGACTCTATTGTTAATGATTTTATCTGGGATTATAAGAATCATAGGATAAGCAAAAGACACTTGTGTAAATCAAAAAATAATGGAGGCTTGGTTTTACCTAACTTTTTGTTTTATTTCTGGGCAGTTAATATTAAAAATATGAACTTCTGGTTGGGAGAAATAGACCAGCAACCAGACTGGTTAAAAATGGAAAAGGAAGATTGTATGCCTTATGACATTGGTTCGATATTATTTGCTACGTCCAAATTAAACAAGAAAATTTACAGGGAAAACCCTATAATATTTAGTGCTATAAAAATTTGGAAACAATTAAAAAATACATTAAAATTAGATAACTTATCTCTTTCTCTTCCAATCGTGAATAATTCATTGTTTAAGCCTTCATGTTTAGACGGGGGTTTTACACAATGGAAGAATAATGGAATTAAAAATATGGGACACCTTTACAAGGAAGGCTCTTTTTTGACATTTCAGGAGCTGCAACAGGTTTATGGACTTCGAGGGAATGATTATTTCAGATATCTTCAACTTAGAAATTATGTTAAATCAAATTCTAAAAACTTTCGAAATAGAAACCCAGAGATTCTTGACGAATGTTGGAATAAGCATCCTAATACAGAAAAATTAATATCTTTTATATATAATATCTTATTAGACAGTGACATCCCTATGACGGACTTACATAGACAAGCATGGGAAAAAGAATTAAATCAGGTAATAACGAAAGACACTTGGGAAGAAAGTTTACAACACATACATCAGTGTTCACTAAACGCCAGACACTCTCTAATACAATTTAAAGTAATACATAGGTTACATTACGCCAAAACAAAATTACATAACATTTTTCAACATATCTCACCTATATGTGATAAATGTCAACATTCAGAAGCTACGTTATCGCACATGTTTACAAGCTGTACAAAAATTAAAAATTTTTGGGTAAATATTTTTAGTATAATATCCAAAGTAACCAAAACACAACTGGAACCAAACTCAAAATTAATAATACTCGGAATATTAGAATTAAATCAAACACTTAGAATAACACAAAGAAACTTTATCGATTACAGTTTAATAACAGGAAAAAAATTAATCCTAAAATTTTGGAAAGGCCCTACGGCCCCCACAATCAGAATGTGGATTATAGAAATGACGGAGACCTTAAACGTGGAAAGAATTAGACTTGCCCTGTTGGACAAACAGGAATTATTCGTTGGAACATGGTCTCCTTTTATTGAGTACTTAAAGGGTCAGAATAGTTCAGCACAGGAACCTGACTAGCACCCGGACTAAAGATTGGATGAAATACTACACTTTGAAATATACGAACATATCTCGAATGATGTCTTTAAACTTAAACAAACTTTTCCATTCTTCCTTAATTACCTTTTTCACCCCTCTCTCCTTTTTTTTTTTTTTTTTTTTTTTTTTTTCCTTTTATTTTCCCCCTCTTTTTCCCTCTTCTTTCCCTCTATTTCACATATCCTTTTAGTTCTATCTAGTTATAAAAAAAAAAACGAAGAAAAATGTAAAAAATATTGGAGACAATGTAATAATAACTGTCAATGTTATCATTTTAAAAATGTAAGACAGTAATGATGTAATAGACTATGTACTTATCTCCAATAATAATAAAAATATTTAAAAAAAAAAAAAAAAAAAAAAAAATATATATATATATATATATATATATAATTTAAAAAAGTCATAAAATGTCCAGGGCAGCTGATTTAAGTGACCTGAGCCAGTGCCAGAGTTATTACTCGTGCCAGTTATTAAATTGTCAGTGCAAAAGCAGCAGAATCAGGTGGAGTGACGTTTAGCAGCCTCACAGCCTGTGGAAGGAAGCTGTTTAGCAGTCTGGCTGTCCGGGCTTTGATGCTACGGTATCTCTTGCCTGATGGCAGGAGATCTAGATGTGTGTGGAGTGGGTGCAGTCTGTCCTTTGCTATTCTCAGTGCTTTTTTCAGGCAGCGGCTCTGGAACAGTTCTTGTACCGAGGGTAGCGAGACACCAATGATCCTCTCTGCTCCCCTCACTACCCTCTGCAGAGCCTTCCTGTCTGAGCAGTTACAGTTGGAGTACCACGTGTTCATGCAGTACGTGAGTACAGACTCCTCCGTGCCCCTGTAAAAAGTCCTGATGATGTTGGTGGGAAGTGAGACCTGTTTGAGTTTCCTCAGGTAGTGCAGTCGCTGATGGGCCCGTTTGACAATCCCAGTGATGTTCCTGGACCAGGTGAGACTATCTGTTATTTGCACTCTGAGGAACTTTATGCTCTCCACTCTCTCCACCGTGGTGCCACTGATGTTGAGGGGTGTGTGTTTGGGCTGCGACCTCCTGAAGTCGACAATCATCTCCTTTGTTTTTTCTACGTTTAATTCTAGATTGTTGTTGCCGCACCAGTTCACAATCCTGGGGATTAACCTAGTAAACCTACTCTGCACTCCCTCAATAGCAAGAACGTCCTTCCTCAAATTAGGGGGCCAAAACCGCACACAATATCCCATACCAGCCTTCTCTCCATACCCCCTGATCCCTCCAGCCACAAGGGCCACATCTAACTCCCTCTTAAATCCAGCCAATGAACTGGCCTCAACTACCTTTTGTGGCAGAGAATTCCACAGATTCACCACTCTGTGTAAAAAATGATTTTATTGCAGACATAGTTGCAGATACTGAGCAGGGTGGACAAGGAGAGTTTAACCAGTGGCCCTTGGTTTAACTATGGTAATAAACCTTTATTACTGTGGCTCCTTTCATGCCAAGACTGGAAGTATTTGCATCTCTTGGTTTCCCATCTCACGTTGTGCAATGGAAGTCACTAAATCGTTGATCAGAGATATCATAATTTCTTCCCTCTTACATGAAAGTAGAGGACACAGTATGCACTATGCTTAGCTAGGATTACACTGTGCAGAGTGGAGGCTCTCAGAGGAACTGAATGTTTTTGTTTTAACATAATACAGTATAGGAACAGATCCTTCACCCACAGGGTCGAACATGATAAACAAATCTCATCTGCCTGCACATAACCCACAATCCTCCATTCTTTGTATATCCATTTGCCTATCTAAACATCTCTGAATATTGTATCAGCCTGCACAACCAGCCCCAGAAGTGAATTCCGAGAACTCTGTTTTGAAAATAAATAATACACATCTCCTTTAAAATTTGCCTCTCATCTTAAAACTATGCCCTGTAGTTTATGCTATTTCCACCCTGGGAGAAAGGTTCTGTTATTAATTCATTTTACAGGGAATAGCAAGAACACAGTTGGGTGACGAAGATGATATGGTCCTAATGTGAGCAAATGGGATGACTGTAGATGGGAAAAAATATCAGTACGAACTTGGTGGGCCAAAAGGCCTGCTTTAGTGCTGAACAGCTGTTGTATTGCACAGCACCATGACTCTAGTGCTTATGCAATTTGAATTGCTCAGTCAGAGTCATAGAGTGATACAACATGGACAAATGCTCTGACTTGGTAAAACAATGGTCAGACAACAGCTGGAGTACTGCTTATAGATCTGGAAACCACACCGTAGGGAAGGTGAGATCATGCTGATTCACCAGGGGTTTCCTTGGATGGAGCATTTCAATTATCAGGAGAGACTAGAAAAGCTAGGTCTGTTTTCCTTGGAGTGCAGGGTGTAGGAGGAGACATGATTGGGGTATATAGTATTATGGAGGGGCATAGATGGGATAGGCTCCAAAAATCTGGAGACAGATTTTGTGTAAGGAGCAAGAAATTTCATGGAGCCATTCAGTCATAGAGCATGGAATCAACACTTCAGCCCAACTGTCCATGCCAAGCAAGATGCCCCATCTACGCTAGTCCCACCTGTCAGCATTTGTCCCATATCCCTATCCATGTACCTATCCAAGTATCTTTTAAATGTTGTTAAAGTACCTGCCTCAACAACCTGCTCTGGCAACTCGTTCCATATACTGACCACATTCGGTGTGAAAAAGTTGCCCCTCATGTTTCCATTAAGTCTTATCCCTCACACCTTAAACCTTTGAGTCCCCTGCTCTGCTAAAAGACACATCAGCTATTCTCCTCATGGTCTTATATACCTCTATAAGATTATCGCTCAACACCTTGAATTCCAAGGAGTAAAGTCTTAGCCTGCCCAACCTCTCCCTGTAGTTCAGGCCCTCAAGTCTGGTCAACATCCTAGTAAATCTTCTCTGCATTCTTTCCAGCTTAGCGACAGGTGCTTATCTAATACGGTAATCTTTTATGGGGCACTTCACAGAACAAATTATGTATAACAAAATTTGCTACACCCATTGGCTTCCTTGTAACATGATAGTTACTTTGTCAAAGAAGTCATCAATTGGTTGAGCACAATTTCTCATCCATAAAATTATACTCACTCAGCTGTATAAGTATTCTGTTACCATTTCTTTCATTTTCCTAACAAACTGTCCTGAAGTCATTTTCACCGCCAATATTTTCAGTATTTTGCTGTCTTCCTCTCAGTTGGGACGTTTCCGAAATGCAGTCCAATAACTATATATTTAAGCAATATTATTTTATTAAATGTGATCTTGAGAGTACATCATATTTTCTGTGGTATTCATAACACACCAATGATAAAAAGATCTTTGTTTGATTGCACCTACCAACATGCATACCTTATTATATTACAGTTAATACAGTGGCTTGCAAAAGGTTTCATACCCCTTGAACTTTTCCACATTTTGTCACGTTACAACCACAAACCTAAATGTATTTTATTGGGATTTTATGTGATAGACCAACACAAAGTGGCGCATAATTGTGAAGTGGAAGGAAAATGATACATGGTTTTCAAATTTTTTTACAAATAAAAAACTGAAAAGTGTGGCGTGCAAAAGTATTCAGCCCCCTTTACTCTGATACCCCTAAATAAAATCCAGTGCAACCAATTGCCTTCAGAAGTCACCTAATTAGTAAATAGAGTACACTTGTGTGTAATCTAATCTCAGTATTAATACAACTGTTCTGTGGAGGTTTGTTAGAGAACATTAGTGAACAAACAGCATCATGAAGCCCAAGCAACACACCAAACAGGTCAGGGATAAAGTTGTGGAGAAGTTTAAAGCAGGGTTAGGTTATAAAAAAATATCCCAAGCTTTGAACATCTCACGGAGCACTGTTCAATCCATCATCCGAAAATGGAAAGAGTATGGCACAACTGCAAACCTACCAAGACATGGCCGTCCACCTAAACTGACAGGCCGGGCAAGGAGAGCATTGATCAGAGAAGCAGCCAAGGTAACTCTGGAGGAGCTGCATAGATCCACAGCTTAGGTGGGAGAATCTGTCCACAGGACAACTATTAGTCATGCACTCCACAAATTGGGCCTTTATGGAAGAGTGGCAAGAAGAAAGCCATTGTTGAAAAAAAGCCATAAGAAGTCCCGTTTGCAGTTTGCCACAAGCCATGTGGGGAACACAGCAAACATGTGGAGGAAGGTGCTCTGGTCAGATGAGAACAAAATTGAAGTTTTTGGCCTAAATGCAAAATGCTATGTGTGGCGGAAAACTAACACTGCACATCACCCTGAACACACCATCCCCACTGTGAAATATGGTGGTGGCAGCATCATGCTGTGGGGATGCTTTTCTTCAGCAGGGACAGGGAAGCTGGTCAGAGTTGATGGGAAGATGGATGGAGCCAAACACAGGGCAATCTTGGAAGAAAACCTGTTAGAGTCTGCAAAAGACTTGAGACTGGGGTGGAGGTTTACCTTCCAGCAGGACAACGACCCTAAACATACAGCCAGAGCTACAATGGAATGGTTTAGATCAAAGCATATTCATGTGTTAGAATGGCCCAGTCAAAGTCCAGACCTAAATCCAATTGAGAATCTCTGGCAAGAATTGAAAATTGCTGTTCACAGGCGCTCTCCAACCAATCTGACTGAGCTTGAGCTATTTTGCAAAGAAGAATGGGCAAAAATTTCAGTCTCTAGATGTGCAAAGCTGGTAGAGACATATCCCAAAAGGTGGTTCTACAAAGTATTGACTCAGGGGGGCTGAATACTTTTGCACGCCACGCTTTTCAGTTTTTTATTTGTAAAAAATTTGAAAACCATGTATCATTTTCCTTCCACTTCACAATTATGCACCACCTTGTGTTGGTCTATCACATAAAATCCCAATAAAATACATTTACATTTGTGGTTGTAACGTGACAAAATGTGGAAAAGTTCAAGAGGTATGAAAACGTTTGCAAGCCACTGTATTTACCGAGGGCAAATTCTTGTTCCAATGCTCCCTATTCCCAATTACTTTTACATTGAAGTGATTGAAATCCAAGTGAAGTTTAAATGGCATCATAAAAGTAAAACCTCCGAATGGATGATATTCATTACGTGGTTGGTTGGAGTCAGTATCAGCACAATTACTATATTAAACTTTGAATCTTCAGATGTCCTGGTTCAAGCTAAAACTAAAGACAAATAATAATCTCCTCACACATTCACCTGCAAGTATCTCCGTCACTCCTTTAAAATATACCCCTTCTTAGAACAAGCTCTTAAATATCGCATCTGAATCAGTTTCCATCTGATTACACTCCTTGAGGATGTTCGTCTACATGTTCAATTAATAGAACAACGAGATTGGGGACATTTCTATTCAACCTGTCAAAGGAATTGGGGGGGGGGGGGGTTAGAAATAGTCAGTGATGTAAACAAACATAATAGTTGGGTGGCAAATAACAATAGTGCTACCTTCCCAATATTTAATTGAAGGAAATAATGGGTTATCGGGGTTGTATGTTGTGAAAGACAGCCTGACACCTTGCATGCCATTTTACTATAACACTTATCCCATCCCCCTGGATTTTCCGGATTAATCAATTAAGGTTTTGTAAACTAATTCCAAATCAGGCTAATTACAAATCAATAACATTAGCCAACTCTAAAACATGAAGCACTGAGCATTGGGATCCAGATATCACGGACAACTGGCCTCAGTTCCCCACTCACATCTGGCAGTGTTCTCCGTCTGATCCAGGGGCCACGGAGCGTTTTTGAAAGTTTGGAGGCTGAGCATCACTGATCATTGGCCTTGAGGGTACCCGGTGAGGGAGTGGAGCAACTGAGTGGGGAGAGGGTATAGAAGGGGAGTGTCCCCCATCCCAGTGTAGGGACCTTTTGAAATTTGATGTATTAAAAACATGTTTTAGTGCATTGTAGAAATATGATTTCAATGTTTTTTGTATGGTATTTTTAAGAGGTAACTTTTGAAGGGGTAACATTTTCCACAGAAAGGGTGGTGGGTGTATGGAACAAGCTGCCATAGGAGGTAGTTGAGGCAGGGACCATCCTAACATTTAAGAAACAGTTAGACTGATACATGGATAGAACAGGTTTGGAGGTATGGACCAAAAGCAAGTAGCCTAGCTGGGACATGTTGCCGGGTGTGGGCAAGTTGTGCCAAAGGGCCTGTTTTCACACTGTATCACTCTATGACTACATTATACCTCCACCATGCATGAATGCTTCAAAATCAAGTGGTTGAGTTTTATTGCCATATACTCAAGCATAGAAACATAGAAAATAGGTGCAGGAATAGGCCATTCAGCCCTTCGAGCCAATACTGCCTTCAATATGATCATGGTTGTTCATCTAAAATCAGTACCTCTTTCCTGTTTTTCCCCCATATCCCTTGATTTCGTTAGCCCCAAGAACTAAATGTAACTCTCTCTTGAAATCATCCAGTGAATTGGCCTGCACTGCCTTCTGCGTGAAGAATGTTTGTCCTCATCTCAGTCCTAACTGGCCTACCCTTTATTCTTAAACTGTGACCCCTGGTTCTGAACTCCCCCAACATCAGGAACATTTTTCCTGCAATTGTAGTAAGTGAAAATCTAGCAGGCAAGCAGGATGCTTTCTCCAATCACCCCCATTTGAAGTCCACTATCTACAACCGTTTCTACTCAGTGCTTTGCACTTACTTCCAGCAGCCACTGGTTGTCCTCCAGGATGCACCGAGCTGCAGCCTGATCCATGCCGGTCACCTGGGCTAATTTGCCACAGAGACTCTCACGGCAGTGGCGCAGCGCTTCTACGCCTCCGACGGCCCGGGACTCTTGCACTGAGGCTGCTCTATGGCCGGAGCTGCAGTGAGCGACGCCAGCCCGGCAAACACTCACCAGCCCCGCTCCCCGTCCACAACTGTCCCCGCCGCTGCTTCTGCTTCCAACACCCGTGGCCCGTGACAGAACGTGAGAAATTTGTGATCAGCGTGAGAATTTGACGAAATGTGTGATGCTCACGCTCAATGCAATACAATCCAATCAATACAATACAATCAGTTTTATTCGTCACTTGCACATAAAGTGCAAGTGAAATGAATTTGCCAGCAGCGGTACAATAAAAAAGAACACACAAAAACACAATAAAAATTTAACACAAACATCCACCACAGCATTCATCACTGTGGTGGAAGGCACAACATTTGGCCAGTCCTCCACCATTCTCCCCCGTGGTCGGGACCTCAACCCTCCGCAGCCGTTGCTGCGGGCATCCAGATTAGTAAAAGTCCAGGTAAGTCCTGAAACAGTGCCTCGCCACCAGAGACCGCGGCTTCAGGTTGGTGTAGGCCGCAGGTCGGCGGTCAAAGATTTAAAGTCCCCGCCCCACTGCAGCCAGATGCACCGCAGACAGCAGGGCCGGCGGTCGAAGCTCCCCTCCAGGGGTCCCCGGTGAGTACTTATCAGTTTCATAACTCATGATCTCTCACATATAAAACCATGCTGACAACCCTATTCAGCCCCTGGATACCCACATGCATATATATCCTTGAGATGATCCGAGGGAATTTTTATACCCAGCGAGTGATAATTACTTGGTATGCAATGCTGGAGAGAGTGCTGAAAGCAGAGTCGCTGGTAGCATTTAAGAAATGTCCAGATTAGCACTTAAATTGCCCAGGCATAGAAGACTGTGGCCCATGTGCTAGAAGATGAGATTAATATGAATGGATGCCCAGCAGTCAGCATAGGTGTGCTGGGTGATTGGCCTATTTCCATATTATGTAACTCCATGACAAGTTACCTATTCCCTTTACCAGTCCTGTAAACCTTCTTTGAACTATTGCCAATTCATTACCATTCTTACTTAAGAAAGGACACCAGTACTGCGCACACTTTTCCGGATGTGGTCTCACCAATGCCCTCGATAACGGAACCATCACCTTCACGTTTTTGCATTCAATCTCCCTGGCATCACACAACATTCAAAGAGCTTCCCTAAGTATTTGCTGTAACTGCATGCCAGCCTCTATGCACCAGGTCACCCAGATCCCTCTGCATCTCAAGAGTTCTGCAACCTACTGTATCATGATTCAATTCAGCTTTCTTCCTCATTTGTCAGATCTTTGCCCAGTCACTTAACCCATTTACATCCATTTTTAGCCTTCTGATGTTCTATTCACAACCTAGTTTTCTAGCTATCTTTGTGTCATCGGCAAATTTAGCAATCATGCCCTTGGTCCTTTTACCAAAATAATTTATTTAAGTTGTAAAAAAATCAATGAGCTCCCAGCATCAATCCATGTAGAACACCACTTATTACATCATGCCAACTGGAGTGAAGAATTATCTACTCTGTATTTCCTCTTAACTAGCCAATCTGCTTTCCAGCTAAATGAAAGGCCCACACCAAGCATAACCATCAAGTTCATTGAGTAACGGAGAACAAATGTGCGGTTTTAATTGTGCAGATCACATTGTTTTTACCGAGGAGAAGCAGAAAGGCTGAGAGAGCAGGAAGATACGAGGAAGGTAAATGGTCTTTGGAGAGGCAATGGGATTTAAATCTGAATTAGTTCTGAACCACAGTCTGGTTTAATCTGAAGCAATGCCTGAAATGCGGTATTGATTTAGTAGTAAAGAGCTTGCAACCAAGTTCAAAACTTTGAAATTACATGGCATTATCTAATAGTTCCAAAGCATAAAATGGACCATTCAGAACAGCTGGCCATTGTCATCGTGTAGGATCCATACAAGGATCACCCTCTCTTTTTCTCCCCCCCAATGTGATCACCTTGTTCTGTCTTAAATACATCTGCATTACCAAAGAACATGGAGCAGCTCGGGGATGGCCCCTTTGGCCTGCAACACGTGTTTCAAACATGATGCCAAGTTAAACTAATTTCCACTGCCTGCGATCCATATCTGTCCATCCCTTGCACATCCAAAAGTCTAATAAATGCCACTGTCACATCTGTCACATCTGCCTCCACCGCTTATGGCAGCATGTTTCAGGCACCCACTAGTCTCACTGTAAAAACCTGCTCACACTTCTCTTTTAAACTTTGCCCCTGTAATACAATCTAGCCTTTAACATTTCCATACTGGAAACATGTTTTGACTGTTTACCCTATCTATGCCTCACATCCTTTTATATACTTCTGACACTCCAGAGAAAATAATTCAAGTTTATTCAACCTCTCCTTTTAGCAAATGTCCTCTAATCCAGCCAGGATTCTGGTAAACCTGTACCCTCTTCAACGACTCCACATCCTTCCTATAATGGGGAAACCAGAAGTGCACACAAGACTCCATATGCAGCCCAACCAAAGTCCTATAAAGCTGCATAATGAGTTCTTGACTCTGTACTTCATGGCCAATGAAGGCAAGCAAACCATATGCCTTCTTTACTCTATGCGGTGACACATTTCACATTCAAATCACTTGCTTTGTAATTGGATTTCTTAAGCATTCCTAATTGGATATATTAATGAGTATTTTATATCATTTTTATATAAACAGTGGCTGTTTGCCCACAGCACCAACCCCGCTGGAAGACAATTGCTGAGAAATGTGTGATGGTGGTCATTATGTGATTATTGAGTTTCACTAAATACATTTCAGTGTTCTGGCAAGGATTTGAATCTGATTACAGGAATCCATAAATGCAATTGAGACAAAGATGGGCAGACATTATATTGTCACCCAGAGAGTTGTGGAATTCTCTGTCACAGAAGACAGTAGAGGCCAATTCGCTGGATGTTTTCAAGAGATAGTTAGATATAGCTCTCAGGGCTAGCAGAATCAAGGGACATGAGGAGAAAGCAGGAACGGGGTGCTGATTTTGGATGATCAACCATGATCATATTGAATGGCGGTGCTGGCTCGAAGGGCCGAATGGCCTACTGCACCTATTTTCTTTGTTTCTATGTTAAAAAGTCATAATCCTTAAAACAAATCCTTAAGAAATCAAAAACAAAATGCACAAAATGGCACAATGTTTAAATATTTTGGAGCTTCAATGTATATATATATTTAATAGTTGGGTGATCGTCTAACTTAATTCTGAGGTATTGATTTTATTTCCTTTGCGGTTAAGTAATACGGAGATTAACCCTGACATGACACTTGATAGGCTAACTGAAAATTCAATTGGAAGTTGCTGCTTAGGTGGTTTACATGCATGCCATGTAGTACTGCCTTGCTGTTATTACTAGATTATCATTGAGGTCAAATCAAGTGTCCATTTATCAGTTGTAAGTCTTCATAACATGTCAGCTTGCCTCTTGACCGTTGAGATATCAAATCACACCGCTGTTGATCTCATGAACGTCTGCCTCTAGCAGACCTGACTGGTGTTCAATCAGGCATGGAAACTCTGGACTAAGGGGCTGTCCCACTTGGGCGACCTAATTGGCGAGTTTAGAAGAGTTTAGGAGAGTTTGAAAAAATGTAATGTTGAAGACCTCCTTCGACTATGTAGAAGACCTACTTCGACCTCCTTCGACTATGTTGAAGACCAGCTTCATCTAGATACGAACAGCTACGACTAACCGGGAAAATTGGACACCGAATAGTGGAGAGTGAAGACGACCTCCTGCGATCTCCTTCGACCTCCCTTCGACTATGATGAAGGCTACCTTTGACTACCTTCGACTACCCTTGATTACATACGAATATATTGCCGACCTACTATGACCTAATACGACTAAACCTACGAGTAAAAAAAGTATTGATTTTTTCTATGGCGACCTTTTTTTACTCGCGGGCATTTTTCAACATGTTGAGAAATACCCCACGACCTAGCTGAGGCCTCGAGTACGTGGAGACTACTCTCGAGCATGAAGGAGAGTTACAAAGACCTCCTACCACCTCGCGTTGACCATGCTGCGAGTATGAGTCGAGGGCAAACTCGCCAGAACTCGCAGATTAGGTCACCCAAGTGGGACAGCCCCTTTAACTGGGAGCACAGCAATGAGCCATAACCTTGTGAATGTTCTCCTCCTGACACTCAGTTCAGCTCACAGATCAAAGTTTGAATCATTGAACCACCAAGTGTTAATGGATTTAATATTTAATGCAAATATATTTGCTGAGTGTATGGAGGATACATTTCCATTTCCCATACTCCTTTTGATGACAGGGCGTGTATTTGAAAGTGAATGCATAAAAGAGGGCAGCACAATTATTATAGGGTACTTAAACTAAAAGAGAAATCAAAGGCAGTGCACCACAAAAACATCAAAAGATTATTCTCTGTCCTACTAAAATCAACCATTTTTTGTCCCAGTTTTGTTCATGATTCATGTTCCATTAATAAGCCTTTCTTGCCATATGCAAAACCCATTGTCCAAGGAAATATCTTGGAAAATCTAAATATTCTGTATAAAATCAAAATCATTATCAGTCTTTTACTTTAAAGTTGACAAATGTACCTTTAAATTAACAGATGTAAAGAATGATCTAGGTTAGTGGAGCAGTTCCCTTGATCTGGCTCCATGTTTAAGAGCTCAGTAACTCTCCCCTCAGCTTTAGACAGCACCCTTAGGTTGGATGATTCTTCTTGTACAGCATGTCCTACTTACTTGCTATCGGAGTGCATATCCAGGCAGTCCTTTTTGCATATTAAGGCACTTTCAGCAGTTTTCTCATCCTATTCTATTTGAGGGAATGCAAACATTTTCTAGGCCAATTACGTTTTAGTAACCTACTCTTTGCACAGGAGCAGGGCAATTTTCCAAGAGTCTGCTAGTTTGCTGCCTTTCAATAACCTCTTCATCATGAATCTCTGCTTCTGCATAGTTTGCACCTTCCCTTATTCTTTTTTACTTTGAGTGCCTTTGTGCCAGTAAAATTAAAGCCACAATCACTGATAGTCAGGGGTTTAACATATGACTAAGGCAGTGGCAGAAATAAAGGTTTTTCATCCAGACAAGTCTCCTTCTGAGAATCTTACACATGCAATGGACCCACCTCGCAATTTAAACCTAGCTGGCAGAAGCTGACAGGACGAAAAAATAATAATTGGAGAAAACTGGTGACTGCATGTGAAACAAGATACAAAAAATGAAAATACAAAGCAGAAGAGGGGCATTCATGTTGCTGCCTGCAAGAAAACATTTCCTATCTAGTCTAAGGCTCATTATTTCCTCGCTTCACTAAGTTCAAAATTAGTATTACAAATATTTTAACGAAGTGAAGGAAGGAAATAATTTGCCTTACTCTAGTTAAAAAATAGATCTCCATTATTTCCTACCCTTTTTCTTCATAAGCATGGATAAATTGGAATCACCAATACGCAGACATGACTAAATATCATATTACCTTAAAGCCTGACATTAGCAAATATGCAGCTTACATCAGTTTGTGTTTACTTTTCAGGCCCTTGCGTCATTTTCATAAGTAATTAAACATGTTTTAAAAATAACACCACGCGTATCTTTTTGGCAGTTGAAATGTAGTCCACCGTGCTGTTACAAGCAAAAACTGAAAACCTGCAAGTTGGAGAGAGGATTTAAATTGAAATGTTACACATGGAGTTCTGTTAGAGCATTAACAAAAACATTCTAAAAATGTTACAAATGGTGCACTCTGCATTGATTTCCTGTTGAACTCGTGTAGCCTGATCATGGAAGACTTTATTTGTATGGTATCATTATGTTTAGCTCTAGATGGCTATAAAAGATTACCAATGTAATCTAATCTGAGGCATCCTGTTTACATGTAAGCTCCCAGTTTTATTATTTCTTCATCTTTTGTTATTTTATTTTCACTTTCATAAATATAAAGGTATTTATTTCCATAAAATAACCTATTCATCTGTCAGTTTGCAGACCTCAGACTTTGTTTTTTTAGCTTGGGATTCATGGCGACGAACTCTCACATCATGTCAGCTATTGTGGCTTGACACTGCATCCCAGCAGATGCATGCTCAATCAATTATGAAGTAGGATATGATAAGCCTCATCAGCATTGCAACCACGTATTCTGATCACAACTGCTGCAACTGAAACAGCCAATTTTCAGCCTGAGACCGCATCTACCAGATGGCTACAAAGATGCCTCACTCTAGTATACAGTAGTTGAGGTTATTAACGCCAGAAAAACCACTGCTAAAGAAAAAAATATATACGCAGGAGACAATCTGTGCCATTACTGACTAATTGCCATAGCAGCAGGAGTGATCATTTGTCCTTCTGAAACTGGCACTGGTCTCTTCTCACTGGAATTCATAGCTCTATTACATTTTCTTGCTTGGAGTAATGAGCTTATTTCATGATTTAAAAAAAATTCTTCCTGCTATTGCATCGGTCGTGGTTGCTGAAGCACTTTGAATATCTTAACCTACAAGTTCTGCAGCAGAGCAATAATTTATAATGCAGCAACCCCCACTCAGAGTGAACGGCAAGAGAGTTGCACATTCCTACCTAGAAGTGTCAACCACCAAACAAGTAGCATTGGTCATATTGGCAGTGAGACAACATAGCACGTGACATGAAGAGCCAGAAATAGTTATTTGTAAAGTAGGGACTTGCAGTACTTCGATTTATTTGTTGGCCAGACTAATCTTTCATTTTGCAAGTACAGGTACTGACCTTACTCTAAACAACATAGTGGTAACTGGTATGAGATGCTTTTAAATTACTATTTAAAGCCTTGTGCATTGATAAACAGCCACCATCACCCTCGTGGTTTATGACTCTCTTCAGAGTACAACAGGAAACATTAATAGTTTGCAATATAAAAATGCATCAGTGAGCCAAGCAAAACTCTCTGCTATCATGTTACATGCCATGTTGTGTCAACTGCTCTCATTTGCTTGATATCATAAGGAATGAGTCAAATTGGTTGAAGCCTAGCTGCAGTGACGGTGGGAATTTGTATACTGAAGGTATTCCCACTTGTTTTAGCATGGGATTTCCAGGATTTAGTTTAGTTTAGAGATACAGCAATACAGAGATACAGAGACAGAACATTCGGCCCATCGAGTCTGGGCCGACCAGCAATCCCCGCACACCAATGCTAATCCTACAACCAAGGACAATTTACATTTTTGTACCAAGCCAATTAACCTACAAATGTCTTTGGACTGTGGGAGGAAACCGAAGATCTTGGAGAAAACCCAACATACAAACTCTGTACATCAGCACTAGTAGTCAGGATTGAACCCAAGTCTCTGGCGCTGTAAGGCAGCGATCCTACTGCTGTGCCATCCTGTGCCAATTTAGGCACAATGATGTAAAAGAATACAGTGATATATTTCCATGTCGGAATGGTGAGTAACCTGCAAATAGTAATGTTCCCATGTGTCAGCAGTCCTTGTCTTTCTCAGTGAGAAATGTCAATATTTTGGGAAGTGCTGTTTTAGCAGATTAGATGAATGCATTTTGTGGATAGCATGCACGGTAGCCATGTGAATCAGTATTTAACATAGAGGATATGATGCTGATCATGCCACCTGCAATGTTGAATAGTGTTGAGGTTCTTGAATATTTTTGGAACTACATGTATTTGGGCATTTAGAGGACATTGTCTCATCGATGATAGAAAGGCTTTGTGCTGTCAGGAGGCAAGTCATATGCTGCAGAATATCCATCATTTTGTAGCCAGAGTATTTATGTGGCTGGTCAGTAATACCTACCGGATGTTGACATTGGGAAACACAGCAGTAACACTTTTTAATGTCCAAGTTAGGCTCTCTTGTAGGGGATGGTCATTGCCTGCCAAAATTAGACCATGCACTAATTGTAGGTCTTGCTGGATATAGACAAGGACGGCCTTTTTACTGAGGAGTTCCAAATGGAATTGGATATTGTGCAATCATCAGTGAACATTCCCATTGTTGGCCTTGTGACTGAAGGAAGGTCATTGTGCTGTAGATATTCAATGTGCTGATATATGGACCTCGGCCAACTATGCAACTGAAAGCTCATAATCAGAGAATGGGACTAAGGGAATAAACTGGAGTAATATCGATGTGAAATCTATATTAGTTTATGTGTAGAAATCTTATACAGATCTCTGCAATAGTACATACTTTAGTGAAAGCAAACCCAGAGTACTACTTTTAAACCAAGTTAGAGAATAATGAGCCATTGGTTTAAATCAGTAAAAGGTCAATTTGTGATTGGTACCAGGAAATTTTAAGAAGACCAATGTATGCAACAGAATTGTAAGTCTAGTAGTTGAGATAGAGCAACATCTTGGAATTATTTAGACGAAAATTGATACTAAGATATGGAAACAAAGAGATTTTCATGATGGATCAGCTGAGGGGCTGAATATTATTCTCAGGCGATGGGATTTCAGTAAAGGGAAATAGCTCAAAATTTCAAATACAATAGTTCGAAATGGAAAAATGGTCAAAGGAAGTATACCAAAATATAAGAAAACTTTGTATATGGATAGAGTCATACAGCGTGGAAACAGGCCCTGTTTCAGCGACAGATAGCACAATGGGCTAAGAGTTCGGCTGGCGACCGGAAGGTAGCCGGTTCAAATCCCGCTTGGAGTGCATACTGTCGTTGTGTCCTTGGGCAAGACACTTCACCCACCTTTGCCTGTGTGTAATGGAATGTAATTACGGCGGCAGGCGCGGGCACGGGCACACCGCGGGCACACCGCGGGCACACCGCGACGCCCTGTGTCTCCCTTTCAAGGGAGATGCTAAAAAATGCATTTCGTTGTCTCTGTACTGTACACTGACAATGACAATTAATTGAATCATTTCATTTCATTTCATGTGGCCCAACCTGCCCACACCGACCAACTGCACTAGTCCCTCCTGCCCGCCCTGATATGTGATGACTACTAGAATTGTACCACTTGCTGTCAATGTATGCCGCTAGAAGTATACATTAGTTAAAAATGCCCAAATTAAAGCTGACTACATATTGACTTGGATGTGATGACAGTGCCAGAGGGAACTGCTGACCATTCATCTCTGCTGTCCAATGCTTGTTTGACTTCCATATCTACACACCAAGCATCTGCTCTACTGCTGGACTGAGTATTGAGTCCAGGGGTGGTTCCCGATCATAATGTAGTGAGGGGTCAGATGTACTTCACATTTGGTTCCTCAGCTTCAGGTAACAGTCACATCTGGCTTATGGGCAACACAAAGCAAAGTTCAGGTTAGATTTTTTTGTTTTCTTCATTTCACTTGTTACTTATGTTTATAATGAAGTTATAGTGATTAAAATTTATCTTCATTATATTTGCAAATAATTATATTTGTTAAAATCCATGTAAGTGTTTTTTGAATGAATGAATATCTGAGATATTTTACAACGGTGAGGAATCGTCGAGCTACTGTGAGTGGGGAGAGAATGATAGTGCAGTCTGATGGAAGGCATCACATTACCTGCCAGAGGCTGTCACCACTTACAGCTTAACATGGAGCATAGGACAGTACAGCACAGGAGCGGGCCCTTTGGCACACAATGTTTGTGCCGGACATGATGCTGCTTGACCTAGCTGAACTGATCTCATCTGCCTGCACATGATACATATCCCTCTATTCCCTGCACTTCCATGTGCCAAACTAAAAGCCTCCCAAACACTGCAATTGTATCTGCCTCCACTACCACCCCGGGCATTGCGTTCTGTGTAAAATACTTGTCCAGTAAACATTCACCCTCTCACCTTATAACTATTCCCTCTAGTGTTGTAAATATCCACCCTGGGAAAAAATATATTTCTGTCTACCCCATCTGTGCCTCTCAGAATGTTATATACTTCTATCAAGTCTCCCTTCAACCTCCGACGTTCCGGAGAAAACAATCCGTCTATACAACCTCTCCCTGTAGCTGAAAGCCTCTAATCCAAGCAGCATTCTGTTAAACCTCGTCTACACACTTTCCAAGTCTTCCATATCTTTCCTGTAATGGGGTGACCAGAACTGCATGCAATACTTCAAATGCGGCCTAGACCAAAGTCTCATAGAGTTGCACCATGTCTTCCTGTCCACAGCTTGATCCACATTGCAGAAGTAGGAGTTATTAGCATGATGTGGGGATTGCAAGTCATGGTCTGGTCAAAGATCCAGCTGAATACCTCACGGAGTAAACAACATTATTTCTGGCTTCTCAGACCTTAGGCACGTGAACATTTGCAACTGTTTAGGTTCTGTTATCTGATTTTTACCACTTTGACTCAAAACTTCCAAACTTAACTCACCTGATTTCCACCTCATGACATATGTTCTGTTTACTTTGCTGTTATTTTTTAAATTATTTTAAATGCACATTGAAACTGAGGATTATAACATTCGATTCCAGAAAAATATTTTCTCAGATTTTTTTCTCAAGCTAGATTTATTTTTACAATAGTGACAATTCCCTTTAGAAACATTTGATTGATAGTTTAGCTGCCTAGAAAGTGAAGGTCATCCTGGAGTGGTCACAGATGAAATAGTGATTTATCTCTCAGAGTTATGAGCACATTCTGGAAGTGAATAAGTAGGACAGCACTTTCTGAATGTCCCAGTTGCTCACTCCAGATTGTTCCTGTGTGGAGTCTCTGGGACACACATTCGAGCGGAACTGCACGGCAGGTTTAAAGGAACCAAGTGCGAGAATGTAAAGTTTATTTCTATGGATAATGTGAAATGATAAACAAGTATGCTGACAACTTCTGCTCATAGTAGAGGCCAATGTAATCTGTGCTTGAGGTGAAGTGGGACACTTACGATTTTGCCATGAGCATCACACAATGAGCTGTACAGAAGAGAGAAGAAGAGAAATATTGAAACAAAGAAACTTTAATAAAACATTTATGTACGAGTTGCACATTGGGATATGGGGTGTTACAGAATAAATCACACTTCCTTTGCTGAAATGTATACAGTGTTAATGCAGTGGAATATCAGGCTAAGGAAAGGGTATAAAAATGCTGCAGATATTATATATAATTTGGCAGATCCTCACCACAGGATCATAATAGATTTTTAATGTCTGTTTTATACTTTAAATAATTATGCACTATTCTGTCACTTTCTATGATGTAAATTTCTCCTTCCTTGTTTATGAGAGAGATTTATTTTATTCTAGCATCTGAAAGTTTTTTTTTTATTTTAATTTCCTGCAATTGTGTCCACCTCCCCATTTGCTTCCAGGAAAATCCTCTCTTCCAGCCTGGACACTCAGTTGATGTATATAATTAATAGCGAGACCGATAGATGTTTTGAGCGCAAACAATATCAAATGATGTAATGAAAGGCAGGAGAATGGCTGTAGAGGTTCAGCCACAACTTTACTGGTTGACACAATAGTTTGATGGGCCTTTATACTTTTCACCTTTTTTCTTTCATCCCTATTCTTTAACTGTGCTTCTATCAAAATCAACCCACACTTTCTAACTTACATGTTACTGCCCGGGCCAAACTTGAGAATGTGAGATGGGTTATTGGTTCATCTTGATTGGAGGCCATGTTGGTTGAGATGGGTTATTGGTTCATCTTGATTGGAGGCCATGTCTCTGTGCTGTATAACACTTATGACTCTATTAGAGTACAATGTGATGCTTGTCAGACATATTTTGACAGCAAGCGATAAAATAAAAATGTTGTAGCGAAATTAAACTGATCTTGGTGCCATTTAAGATGGTGCTGGAGCGTAGCAACTCTTTGTCTGCTCTTCCCAGAGAAGGATCAACTAAACCTAATCAACACAAGCTGTGAAGGAATGTGACAAGGAAAATAAGATGAGCAGATGGAAGGAAATAGCAGTTAGCTGAAAAGAGAATGCATTTGGATGGTGTGTTTTAAGTGGAGTGATGAGGCCTTTGAAAAAAACTAATGAAGGGGTAGTATGCATTGAGGCAGAAAGCCCACATGAAAAACCAAATAAATATTTTCTATCGGTCTTTACGAACCAAATAAAAGATGCTACCAAATATGAGTAAAGAAGGCAATTGTTTGGCTGCTTTTCATTGGTTAGGAAATCATGTTGCAGCTTGATATTACAGCTTATTGTGTGCCCATTACAGTATATTCTGTATGCTTCATTGTCGCCTTTAGCTAACATTGATCTTCTACATTTTCCTTGATCTCTATCACCTTTGATGTCTCGTTTTCACACCTTACACTTCCTAATCCCTGTGTGTCCCTCTCCCCGACTCTCAATCAGAAGAAGGGTCTTGACCTGAAACGTCAATCATTCCTTCTATCCAGAGATGCTGCCTGTTCCAATGAGTTACTCCAGCCAGTGGCGGACTGGCCAGGGTGTCAGCTTGCCCGATTGCAAGTGGGCCCCTGATGAAGTGATAGCAAGTGATGGCAAGTGGGCCCCTGTTAAATGATAGCATTGTAGTTGTGGGGGGGGGGCCTTTGTCTCCTGGCAAACAATATTTTTAGACCTAGTCCGCCACTGACTCCAGCATTTTGCGTCTATCTTCGGTGAGCGTTTGACAGCAATGAGTCTGTTCTCGCTGGAGTTTAGAAGAATGAGGGGGGACCTAATTGAAACATACCGAATTGTGAAAGGCCTGGATAGAGTGGATGTGGAGAGGATGTTTTCACTAGTGGGAGAGTCTAGAACTAGAGATCATAGCCTCAGAATTAAAGGATGTTCCTTTAGGAAGGAGATGAAGAGGAATTTATTTAGTCAGAAGATGGTAAATCTGTGGAATTCTTTGCCAAAGAAGGCTGTGAAGTCAGTGGATATTTTTAAGACAGAGATAGATAGATTCTTGATTAGTATGGGTGTCAGGGGTTATGGGGAGAAGGCAGGAGAATGGGGTTTGGAGGGAGACATAGATCAGCCATGATTGAATGGCAGGGTTGACCTGATGGCCTAATTCTGCTCCTATCACATGATAAACCAGCATCTGCAGTTCCTTCCTACACAAGTTGACATTGAACTGGTACGACTTGGGTGGGGGAGGGATGGAGAGAGAGGGGATGCAAGGGCTAACTTCAAGTTCTATTCCTTTTCTCCAGAGATGCTGTCTGACCCGCTGAGTTACTCCAACTTTTTGTGTCCATCTTCAGTTTAAACCCGCATCTGCAGTTCCTTCTTACCCATTACTTGTGAATACTCAATACTCACTACAGTGCATGAATGAAAGTCATGGAACTAAAGTCGGCTTAGATTTTAGGCTGTAATAAATGGGTTGAAATGATTAAAGTTCTGTCTTTCTGTTATGCCTGACTATTGCAGGTGAGACTTTGTGGACCATGCATGTGAACAGACGGTATGTGATATTTATGCTTTATAACATAGCCAAAGGATGTATTCAATCGAGACTGGCAAATATTTTTCAGACAAACTACAGTGCCATCTTGTGGCCTTCCCCAACTCCAATAGCATTGGATTTTTGCTGTTCACAATTGCTGTAAACTCAAGCATGTAACTGCACATCGGACAGCACTTCTTTTAATTATTGTCTTTAATATAAATGAATGGTCCTTTTTTTCTTTAATTTAATTTTATTTTTTCTATTTTCTCTCTCTCAACTTTCTTCATTTATTCGTTTTCTTTCTTCACACACTATATATTTCACATCTTTCTATCCTTTACTATCTAACTTCTTTTTCTTATTCTAATCTTTTTTCAACGTAACAAAAAAAAGAAGTTGTACATAAAATGTATTATGAAAATATATATTAGGCACTTTGGTGCCATATGACTGTACTTACTTCTAATAAAAAAAAAAATAAAAAAAAAAAAAATATATAAATGAATGTAATTCATATTTATTGTTTATCACTGTGAGTTGATTAAAACATAGAAAACCACTGTGTGTGTGTTCCTCCAGTGGCCAACGCTCTTGCTGGACTTCTGGATGGAAGTTAGGAAACAATCGATAATTTTTCATCCAGTGATGTTTAGATGATTTTGCACTGCTTTCCAATTCTTTAATCAAACTGTTGGAAAAAGCTTTATATTGTTGGTTATGTTACTCTTAGATCAATGGAGAAAATTAAACTCAGAAAATGTATTGAAATTTCTGGTAAGGCAGATTTACTCAATACATTATACTGTATAATCACTGAATACTTAGATGCAGAAATAGTCTTTTCTCTCCAAATTTTTCCCATTTGTTTGAGATTTGTGCATTCATTTTATTTCTACAAAAGAATGCCTGCTGAGTCCTCACTTCCTTTCGGCAGTTAAAAAAAAGACTGAATTGTAAATGTATTCACCGTCTACAAACATCACACTGCAGCTGAAGGAAGGCCACCATTGATTCATAGAATCATACAGCACAGAAACAGGCTCTTCAGCACAACTTATCCATGTTGTCCAGGATGCTTCATCCAAGCTAAAAATATTTTCCCTCATTTGGCCCATTTCCTTCCATACCTTTATTATCTACAGTATATACCTAGCCAAATGTCTTGTAAATGCTGTTATTGTGCCTGCCTCCAATACTTCCTCCAGCAGCTCGCTCCATATAACCACATATAACTATGTGAAAAGGTTGCCATTCACATACGCATCAAATCTTTCCTCTCTCATTTTAGCCTTTGTGCTCTGATTCTTAATTCCCCAACTCTGGGTAAAAGACTGTTCATGCACCCCATCTATTCCTCTCATACACCTCTATAAGATCACCCCACAGCCTACTTTCCATTACTTCTCGATAGCTCAGGCCTTTGAGTCCTGACAACATCCTCGTAAATCTTTCTGACATCGTTCTATCTTAATGAGATCTTTCCTCCAGGATAATGATCTAAACTGAACACAGAACTACCAGGGCAGCTTCACTAACATCTTATGTTATGGCACAGTCGTATAACATACCAACTTCTATACTCAATGGTAGAAACAAGGCATTACAGTTGCTAGTTTTAAAAAACAATACAATATGCTGGAGTAACTCAGCGGGTAAGACAGCATCTCTGGAGCACATGGATAGGTGACATTTTGGGTTGGGTCTGAAGAAGGATCCTGACACGTAAGGTCACCTATCCATGTTCTCCAGAGATGCTGCCTGACCTGCTGAGTTACTCCAGCATGATATACATTTTTTTAATACTCAATTCCCAGATGGATGAAAGCCTTCATCACCACCTCATCTACCTGTGATGTCACTTTCAGGGTGACAGATTTTATGTCTGCTCTATAACACATCTCAAGGCCATATTGTTCACTATGAAGCTTGACCTAGTTTGAATCCACTCACACTTATCTGTATTAAACTACATTTGCCAATTTTCAGCCTTTATGCCCAGCTGATCAAGATCCCATTGTAATTCTACAAAACCAATTTCAACACCACTACTTTATGTCATTTGCAAACCTACTCCTACTTCCCACAGTGTCTTTGCATATGCCTGATCAGGCTTGGGAGATGTATCTACATTTATACATTTTGGGATGTCCATCATCTCAACTATAATACAGACTGCCCTCAAGACATCACCATTAACTTTCTGAAGTTACCCCGTGTTCAATTCTTTCTCCACGGTACAAAAAACAGAGGAGAAGAGATCATAGAGTCAGACAGCCCAACTAGTATCCTGCCCAAAAATTAATGTTATAGCTCAGGCCTTAGACTTCTGGTAACATTCATGTAAATCTTCTCTGCACTTTTTCCACCTCTGTTCATTGTGGATATTATCCATCTCCTATGGCTCCATGCATATATGACCACTTTATAACATATAACAGTACAGCACAGTAACAAGCCCTTCGGCCCACAAAATCCATGCTAAACTTAGCGCCTAGTTAAACTCATCTCCTCTGACTGCACATGATCCATACCCAAGTTCAAGTTCAAGTTCAAGGTTTTTGTCATGTGTCCCTGATAGGACATGTGTCCCTGATAGGTAAAGGTGAGGGGTGGTTGAGGCAGATATGATAGTGGCACTGAAGAAACTTTATTTTAAGGATAAGGGGGAAATCCTTTAAAACCGAGATGAGAAGAACTTTTTTCACGCAGAGAGTGGTGAATCTCTGGAACTCTCTGCCACAGAGGGTAGTTGAGGCCAGTTCATTGGCTATATTTAAGAGGGAGTTAGACGTGGCCCTTGTGGCTAAGGGGATCAGGGGGTATGGAGAGAAGGCAGGTACAGGATACTGAGTTGGATGATCAGCCATGATCATATTGAATGGCGGTGCAGGCTCGAAGGGCCGAATGGCCTACTCCTGCACCTAATTTCTATGTTTCTATGTTTCTATGTTTAGGATTTGCATATAGATATGCAGGGAATGGAGAGACATATGGATTATATGCAGGCAGATAAGAGTTGGTCTTGGCATTATGTTCAGCCCAGATGGTATGACCCGAAAGGGGAGATCAACAGCAGCAGTCAGGCCTGAGGTACAGTAGGGAAGAGTGAAGTCAGACAGAATGATGGTGACAGTAAACCTGTTCTTTAGTAGACCAGACAAGAGATTATGTTGCTGCAAGCGAGACTCCAGGGTAGTGCCTCGCTGGTGCCAAGGGCTAGGATGTCTCATAGCAGTTGTACAACCTTCTCAATGGGGAGGGTGAGCAGCCAGAAGTTATCGTGCACGTTGACACAAATGACCTAGATAAGTAGAGGGGTGAGGTCCTGCATAGTGAATACAGGGATTTCAGTGTTAAAATACAGGACTTTGAGGGTAGTAATCTCCAGATTACTCTTGGTGACTTGTCTTAGTCGGGGTAGGGCTAGGTCAGACGAATGCGTAACTCAGGAAATGATGAAGAGAATCGGAGTTTGAGCATTGGGAGCACTTCTTGCGCAGTGGCGACTTGTACAAGAGGGAGTGGTTGCATCTGAACTGGAGGGGGCCAATATCCTTGCAGGGAGGTTCACTAGTGCTACTCGGGAGAGTTTAAACTAGAGAGGTCGGGCAGGCAAGAACTTGAGGAGAAGGTTAACAAATGGAAGGACTGATGGAAAGGTCGAGATTAGGACCAGTAAGTCTCAAAGGGCAGAAAGGCAGGGAGAGGCTAAGGAATATGGTGAATCTGATGGACTGAAGTGAGCTTATTTCAATGCAAGTGGGATCAAGGGTGGAGCAGATGAACTTAGAACAATGGTGTTGTGACCAATATGTAGACATGGTTGTGAGAGGGACAGAACCAGCAGCTCAACTTTCTCGGGTTTCGATGTTTCAGATAAGATTGAGAGGGAGGGAAAAAAAGGTAAAGAGTACTAAGCACAGGAAAAGGCCCTTTAGCCAATAATGTCAATGCCAAACATGATGCCTATCTGAACTGGGGTTGCTCCACTGATCAGGAAAATGTCATGGCAGCATTCAGAAGGGACATACTGAAGGGTTTGTACACTGAGGTGCTATTGGTAGAGTTTAAAAATAAAGAAAGTGCAATTACTCTAATGGGATTGTACTATAAACCCCCAATGGCCAACGGGTGCTAGAGGAACAGATATGTAGATTGGGACTTATTTAATGCAAAAGGATTAGATGGGGCAGAATTTGTTAGTGTATCCAAAAGGGTTTCTCCGGGGTGGGAGAATGCAACCTTCACGTGGTCCGCCCTGTTTCGACGAATGCAATCAACCCGGTATGCACAATCAAATAAGATCAAATAGAACTAGTTGTCATACAACTTTAGGCTGTGCACGCCATACACAAGAAGAAGAAGAGGGTTTCCTCAAACAGTATGTGGATAGTCCAACTTGAGGAAGGACCAGCCTGGACCTTATACTGAAAGAAGATCCTTTGGTTTAGTTTAGTTTAGTTTTGAGATACAGCATGGAAACAGGCCCTTCGGCTCACAGAGTCCACACCAACCAGCGATTCCATTCATTAACACTGTTCTATATGCACTAGGGACAAGTTACAATTTTACCAATCCAATTAACCTACAGTGTGTGTGTGTGTGTGTGTGTGTGTGTGCGTGTGTGTGTGTGTGTGTGTGTGTGTGTGCGCACATGTGTGTGTCTGTCTGAAACTGTCTGGTTTGGTGGGTGGGAGCATGCTTGAGAGCGAGAGATGGTGAAAATATAAATAATAAGTATAGTAAGTTTTATACATATATATGTTTTGGACCAATCTTCTACTTGGGGTTACCAGTGACTGGATTAAACTTCTAATCTTCAAAACAACGTTACCAAATTAATCAAATAATGAATCATACCAACAGAGTTGTTATGACCATCCTTTACCAGGTATAGATTAAATCTATCCCCCAGAATAATTTTCAAGTAATTTCCCTGTCAAGGTTAAATGCACTGTCCTGCAAGTACCTAGCTTATTACTGCCTCATATTTTGTTATTTTAATCTCTGTACATTTAGACATACAGGGATCGTGAACTCTGGATGCCCTTTCTTTACTCATCCTGTGATTACTTCCATTTAAGACCTCTCCCAAAATAAACAACTGGATCAGAATAGGTGATCAGTGACGTACTACCCCTCCCTTCCTTGAACGATGATCACAGCT
This sequence comes from Leucoraja erinaceus, assembly GCF_028641065.1. Lineage (NCBI taxonomy): Eukaryota > Metazoa > Chordata > Chondrichthyes > Rajiformes > Rajidae > Leucoraja > Leucoraja erinaceus. Next base: position 107,633,155 of record NC_073377.1, on the reverse strand, counting down.
CACCTGGCCTTACAGAGGGTGCCAACCTCTGACCACTCACAGGAACATAACTTTAAAATATTTAATTAAAATCAATTAAAGAATGGAAGTATATTATCGCACAACAGATTTCCTCTAGTTAAATCAGTAGAGACGCCATTGTCAATCATTGTCAGCTATGCCAGTTCTAACTTCGGATGGGTTCCCCCCCCCAAGATGATTCCCTATTATTTGTGGTGGGGAATAGTCACAACTTTGCACTTCCTCACCAGATCCACATGGAGTTCAATGCCAAGTACATTAACTAAAAACTACCGCAGGTGGCAGTCAGCAATTTTGTGAATTCTGTATTGCTGCAGACATTGCAAAGTGCAGTCAGTCATGTGGGGAAATGTGAGCACTGGCAACATTTCTTTGCAAAATTCAAATCATTAGATCTAGTGGCAAAGTGTTTGGTTGTAAGATGTAGATTTTAAATAGTCACTGAAAAGGAAGTGGGTGGTGGATGTATGGAACAAGCAGCCAGGGGAGGTAGTTGAGGCGGGGACTATCCCAACATTTAAGAAAGAGTTAGACAGCTACATGGATAGGACAGGTTTGGAGGGATATGTACCAAGCGCAGGCAGGTGGGACTAGTGTAGCTGGGACATCGTTGGCCGGTGTGGGCAAGTTGGGACAAAGAGCCTGTTTCCACACTGTATCACTACGATTCTATGAAGGATGATAAATAGAATGTTTAGAGGTAATTCTACAGTGCAATTTGAGATAGAAGGTCTGAAGAAAGGTCTCGACCCAAAATGTCACCCATTCCGTTTCTTCAGGGATACCGCCTGACCTGCTGAGTTACTCCAGCTTTTTGTATCTATGTCCGAGATAGAAGACTCAATCTCTGACAGTAAAGTGTAGTAAAACAGTGATGCACAGATATTGTGGAGGCTTGTAAATACCGCAGATGATTCCAAATTTCCCTGAAGTGAAGGAATGGTGTAATGGGTACCTTTAACAAACCAAGAACGATTATCTTAAGTTCAAGGGTACTTTTTACAGGATTTCGATAGAATTCAAACCATCTGTAAAATGGCATGAATTTTGTTTGACCCAGCAAGAGTACTATAGCTTGAATTCCGGCAGTAGACCAGGAATTCTCCAAATGCATTCCTTGCCCTTTTTCCCTCAATCAGAATTTCCTAGTTTCCCCTCCCCTATACATAAGAATTTTTGTGGACCCTGTTTCTGCTCCAACTGTTGCGTCCCATTCTGCAATGTCTAATGTTTTGCTCTCCACTCTAACTCCCGAAATGTGACAAAATGTCTGCAAAGTCTTGGTCAGACGTACAAAGCACAAAAGAAGAGGACATTCAACTTACATCAGACACGTCACCAACCGTCCGATGTAGAAACATTCTGCATAAAAAGGAAATGCAAATGAATAAAGAATTAGAATGATCTTTCAACAATGTGTCATAGAAACATAGAAACATAGAAATTAGGTGCAGGAGTAGGCCATTCGGCCCTTCGAGCCTGCACCGCCATTCAATATGATCATGGCTGATCATCCAACTCAGTATCCCGTACCTGCCTTCTCTCCATTCTGATCCCCTTGGCCACAAGGGCATCTAACTCCCTCTTAAATATAGCCAATGAACTGGCCTCAACTACCCTCTGTAGTTCCAGAGATTCACCACTCTGTGTGACACACCATATGTGTCAACATATGACTGCATAAAATATAAGCTCACTTCTTCTCTTTTTTTGGCATTTTTCTTACTGCCATTAGCTCCTCGGAATAATTTGTTTTTGAACAGCAGTTCATGGGATACTGATCTGAATGACTATCCTTGGACTACTGGGGAAAACACTGCTGAGACCAATTTTGCTCCTGAACGGGCAAGTTGAGTTTCCAGCAGGTGGCGCTGCATACCATTCTGGGGCAGAGATGGTTTCAATCTCCATGACTATGTTTCTGGCCAGGATACCAGTAGACCAGTACAGGTGTTGTAATGGCCTCAGAGCAAGGTTTCCTGAAGAGGAATCATGCTGACATACCCTCTGGAATCAAAACAACCAGTAACCCTTTGTGACATTGAGGCATTTTACAAATACAATAGAAATTTCCTGTTTATAGAGTAATAGAGTCAAAGAGTGATACAACGTGGAAACAGGCCCTTCAGCCCAACTTGCCCACACCAACCAACATGTCCCAACTACACTAGTTCCACCGGCCTACATTTGGTTAATATCCCTCCAAAACTGTCCTATCCATGTACCTGTCCAACTGTTTCTTAAATGTTGGGATAGTCCCAGCCTCAACTACCTCCACTGGCAGCTTGTTCCATACACCTACCACCCTTTGTGTGAAAACGTTACCCCTCAGATTCATATTAAATCTTTTCCCCTTCACCTTAAACCTATGTCCTCGATTCACCTACTCTGGGCAAGAGACTGTGCATCTAGCCGATCTATTCCTTCCATAATTTTATACTCCTCTATAAGAACACCCCTTATCCTCCTGCGCCCCAAGGAATAGAGTCCCAAACTACTCAACTCCCTATACCTCAGGCCCTCCAGTCCTGGCAACATTCTTGTAAATCTTCTCTGGACCCTTTCCAGCTTAATAACATATTTCCTATAACATGGTACTCAGAATTGAACACAATACTCTAAATACGATAGACAAAAATCCTGGAGGAACTCTGCGGGTGAGACAGCATCTATGGAGAGAAGGAATAGGCGACGTTTCGGGTCGAGACCCTTCTTCCCCTTCCCAGCCCTCCCACTAGTCTACTGTCTCCGCCTCTTCCTTTCTTTTTCAGGAGCAGTGCACACTGTTATCAAAGCTCCCTGGTTATATTGTGTAGGAAGGAACTGCAGATGCTGATTTACACCAACGTCAGACACAAAATACTGGAGTAACTCAGCGGGTCAGGCAACATCTCTGCAAAAAACAAATCGACGGCATATCAGATAGAGATCCTATCTCAGTCTGGTCTCTACCTGAAATGTCACCTATTCCTTTTCTCCAGAGGTGCTGCGTCTTTGAGGTATTTTGAGTCTCAGTTTATATTGTCCAATATTATACACCTGGTGTGGGACAAAAAAAGTCATTCTTCAGCTGGTGTGGAACATGGAGAACAACTCCAATAATACATGTTCCCTGAGCATCTCGACATATCTGATCCACTCGATCCAGTCAGCAATCTTAGATCCAGTTGCATGTCCCCACTCCACTGCTTCAGTTGTTAAATTGATAGCCAATTGGGGACTTGGTGGTTGGCTAATGGTAGAATGCCATCCTATACCTAAGACATTAGCCAATTGGAATAAACATTACACACCTGTTCCCTATGTTCCGCCTGCGAAATATTACCCACTCTAACATTCTATTTATTGACCCCCTCATATTGTTTGAATATTTTAATTTTCTTCAGAAATTCTTGCACTGCTTCTCTCTCTGCCTTACTCTGACTTGCCATCTTTAAATAATATTTTGTCCATTCTCTGTATCATCCCCATCTTTTCTCTCATCTGATCTATTGGTCACCAAGTCCTTTTACATTCATCATATTATCCGTAGATAGCACTGCTGCATGTTCTACTAGTGTTACTCTGTAGTACAGGGGCCTATTGTACACTCCCTACAAAGTGATCTCCCCTTTACAGTTCTCAGCTCCACCTATATAGCCTCACTGGTGAATCATCAGCAATGTAATCTCAGACCACTGCAGGAACATTCTCCTTCATCAATAAAGCAACACCCCCTCCTCTTTTACCCACACTTCTATCTCTCCCATAGTATCTATGCCCTGGAACAGTACACCGCCTGTCATGTCTCTCTTTATAGACTGTCCAAGCTAAATTATTTTGGAAATTTAAATATTGATTGATAAAAATACATCAATAGATGCTCCTGAACACATCATCAGTGATGTAACCTGGAGTCATTGGGTGTTCCGGGTCTTTCAACATCAGACACCCTCACCCAGGCGACCCAGCCGTGGTTGATCAGACCACGACTTGTGTTCAGGTGGCATTCGCTCCTCCCCATGGACCTCCTCTCCTGATCCAGAACCATCTCGAGGCCTTCTCCGCTGCCTCTGTGGTGTTCTTGATGGCCCTTCTCCTCGCCACTCCATTGATGCCCAGTGCACTCAAGGCTTTGTAGAGCGATTGCCCTGCAAAACCTCTGCAACCAACCTCGATGGGCATACACCTTGCCTTCCAGCCCTGCTTACGGCAGTGTATGACCAGCTCTTCATACTTGGCCATCTTCCTCTCGTGGGCCTCCTCCAGACGGTCCTCCCACGACGCTGTCAGTTCCAACAAGACAATGTTTTTGGTCGCCTCTGAGACCAGGAGGATGTCTGGCCTCAGGGTGGTCGTGGCAATGTGCTGTGGGAACTTCAGCTGTTTCACCAGGTCTACAGAAAGCTGCCAGTCCTGCGCAGTTGCCAGGATTCCCGACTGATTCCTGGCTGCTGTGGTTCTTGGCAGCTGCACTCTGGCCTTCACAAAGATGATCATCTGGGTGGTGGGCTGTGCTTGTCTGCAGCTGTTTGTATGATCTTGAAAGCATCCAGAAAACCTGCCTCCACCACCCTCTGAGGCAGAGAATTCCACAGCCTCACCACTCTCTGTGAGAAAAAGTGTGTCCTCATCTCCGTTCTAAATGGCTTACTCCTTATTCCTAAACTGTGCGCCTGGTTCTGGACTCCCCCAACATCAGGAACATGTTTTCTGCCTCTAGCGTGTCCAAGCCCTTAGCAATCTTATATGTTTCAATGAGGTACCCTCTCATCCTTCTAAACTCCTGAGTGTACAAGCCCAGCTGCTCCATTCTCTCAGCGTATGACAGTCCCGCCATCCCGGGAATTAATCTTGTAAACCTACGCTGCACTCCCTCATCTTATCTTCTGTTGTTCTTTAAACATTGCCCAATCCTCTTGCTTCCCGCTCATCTTTATATTAATGTAAAATGGAACAGTGAGGACCCAATAGGCATGTTTTGCTGCTGTATCTCTCTATGTCTCTCTGACTAAATATTCATTTATATTCACTCCATACTCAAATTGTTTCTTATGTCGCGGGGTGACGCCTGTTGGGTGGTGAGTAGTCGCCCAAAGAGTTGTACCTTTTTCTGGTCGCCGCTGGATTTTCAACATGTTTACATTTTTCGGCAACCTGCTGGTCCCACACTTTCCTTATCTGCCCTCTTGCTTCTAGGTTTTAGGACTCTACTTAATCCTGTTTGTCCAGGTAATTTCATGGCCCTTTTACCTCTCTTAATATTTTTTCATCACATTTTGTTCTTTAGCCTCTGTAAACCTCAAGCGACTCATTCAATATCAATTTTCTCTCCCTGACATACACTGCCTCCCTTTCCCTGATCAAATGTTCAATATCATTTGTTAGTCGAGATTGACTTTGCATCTTTGCATTTTACCCACAGTGCTACCTTAGCACTGGTGAGTACGCCTCAGCACTGGTGAGTAAGGCAAGGCAGCGTCTTTACCACCTCAGGCAATTGAGGAAATTCAGAGTGTCTCCGAGGATCCTACAGTGCTTCTACGCAGCGGCGATGGAAAGCATCTTGTCCGGGAACATTACCATCTGGTTCGGGAATTGCTCTGCCAAGGACAAGAAGGCTATGCAGAGAGTAGTGCGTTCGGCCGAACGCATTATGGGAACTTCACTCACCCCCTGCAGGAACTATACAACAGGAGGTGCAACTCCAGAACAAACAAAATCATGAGAGACCTCTTCCACCCCTGCAATGGACTGTTCCAGCCGCTACGGTCAGGCAAACGCCTCCGTTGCCATGCGGTGAGAACGGAGAGGTTGAGAAGGAGTTTCTTCCCAGAGGCAATTCGGACTGTAAACGCCTTTCTCACCAGGGACTAACTCTACAGAACGTTTTTCCTTCTATTATTTATTATGTAAAAAATATGTGTGTTATGATTGTGTTTATAATTTGTTTGGTTGTTTTGTTGTTTGTCTTTTGCACAAAAGTCCGCGAGCATTGTCATTTCACTGCACATCTCGTATGTATATGTGACAAATAAACTTGACTTGACTTGACTACCCTACAAGACATTCTATCTCTCATTTCTTACTATTTCACTTTTAAAAGCCTTCCATTTATCAGATGCAAAAAGCAAAGAGCACGAAGGACTCGTCGGGGCAAGCAGCGTTTTGTGGTGGGAAACGGACAGGCATTGTTTTGGATCGGGATTCTTCTTTAGACTGATGGGGTTGGGGGAGAAATAGATGTGGGAGAGGAGCAAAGCCTGTCAATGGATAGGTAGATATAGGTGCATGGGGTGGCAGGTGGGTGGAGTTAGTGACAAAGACTTGATGGTAAGGAAAGAAGAGAAGTGAAATGTAAGGCTCGTTGTAGGGATATGGGTGGAAGGGGACATAATGCTTGGGTGGGGAGGGGGGGGGGGGGGGGTTGGGGCACTTAGAATAGGAAGGGATGGGAGATGAGTGGAAGGAGGATGTCAACAAATCTATTTTTTTATCTCATTTTTTATTTTTGGTCAAAATGATTCTTATTTTCAGATTCCCAACCAGTGTTACTTATGAAACATGCATCAATTAATGTTGTCTTAATCTGTTCAAACGTAAAACCTTATGACTCAGAATCATAGAAACATAGAAAATAGGTGCAGGAGTAGGCCATTCGGCCCTTCGAGCCTGCACCGCCATTCGATATGATCATGGCTGATCATCCAACTCAGTACCCCATCCCTGCCTTCTCTCCATACCCCCTGATCCCTTTAGCCACAAGGGCCACATCTAACTCCCTTTTAAATATAGCCAGCCAATGAACTGGCCTCAACTACCTTCTGTGGCAGAGAATTCCACAGATTCACCACTCTCTGTGTAAAAAATGATTTTCTCATCTCGGCCCTAAAAGACTTCCCTCTAATCCTTAAACTGTGACCCCTAGTTCTGGACTTCCCCAACATCGGGAATAATTTTCCTGCATCTAGCCTGTCCAACCCCTTAAGAATTTTGTAAGTTTTTATAAGATCCCCCCTCAATCTTCTAAATTCTAGCGTGTACAAAGAAGTACTTCAGCCCATTATGCTCTGTCAGTCCCATGGATGAATTATCCAATTTGTACCAATGCTCTGGACTTTCCCAGGAGATTGCAAGTTTTATCTTTGAAGACTTTGAAGTAATACAGCTGGTAGAGCTGCTGCCTCACAGCACCTGAGACCCGGGTTCAATCCTGACCTCAGGTACTGTTTGTATTGAGTTTGCACATTCTCTGACCGCGTGGATTTCCTCAGGGTGTTTCCTTTCCTCCCTCATCCCAAAGATATATGGGTATGTTGGTTAATTGGCTCTGAAAATTGTCGCCAATGTGTAGGGAGCAGATGGAAAAGTGGGATAACGTAGAACTAGCATGAATAGGTGATCGATGGTCAGTGTGGAGTCAGTGGGCCCCATGCAGCATGCTGTATCTTAAATTAATCTGTATGCAATTTGCTTTAGACAGCACTATTTAACTGCATCACCCTTACTGTAGGAAATGATAGAGCACAAGAGCTCTGAGAAAAATAGATCATAGTTATCTCCGATCCATATCTTTGACAATTTTTTTTTTAAATGGCTTGGGTCACCGGTCCTTCTGCCACTAGGAATAATTTGACTTACTTTATCCTTGCAAAATAACTCTTAGTCAGAGCATGGAAACAGGCCCTTCGGCTAATGCCGACCAAGATGCCTAATCTACACTAGTCCCACCTGCCCTCATTGATAGACACAAAATGCTGGAGCAAAATGCGGGACAGGCAGCATCTCTGGAGAGAAGGAATCTTCTGCGGGGGTGGGGGTCTGTTGTAGATAGCAGTCTGTGAAGTGGATAAAGGTGATGACGAGAACAGATTAAACATTAAAAAAAAACAACTGGTGCATTTGCACAAAATGCTGGAGTAACTCAGCGGGTCGGGCGGCCTCTCCGGAGAGAAGGAATGGATGACGTTTCGGGTCGAGACCCTTCATCAGACTGAGGGTGAGGGAGGGGGGAGACAAGAGATATCCATATTTCGTGAGTTGTTGATGCATGTTCTGGACATTCTCCTGTCCCTGGAGAGACTTTGATCAATAACTGCCAGCTGACAAGTCCGCTCAGTTGGGCTGAAGGGCCTGTTTCCATGCTGTATATATTTCTAAAGTTTCTGATAGTTGAGTTTGTAGTTTGTGAGAGAGAGATAAACACAAAATGCTGGAGTATCTCAGCGGCAGGGGCAGCATCTCTGGATGAAAGGAGTGCGTGACTTTTCGGGTCGAGGCCCTTCTTCGGACCCAAAACGTCTCCCATTCTGCCTGTCCCGCTGAGTTACTCCAGCATTTTCTGTCTATCTTCAGTGTAAGCCAGCATCTGCCAACCATCAGTCCCTATCTATTCATATATATATATATACATATATATACACACTATATATACAGGTGCACAACCTTTTATCCGAAAGCCTTGGGACCAGACACTTTTCGTAATTCAGAATTTGTCGGTCTTCGGAATGGAAATTTTTTAGCGTAGATTTTAATGGCTGGCTCAGTGGTAGAGTGTTCGGCTCATATCCGCAAGGTCGCGCGTTTGCCCCTTGATCCAGGCAATTACTCGGTCGAGAGTTTGAGTCTTCAATGTCGTTTTTTCTTGCAGAATAAATGTTTGTATGAAATGCAGTGTAGGAGAGGTGTACTGACTGTGTGGGCAGAACTTTGGAAGTGATTGCCCACCAGTCTAAAAAGCCGCTGTCTCTCCCTGTCCCTGGGATAGCAGGGGGCGATCAAACAGCACAATACCCCCCTCCCCCTCCAACTCCAGAGGAATTCGCTCCCCGATGGGCCGCTACGGCGACAAGTGGCAGTTTGCCCACAGCCCAAGCTGCGCCACCCCAAGAACACCTTGCACACCATCAGCTTCTGCCCCTACGTGTTCCTCTGGAGTTGGAGCGGGGCTGGGCTGGAGTTGCTGCTGGCTGTGGGTCTCTGGGATCTCCGTGCTTGCAGTGGGCCTGGGGGTCGCTGTCCCGTTGGTCCTGACGTCTCCGGCCACCCCCCTGGACTGGAGCTGAGACTGGGAACTGTACCGCCCTTGCCCCCTCCCTCTGCAACTGCAAACAACCCCACTCTCCTGCAAGGGCGGTACAGTTCCCGGAGGATAGCAGGTGGCCGGAGACGTCAGGACCAACAGGAACCCGCTCCCCGATGGGCCCCTACGACGCCCCGAGCTGCGCCCCGTCATCCGCAACCCAGGTTCCCCTGTAGTTGGAGCGGGGCTGGGCTGGGCTGCTGTTGGCTGTGGGTCTCTGGGATCTCCGTGCTTGCGGTGGGCCTGGTGGTCGACGTCCAATTGGTCCTGACGTCTCCGGTGACTGCACTGACCTGCAGCCATCGCCGACTTGAAGACAGTGCAAAGCCCCCGCGCCGGTGCAATGTTAAAAAGTTCCCACGCTAGACTCACGATAAACTATGTGTCGTGTCTACCGTGGGAACTTTTTAACTCAGCGGGCATGTAGCAGCATATTGTCAATTATTAACCCTCCCGCGCAATATACCCTCACCTTCTCTTTTATGGATGGTGATTTAGTTCCCCTTTCTTCGAGGACCGACCGGAGGTTCCGCTGTCACCTCTGCGGGCCGCCCTTGGTGAACGTCCTATCTCCCTGTCCCTGGAATAGTAGGGGGCGATCAAACAAGCTGGGCTGGAGTTGCTGATCTGGGATCTCCGTACTTGCATTGGGCCTGGGGGTCGGTGTTCCGTTGGTCCTTACGTCTCCGGTGACTGGCACTGTGCTGCTAGCATCGCGACGAGAAGACAGTACAAAGCTCCCGCGCCGGTGCAATGAGCGGGGAGCTGGAGAGGGGAGGGAAGGGGTTACACACATGGCCGGGAAGCAGAGGGGTGTAGGTGGGGTGAAACTGAAGGGAGCGACAATCTACTGCTGCCTGCACGCTGAGTTAAAAAGTTCCCAAGCAAGACTCACGATACACTGTGTATCGTGAGTCTACCGTGGGAACTTTTTAACTCAGCTGGCAAGTAGCAGCAGATTGTCAATTATTAACCCTCCCGCGCAATATACCCTCACCTTCTCTTTTATGAATGGGGATTTAATTCCCCTTTCTTCGAGGACCGACCGGAAGGTTCCGCTGTCATCTCTGCGGGCCGCCCTCGGTGAACGTTTTCAAGGACCTTTCTTCAAGGACCGAAAAAATGTCGCTATTCGGAGGTTTTCGTTATTTGGATCTTCGGATAAAAGGTTGTGCATATATATATGTATATAAAACATTTCAGAAAGACTGTTCTAAGGACCATTAATGAGTTATTTCCAGTACCGAGTGTTAAAGTGATGAGAATAAGGGTAAAGTTGTGGAAATTAACAGTGATTACTGGCTCTCTATAGACCAAATGTATAAATGAGAAAATAAGCCAATGGGTTGGGTTGAAACCCATGTAGCTGGAATCCAGCCCAGTAAAACTATAAAATGATAAATGATATTGAGATTTTGCTTCTGCTGCTTCTTCCTATACTTGCATTTACTTTGAATATTTTGGTAAATTATTAAATGACCTGCAAGACCACACAGTTAGCATAATCCAAACCCATATTTTTAATAAAAAATTAATGGTAACTTTAGAAAGTGGATGTAAACATGGAAAGTAGTCTAATCCCTGCAGAAATGTGTTGTGACTAGTTTAATGCCTTTACAATGCGTCAGTACCATCCGGATGTTTTTATCAATCATCACCAGCCAATGAAGTAATGCTTCAACTTCCTGCTAGAAATACAATTCTTTCTTTGGTAATATGTTTTGAAGTTATAGCAGTTGATTTACTATAGTTTACTGCTGATGTAAAATGTTGGTGGAACATATTTTAAACTCAAAGAACAGAAGATTATAAATAAGCAATTATAATAAGCTATTGAGCACAATGTAATCATTAATGAGAGGTTGGTTAAGCATTTGCTATTTGCTTTGGTTTAAAAATAAATGAGTTGCGACATGTCAAATGTTTGTTAGACCCAATAATCTTTCTGATACCTGGTGCATAGGAGACAATGAACAGCTGCACTGGGAATTTAATGCCCAAGACATGCTTCACAAAATAATAGCCAGGGCAACCATATGATGCTCTTTTTAACTGTCTTATAAAAGAACCTGAAAGAAAAGTTTAAATGTTTCTTACCATGTTCAATTTTTCTGCGGCACATTTCTCATCTGTGATGCTATTTCCAAGTACGTAGTTACTTGAATGTTTGACATATAAACAAACTAAAATATAAATCGACATTTGTCACTTTCCCATACCAATGTGTTTCAGATGTGAAAAATATTTTCAACCACACAATAAAAATTCTCTTCAATTTCATCGCTAAGATTTTTAATACAAAATCTATTATAGTTGTTTTGCAGTTACAAGGCATGGCCAATGATTACTTTTATCATTGTGGGGATGTTGGGACAATAAAATAGTAGCAGTGCTGGATTATAGTAAATGG